>NC_092713.1:262623445-262923445 GCF_047496885.1 Scyliorhinus torazame
CATCGGGGTGACCCCCACCCACATAGGCATCAGGGCGACCCAACCCACAGAGGCATAAGGGTGACCCCTACTCATCCAGGCATTTGGGTGTAACCATCCACACAGGCTTAGGGATGACCCCCCCCCCCCAAGCATGGTGGCAATGCCCCTCCTCCACACACATAAGGGGTACACCACCCCAATGGGGCTCTCCAGAGGACCGATTGTCCCACTGACCTTTGCACTCACGTGGATTTCCCTCAAAGGCCTGTTATAAACCTCACCAACATGACTATGAATATTCAGTGAGGTGGGGGAGGGGAAAAATTGTGGGGAATACCTTTAATTATATTTAAATTAAATTAAATGTATTGAAATGTGGTTACTATTACCTCACCAGCAAGGGGTGTGGAAAATCAGAAAACAAGACCCCGCCAGCAAGTCTCTTTTTCCGTTGGCACTGCCGGCAAATGTGGGCTCAAATTTGCCGCCAATATATGCATGGTCAATAACTCTGTTGCCATAATGATAGCCAGGCAGTGCTGAAAATCCTCATGCTCTCTCTTGTTGATTGCTGATGTCACTCAGTAAACTGATCGGTTGGTTAGACTTAGCGAACAGGTCACCTGTTTAATATAGCCATGTCCTGCAGATTTTGAGACACAGCGGATGCCCTCTTGAATAGACTGGAACAGTCATTGGCACAGAAATTATGGACTGAATCAATGTTGACAGGCACGTACCAACCGACTCAAGAACAGCTTCTTCCCTACTGCCATCAGACGTTTGAATGGACCTACCTCGTACTAAGTTGATCTTTTTTCTACACCTTGTTATAACTATAACATTATATTCTACAGTCTCTCCTTCCTTCCCTATGTACAGTATGAATTGTTTGTACAGCATGCAAGAAACAATACTTTTCACTGTATACTAATACATGTGACAATAATAAATCAAATCAAATCAAGTGAAATACTGCCAATGTATAGATCTATGGTCCATCAGGCAGAAGATCCTGTTTGCAGGAGGCTACGGAGATCCACCACAACTTGCATGGTGTCCTGCAACTTTGGCTCAACCCAAGAAAGAGACATACGAGCATACATATAAACATCGAATTAGGAGCACGAATTGGACACTCAGCCCTGTGGCGTTCTTTGTGTTGCTAAATTCAGGATGATTGGCGTAGTGTTCACAAAGACCACAAAATAGCTTAAACTTGAACAAAGCTATAAATTTATCAACACTACTCATTTGGATTCGATGCGTACTCCTAAAGAATACACATTCGATGATTAACAAATAAACCACATCCATCTACAACTAATCTTTATCCTGTTAAACTATGATCTGCTCTTACTCACACTATCTTTACTTCTGTCTGTCTCTAGCTAACTCCTGCAATACTCTCTTCCCCCCTTCCCCCAAGGTTTAGCATCAATGCCTTATATACTTGTAACTGTAGCTCCCTCTAGTGGCTGTTCTAGACATTTTATTAATCCTTGCAGTTCTTACATTTATGATAATACCACAAGCCCTTTGAGCTTTCTCTACCATTCAATAAGATCATGGCTGATTTGATTTTAACTTCCCACCTGCCAGCAATAATCTTTCACCCCCTTGCTGATCAAGAATCTACCTCCCTCTCCATTAAAAATATTCAAAGACTCTGCTTCCACTACATTTTGAGGAAGAGAGTTCCTCATGCCCTGGGCACCTTCTGTGCCTGATTATGACATTCTGTGTGCATGCACCGACCCCTTCCCCCCAACTCAGCTGTTCTCTTTCAATAGGCCCACTGCCCCTGGTGCTGGTTCCTCGGCTTCTGCTCTTGCTGGGTGTACTCGTACAAGGAACATACAACGTTAACAGGCGGGTACAGCAAGAACTGGAAAGGAACATTTCATGTTCGCCTTTGTCACAAGAATAAAGAAGTCTTGCTCCAATTATGTGGAGCTTTGGTGACACCACACCTGGAGAACTGTGCGCAAATTTGATCCCCATATTTGAAGAAACATATACTTACATTGAAGGTAGTACCGCAAATGTTTACCAGATTGGTTCCTTAGATGAAAGAGTTGCCATATGATGAGAGCCTGAGTAAATTAGGTCTATATATTCTGGGGTTTAGAAGAATGAGAGGTAATCTCTTTGAAACGTACAAGATTCTGAAGGGGCTTTTGCAGTTTAGACACAGAGCTTGCTTCCCTTGTCTGGGGAACCTTGAACATGGAAACCCTTGGGGCGGGTGCGCAGGGCGATTTCCTGGGTCTGTGAAACCAACCTGTCCAAACGTACGCCCGCAGGTCGGATTTCCCATCAGTAGGGCATCTGAAATACGAGTCGGGCAGACGACCCCGAAAGAAGTGTGGAGGCTGCTGGATGCAGAGGTGGAAGTCCCACCTCTGCTGACTGGCATTATGCTCAAATAACTAAAACAAAAGATTGAAACAAAAAGCTGTCCTCAGAACACAGAATTTACAGTGCAGAAGGAGGCCATTCAGCCCATCGAGTCTGCACCGGCCCTTGGAAAGAGCACCCCACCTAAGCCCACACCTCCACCCTATCCCCATACTTCCACCCTATCCCCGTAACCCCACCTTGCCTTTTTTGGACACGAAGGGAAATTTAGCACAACCAATCCACCTACCCCTGCACACCTTTGGACTGTGGGAGGAAACCGGAGCACCCGGAGGAAATCCACGTTGACACGGAGAGAACGTGCAGACTCCGCACAGACAGTGACCCAAGCTGGGAATTGAACCTGGGGCCATGGCGCTGTGAAGTCATTATGCTAACCACTATGCTACTATGCTACCGTGCTGCCCTCCAGCCCTTACCTCTCAACCCTCCATTCATTCCCTCTGCCTCAACCATGCCATCCTATGACAACTCATCTCCCCAACCCGCCCAATGGCCCTTTATACCTACTATACCAACCCATGCCTCTCTATCCAACCCCATGGCCCCTCACACCCCAATGCCAACACATACCCCCGCCGATCCACCACCTTTTTCCCTCAAACCCTCCATGCCAACTCCACTAGTGTCCTTGGACACTTCATCCGCAGTTTTGGTAGTTCCTGGACAGTTGGACAGTTGTTTGACACGTCTTTAACAGCTGGACAGTTGTTTGACACGTCTTTAACAGCTTGACAGTTCCAATGAGTTTGTACATAAAAAGTGCATAAATTTTAATTTTAACAATCGCAAAACATGCCTGATTGCTCCCAAAGGTTTCGCAAAACCCTATCCAAAGGGATATCTTACCTCTCCAAAGGGGCTATCCAAATGAATCCACCAAGTTCAAATGTCCTCTCATCTGGACTAATGGGCACACACCAGGGGCGGAATTCTCCGGAAACGGCGCAATGTCCGCCGACTGGCGCCCAAAACGGCGCCAATCAGACGGGCATCACGCCGCCCCAAAGGTGCGGAATGCTCCGCATCTTTGGGGGCCGAGACCCAACATTGAGGGGATAGGCCGACGCCGGAGGAATTTCCGCCCCGCCAGCTGGTGGAAACGGCCTTTGTTGCCCCGCCAGCTGGCGCGGAAATGACATCTCGGGGCGGCGCATGCGCGGGAGCGTCAGCGGCCGCTGACAGTTTCCCACGCATGCGCAGTGGAGGGAGTCTCTTCCGCCTCCGCATTGGTGGAGACCGTGGCGGAGGCGGAAGGGAAAGAGTGCCCCCACGGCACAGGCCCGCCCGCGGATCGGTGGGCCCCGATCGCGGGCCAGGCCACCGTGGGGCACCCCCCCCGGGGCCAGATCGCCCCGCGCCCCCCCCAGGACACCGGAGCCCGCCCACGCCGCCTGGTCCCGCTGGTAAGGTAGGTGATTTAATTTACGCCGGCGGGAGAGGCAATTTATCGGCGGGACTTCGGCCCATCCGGGCCGGAGAATCGAGCGGGGGGGCCCGCCAACTGGCACGGCGCGATTCCCGCCCCCGCCAAATCTCTGGTGCCGGAGACTTTGGCAACCGGCGGTGGCGGGATTCACGCCAGCCCCCGGCGATTCTCCGACCCGGCGGGGGGTCGGAGAATGTCGCCCCAGTTTTCACAGTCCTGTTGCTCCAGAATTCCACTTTCAATTATTTAAATGGCCAGCTGCCTCCATGAATCGGACATGCATGAACCCCATCCCAACTGTAGTCTTGCCCTCACGAAGATGGCAAATGCCGGGTTCAGAGGCAGGGCTTCGAACTTGTGGCCAACTCCAGGTTTTTCCGGGAACATCTGGGCCACATCGTCAAGATAAGGGGATGATCATTTCGGACTGAGTAGAGGAGAAATTTCTTCACTCCAAGTGTTGTGAATATTTGTTATTTACTATCCCGGAAGGGTGTGGATGCTCCATCAGTGAATATAATTAATGCTGGGACAGACATGTTTTTGATCTCTCAGGGAATCAGGGATATACTCGCAGAAAAATACTTTTCACTGTACCTCGGTACACGTGACAATAAACAAATCCAATCCAATATGGGGAGTGGGAAGGAAAATTCAGCTCAGGTCGAAGGTCAATCATGATGGTATTGAATGGTGAGGCAGGCTCGATGAACTGTATGGTCTACTCCTGTTGCCAGTTCTTATGTACTTATATTCCTGTGCCAACATCCAAATAGAACTGGAAATAACAGAATGGACAATAAACAAATAGTTTTGTTTGAGGGTGAGTTAAACAAGTTGAGAAAGAAGTGACTGGGAATCTTGAAACTTGCCTTGCCATGATAAGAATCCCGAGGGCTCAAAACAGCAGACGCCCTAGAGGAATATAGAAAATGCAGGGGGTTACTTAAGAAAGAAATTAGGAGAGCGACAAGGCAGCATGAAAAAGCACCGGCGGGTAAAATAAAGGAAAATCCAAAGGTGTTTTATAAGTATATTAAGGGCAGGAGGTTGACCAGTGTAGGACACATTAGGGACCAACGTGGCAATTTGTGTGTGGAACCGGGAGATATAGGTGAGGTTTTAAATGAGTACTTTGCTTCTGTGTTCACTACGGAGAAGGACAGTGTAGGTATGGAAATCAAGGAGGTGCATTGTGATTTTCTTGAATGACTTAACATCGAGAGGGAGGAGGTATGAACAGTTTGTTTTTCTTTTTTTTAAATTTAGAGCACCCAATTATTTTTTTCCCAATTAATAGGCAATTTAGCGTGGCCAATCCACTTACCCTGCACTACCCTTTGTGTTGTGGGGGTGAGAGGTGTTAACAGTTTTAATGGGTTCAAAAGGGGATAAATCCCCGGGACCAGAGGAGATGTATCCCAGGTTGCTGTGGGAGGTAAATGAGATTTCAGCAGCTCTGACAAAAAATTTCAAATCTTCTCTGGTCACAGTAGAGGTGCCAGAGGACTGGACTACAGCTAATGCGGTGCAATTATTCAAGAAGGGAAGTAGGGGCGAACCAGGAAATTACAGGCCAGTAAGTCTAACTTCAGTGGTAGGGAAACTACTGGAAAAAAGTCTAAGGAACAGAAATCGGACTGGATTCTCTGTCCCGCCGCGCCTGATTTCTGGTTCAGCACTCCGGCAGGATTCTCCGTTTCGCTGGCTGGCCAATGGGGTTTCCCATTGTGGGGCAGTCCCACGCCTTCGGGAAACCCGGGGCTGCTGGCAAAACGGAGCATCCCCAGCTAACAATGTCCATTTGGAGAGACAAGGGTTAATGAAGGATAGTCAGCATGGTTTTTGAGGAGGTGAATCGGTGTGCAGATGAGGGTAGAGCAGTTGATGTAGTCTAGATGGACTTTCATAAGGATTTTGACAAGGTCTTGCATGGGAGGCTGGTGAAGAAGGTACGAGCATATGGGATCCAGGGCAATTTGGCAAACTCGATCCACAACTGGCTTAGTGGTAGGAGGCAGAGAGTAATGGTTGAAGTTTGTTTTTGTGACTGGAAGCCTGTGTGCAGTGGTGTACCACAGGGATCGGGGTGTTGTTTGTAGTATACAATATTAATCTGGATGTGAATGTAGGAGGTATGATAAGTAAGTTTTCAGAAGACACAAAAATTGGTGGTGTGGTAAATAATGAGGAGCAGGATGATATAAATTGGCTGGTTAGATGGGTAGAAGAGTGACAAATGGAATTTAACCGTGAAAAGCATGAGGTAATGCATTTGGGTGGACTGACAAGGAAAGGGAATATACAATGAATGGTCGGATCCTCGGAAATACAGAGGATCAAAGGGACCTTGGTGTGCAGGTTCACAGATCTCTGAAGACAGCAGGACACGTAGGTAAGGTGGTTAAGAAAGACTCTTGCCTTTATTAACCGAGGCATTGAATATCAGAACAGGGAGGTTATGCTGGAGCTGTAGAAAATGCTGGTTAGGCCCCAGGTGGAGTACTGTGTGCAGTTGGGTCACCACACCATAGCAAGGAAGTGATCGCACTGGAGAGGGTACAGAGGAGATTCGCCAGGATGTTGCCTGGATCGTTTCAGCTATCAAGAGAGACTGGATAGGCTGGGGTTGTTTTACCTGGAGCAGAGAAGATTGAGGGGGGACCTGATTGAGGAGTATAAAATTATGAGGGACATTGATAGGGTGGGCAGGAAGGTACTTTTCCCCTCAGTGGAGTAGTCAATAACCAGGGAGCACAGATTAAAGGTAATGGAGGTTTAGGGGGGAAGTGAGGAAAAACATTTTCATCCAGAGGGTCATTGGAATCTGGAGCAAGGGGGTAGAGGCAGGAACTCTCACAACCTTTAAGACGTGTTTAGCTGAGCACTTGAAATGCCTTAGCATACAAGGCTATGGGCCTAGAGCTGAAAAATGGGATTAGAGCAGTTAGGTGCTTGATGGTCAACACGGATGCACTGGGCTTAAGGGCCTCTTTCCGTGCTGTAAAACTCTATGACCGCCACCTGGAAGGTCCCCCCATCCACCCGCCTCCCAGGCCACTCACCAACAGTGATTTTAACTGCCCCCCGCCCCCCCCCCCCCCCAACCTCGTTCCCCCTGGATAGGGAGGGTTAAAATCATCTCTTTACATTGAACAGCATTTTATTTCTTACAGTAATTGGAGCTGAGATTCATGCACCCTAATTGGCTGAAGCAAAATATAAATGCGGGTTCTGAATTTTTCTCCAAAACTGCCGTACCGTGGACATCTGTTAAAAATCACCCTATTTATTACTTGAGTGTTTTATGGCACTGAGCTAGTTTAGTATGTGTGCTTGCTATAAAAGAGGGCGGGGGGGGGGGGAATTAGTTTCTGCTCCTTCTTGTCTCTCTTTCCTTCTACTCATGTGTCTCATATTAACATTTTTGTTTGAGTGTTTAAAGGGATCATGATTTCAATTTGACTCTGGAGGTATTAGCTTTTTTCTTGTTTACTTTAAATCTAGCTGGTCAGTGTCAATTACATACTTTCCTTTGCCTCCATCTTGAAGCTCAAGGTAAGGAAATATTACTGAAGGGGCAGATTGGAATAATTGAGAGAGCGTAACACAGTGACTGACCCAGTGCCCGATTTCTTTAATATGCGAAATGCTGGAAAAGAGAAAAGCAGCTGGAGGTTGGCCGCAGTGCAACGCTGTCTCTCAGACTGCCGCAGCAGGACTAAAGTTCAGCTGGAGCCTCTTCTCGTTGTCACGGCAATGGATTCCTGTCCACAATTGGTTTTGAGTTCAGCTGTCCAATCGACCCGCATTTAGGAAAGAGAGGCTAGAAAATAATGTTGCGCCTTGCTGCACGTCTCCAATGGACACCCTTGCAACTGGTCTATTCTCTGGTGCAATAGGTTTGAAGAAGACTGCCAAATGCGCCAGAAGTGCGGTCAGATATTTACAAATTCCTATTGGGTCGTTAAACCCGATAACGAAAAATCATAAACACATTGTCACCTGCCCAATTCCAAACCCAGATTATGCCTTTTTTAAAAAAAAATTAATTTGACATTGTGTTCAGAATCTGTTAAGTCCGAAGGCAAGGACTCGACATGAGGCCAGGTTGGCAGGATACAATTCGGTTTATTTACTACTTACAATACAATAATTACTCTACTCTCCCGCACGGTCACCATCTACGATCTGCTCTCAGGTCAGGGTTTATACCCTGTGCAGCTCATCCAATCAGGGAGCCCGTACTCGAAGATGCAGGAGGGGAACCGTATGTAGAGTTTGGCCCCCTTAGGGGATCGTAACAGGACCTGTATTTTGTTTTATCTCCCATGGTCCAACAATTTGAAATTAAAATTGTGTGGTCAGATTGTCTGGCGTGACACATATCAAAAAACCTGGCGAGTTTATTTGACAGATGTGCTCTCAAGCCTGCCAGATTTTCTGACCATCTCCATTCCCAGGTAGTCCAGTGTCCCCAGGCTGAGGAAAATCTCTTTTACTCACAGCCTTCACTGACCGAAAGAAAATCAGGGTCGCTTTGCTGCAGTTGTTAGAGACCAAAAAGGAGTAATGACTGCACTTGTTGATAAGTAACGTCTGACTTATATCCTTGCTTAAAACTGGTGCTCAGTTGTCATTATGTAGGTCATGGGGGATTGGTGCTTGTCTTTTTTTCTCATCTGACTAAACACTGAAACCAGCTGTAAACTTTAAAATAATCTAACCCAGTGGAGGTATTAACAATTGACAACCAAGCTGTTTTGATCATTTCTTCTGATTGAAGTTGCAAACCAGAAGTTTCATAACCCTTCTTCTTTTTTCTTCACAGACATGGGAATTGGCCACCTGTTGTAAACAACCCCCCACCCCCACCTCTCCCCAATCTTCGAATTTTCCTTCCATCTTCTGGAGTGGAAAGGAAAATAGGGCATGGTATAAAATGGGCGGCTATTTCTACTCTCCCCGCCCCCTCCCCCCGCCCCACCCCTCCCCCCGCCCATGAAAATGGTCCCACAGGCTGACACTTCCAGCAGTTTCTTTGTTCATTTTTTTAAAAATAGTTTGGTCGCATTTGCAGCTTTCTCTGTACAATTAGTACTTTTATGGTGAATTGAGCAACCAATTATCACTAACATTGCATGAGCAAATGCTAACCGCTACAGCTGACAGTTGATTTCAGGAAGTTGGCTTCTGCTCAGTGGCCAAGAAAAACAATTGTTCCTACAAAGGCAACCTTAAACCTGTCACAGTAAATGACAAGGTATTAAAATATTGATTCAGAGAAAAAAACATCTTTTAATGCAGATCGTTTAAAATGCTTTAAGAAACTTGAAAAAAGGAATGGAGAACTTCTATAAATATACAGGGATATTGAAAGTTTCAATTTCAAACGACTGTCTGGTGTGGAAAGTTAATTCACAAACCAAGCAAATACACCAAAACATGGAGGAGGATCTCTGTGTCTTAAGTTTTGCAAAATTATAAGTACATCCTTTTAAAGCTGCCTTGGAAATTAAAGCCACCTAGTGCACAGAGGAAGTTCCACACAATTGCTCCTGGCAGCTACTCGGGCAGAATCTTCCCAAAAAATGGTTAAGCGTCAGTCTCAACGAGAAAGTCGGAGTGGAGTTGGTGAGAATATTCATGGAATCTAGAGCTACTTAGGAGATTAAAGTGAGGTGAGTGGGCATAGTTAATGCTGTCAGTCTGGTGAGGAACTCTTAGAGTCAGGAACCTTCCCTAAAGGACATTAGTGAACCAGATGGGTTTTTACGACAATCGACACAATGGTTTCATGGTCACCTTGAGACTTTTAATTCTGGATTTTTATTGAATACAAATTTCACCATCTGGTGTGATGGTTCAAAACAGGGTCCCCAGAACATTATTACCCTGGGTGTCTGGATTACTAGTTCAGTGACAATGCCACTACGCTGTCTCACAGACAGATAGCTGTAGTGTGTTTACAGTTAGGATTTTGATTCAACAGTTTGGATAAGTTGTAAGTACAGAATATTAGCTAGCCGGGAATGTTGTAGGCCAGTATCAAATTGAGGATTGAAGATCACTTGCTGGTCAGTCTCAGAGTCATGGACATTTGAGAGTGATTTTCTGGCCTTAATCGAAAATGGTTTGGAAAGCTTACATATCGGGGGAAGTGTAAGGCACAGGTGAGTTTTAAAACAAGGATATTTTCACTGCCTGTGTCTGGATTGCTCTCCACCTTTCAGGGAGGACTGTCTGTAATGGGGGGCTCTGGTGGTGGTCTCTGTAATGGGAGGGCTTCCGATGGAGTTCTCTAGTGGGGTCTCTGTAATGGGGGGGTCTCTAATGGGGCATCTCTGGTGGGGGTCTCTGTAATGGGAGCGTTTTTGATGGGGTTTTCTGATAGGGGTCTCTGTAATGGGGGGTCTCTATAATGGGGGTCTCTGGTAGGGAGTTCTCTTATGGGGGTCTCTGGTGAGGGGCTCTCTTATGGGGGGCTCTGGAGGAGGTCTCTTTAATAGGGGTCTCTGGTGGGGGCTTTCTTAAAGGATGCAGCTGTCAGCTAGGTTAAAAATAAACAGTGCATTGACTGACAGCACATCCAATATAGCTTAGAAAACACTATTACTGTCTGTTCCTGCAGTTTTAATATAGTTCATTATTGACATTTTCCGAGAACTGTTTTTACACTTGAGCCCATTATGAATGCTTGGCTGGGTTTCAAAGGCTCCTAAAACCTCAAATTTCAAAAAGGGAAACTGACTTCACATTTTGATTGACAAATTTGAGAAGCAATACTATGGAATTGCAGGAGCAGAGATATCGTGTGGCTAGGGGGAAGTCTGACAATTGTGACCGGGGCTGACGAAGCAATTATTGGATACCTTGTTGGATTTGGACATGGATTCCTTTTCCTCCTGGCCAATAAACAGTGGTGGTAAGTCATGTGTCTGATGGATCAAACCAGTCTCACCTCCTTTTACCTGTTGGGTTTCCCAAGAAAAAGGAAACACAACCAAAATGAGTTAAAATAGGAACATGGCTAAAACAGAATAATTTGGCCTCTTTAAAAGGTGTTGATGACTGACCCACTGTCTGACAATGAATTGGTTATATCCTGTCTCCAATAAAAGTTGAAAGTGAATGAGTTTTCAATGTCTTAGGTTCAGATTTGGCATATCTAACATTTTTACTTCCCACCTCACCTAGCTCCGCCAATTTTGGTAATAAAATTGTCATAAGTGTACTTGAAAACATTCTGAAAAGTCTCATCTTTATTTAGAAAGCATTTGTAAATTTATCCTGATTCTATGCCCTTTTACTGAAGTCCTGGCCTAGTGTTAAGGAAATAAACGTGATGCTTATTTTTTTAATCTGTTGTCAACAACAGAAAATAATTTTTAGAAATTCGGTGTGTCAGTTACTTTAGAGCTGGTCGAATAATATGCTGTTTGTGTGAACACCTTCCCTTCTGATATACGGCCTTTCCAATGAGGATGAAGTCAATGAGATTGTTGCGAGAGAGTAGCAAACACAGGCTTATGGCATTTTGGCCAGTTAGCTGAATAATGTAAGAGTGTGAAATGCAGGAAGCATATGAGAATTTTAATTAGGATTGCCAAACTGTCAGAGAACATCAATTCTACTAACATTTTCTCACAGTTTCATTCCTCACATGTCTTTCCAGTGTATAAATGAATGAAATTATCAGGGGCACCCAGAAGTAATGTGTTTTCACTCTTTTCATAATTTTATTTCTTTTCCTCTCTGTATAATGGACCAACCCCTTCATGAGATGATTTTCTTTGTCATGGCCATGCTTGAGATGGCAGCGAAAGGGAACACAAGAGAAATCCAGCGAAATACTCCACCTAACCTTCCGTACCCCCCACTATGGGTAATATTTGTTTGGCTCCGTTTTTCATTGAGTGGGATGGATGAGGTGATTATTCGATGGTTTAAATATGTGTTGACTTGCAATGTCAAGGAGTACTATTATGTTCCCATTTAAGAATATAAGAAATAGGAACAGGAGTAGGCCATTCAGCCCCACGAACCTGCTCCACCTTTCAATGACATCATTGCTGATCTTCTACTTCAGCTATTCCTTCCCACACCAGCTATATCTCTCAATTCCCAATGTATCCGCTGTCAATCTCTGACTTGATTCTAGTCAATTGCTAGGCATCGTCAGTTCTCTGCAGCTGAGAATTCAAAATGTTGGCTCCCATTTGAATGATTGATTTGATTGATTAATTTGATTCACAATCACTTGTACCGAGGTACAGTGAAAAGTATTGTTCTGCGTAGTCCAGACAGGTCATTCCAAACATGAGAAAACATAGGACATATGATAAATAGACAGTGTAAATACATAGACATAGACATCAGGTGAAGCAGAAGGAATGTAATACAACTCAGTCGAGAACATAAAACATAGAACATAGAAAATACAGCACAGAACAGGCCCTTCGGCCCACGATGTTGTGCCGAACCTTTGTCCTAGATTAATCATAGATTATCATTGAATTTACAGTGCAGAAGGAGGCCATTCGGCCCCCTGAGTCTGCACCGGCTCTTGGAAAGAGCACCCTACCCAAACTCAACACCTCCACCCAACACCAAGGGCAATTTTGGACACTAAGGGCAATTTATCATGGCCAATCCACCTACCCTGCACATCTTTGGACTGTGGGAGGAAACCGGAGCACCCGGAGGAAACCCATGCAGACACGGGGAGGACGTGCAGACTCCGCACAGACAGTGACCCAAGTCGGAATCAAACCTGGGACCCTGGAGCTGTGAAGCAATTGTGCTATCCACAATGCTACCGTGCTGCTCTTAAGAACAAATAAATCTACACTATATCATTTTACCGTAATCCATGTACCTATCCAATAGCTGCTTGAAGGTCCCTAATGTTTCCGACTCAACTACTTCCACAGGCAGTGCATTCCATGCCCCCACTACTCTCTGGGTAAAGAACCTACCTCTGATATCCCTCCTATATCTTCCACCTTTCACCTTAAATTTATGTCCCCTTGTAATGGTTTGTTCCACCCGGGGAAAAAGTCTCTGACTGTCTACTCTATCTATTCCCCTGATCATCTTATAAACCTCTATCAAGTCGCCCCTCATCCTTCTCCGTTCTAATGAGAAAAGGCCTAGCACCCTCAACCTTTCCTCGTAAGACCTACTCTCCATTCCAGGTAACATCCTGGTAAATCTTCTTTGCACCTTTTCCAAAGCTTCCACATCCTTCCTAAAATGAGGTGACCAGAACTGTACACAGTACTCCAAATGTGGCCTTACCAAAGTTTTGTACAGCTGCATCATCACCTCACGGCTCTTAAATTCAATCCCTCTGTTAATGAACGCGAGCACACCATAGGCCTTCTTCACAGCTCTATCCACTTGAGTGGCAACTTTCAAAGATGTATGAACATAGACCCCAAGATCTCTCTGCTCCTCCACATTGCCAAGAACTCTACCGTTAACCCTGTATTCCGCATTCATATGTGTCCTTCCAAAATGGCCAACCTCACACTTTTCAGGGTTAAACTCCATCTGCCACTTCTCAGCCCAGCTCTGCATCCTATCTATGCCTCTTTGCAGCCGACAACAGCCCTCCTTACTATCCACAACTCCACCAATCTTCGTATCATCTGCAAATTTACTGACCCACCCTTCAACTCCCTCATCCAAGTCATTAATGAAAATCACAAACAGCAGAGGACTCAGAACTGATCCCTGCGGTACGCCACTGGTAACTGGGATCCAGGCTGAATATTTGCCATCCACCACCACTCTCTGACTTCTATCGGTTAGCCAGTTCGTTATCCAACTGGCCAAATTTCCCACTATCCCCATGCCACAATATCGCATGTGTGAAGAAGTCAGTTCAGTCCACAAGAGGGTAATTCAGTACTCTGGTAACAGCGGGGAAGAAACTGTTTTTGAACCTGTTAGTGCGTGTTCTCAGACGTTTGTATCTCCTGCCCGATGGAAGGGGTTCAAAGAGAGAATAACCCAGGTGGGACAGGTCTTTGATTATGCTGCCCACTTTCCCAAGGCAATGGAAGATGTAGACAGAGACAATGGATGGGAGGCATTTTCGCATGATGGACTGGACTGTGTTCATGACTCTCTTTAGTTTCTTACAGTCTTGGGCCGAGCAGTTGCCATACCAGGCTGTGATGCAGCCAGATAGGATGCTTTCTGTGGTGCATCTGTAAAAATTGATTGGAGTCAGTGTGGACATGCTGAATTTCCTTAGTTTCCTGAGGAGGTTTAGGTGCTGTTCTGCTTTCTTGGTCAGAACTTTGAGGTGGGTGGATGCAGAGAGGGGTGTGTATGATGCTTCACTTCCTTAAGTCACTGACCAGCTCCTTAGTTTTACTGATGTTGAGGGAGAGACTGTTGTCGTTACACCACGCCACTAGGTTCTCTATTACCCTCCTGTACTCTGACTCATGGTTGTTCGAGATCTAACCCACTACGGTTGTGTCATCAGCAAACTTGTAAATGGATTTAGGGCCAAATTCTGCCACTCAGTTGTGTTTGTATAGGAAGTATAGTAGGGGGCTAAGTACGCAGCCTTGCGGGGCCCTGGTATTGAGGACTATTGGAGGAGGATTGTTGTTTATCCTTACTGATTGTGGTCTATGGGTCAGGAAGTTGAGGATCCAGTTGCAGAGGGAGGAGCCGAGTCCTGGGTTTGCAATTTTGATATGAGCTTGGCTGGGATTATGGTGTTGAAGGTGGAGCTATAGTCAATGAATAGGAGGATGTATGAGTCTTTGTTGTCAAGATGCATCAGGGATGAGTGTAGGGCCAGGGAGATGACATTTGCTGTGGACCGGTTGTGGCGATATGCGAATTGCAATGGATCTAGGCATTCTGGGAGTATTGAATTGATCTGTCTCATGACCAACCTCTCGAAGCACTTCGAATGATAGATGTCAAAGCCACCGGACGGTAGTCATTGAGGCACATTGCCTGGTTCTTCTTTGGCACCGTCATGATGGTGGGCTCCTTGAAGCAGGTGGGAACCTCGGAACAGAGTAGGGAGAGGTTGAAGATGTTCGCAAATATACCCGCCAGTTGGTCCTCACAAGATCTGAGTGCATGAGCAGGGACCCCATCTGGACCCATTAGTTTCGAGGGCTCACTTTCAAGAAGACCGATCTGACTTCAGAAGCTGTGACAGTGGGTATGGGTGTGTCCGAGGCTGTTGGAGCAGTTGACAATGGTTTGATGGTTTCCTGCTCTAAACAAGCATAGAATTCACTGAGTTCATTGGGGAGGAGTGCACTGCTGCTGGAGATTCTACTCGGCTTTGCTTTGTAGCCCGTTATGTTGTTTAAGCCTTGCCACAACTGCCGAGGGACCGTGTCACTAGTCTGTGACTCTAGCTTAGTCTGGTATTTTCTCCTGGCACCCCTGATGACTTTGCAGAGGTCATACCAAGATTTCTTGGATCGATCAGGGTCAGTTACTTGAATGCCTCTGATTTGGCCATCTGTAGGGTGTGAATCTCTCAATTAAACCATGGTTTCTGGTTGGGGAACGCACGTACTACCTTTCTTGGCACGCAATCGTCTACATAATGAAGTCTGTGACAGTGGTGGCATACTCGTTTAGGTAGACTGCTGAGTTCTTGAATATGGACTAATCCACTGACTCCAAGCAGTCATGTAGGAGCTCTTCTGTTGCCTCGGACCAGCACTGCATGACCTTCTTAACCGGATTTGCCCTCTTAGGTTTCTACTTGTATGTCGGGATAAAAAACACCACCTTGTGGTCCGATTTTCCGAAGTGCAGCCGGGGGTGGATCGGTCGGTACCCTTGATTTTTGTGTAGCCGTGGTCAAGGATGTTGGAGATGTGTTGTTGGAATTTTGGCAGTACACACTTGAAGTCAGCCTGGTTGAAGTCCCTGGCCATGATGAACAAGGCCTCACTGTTATTTATAGCAGTGTACAATTCATCAAGCGCCTTCTTCACTTCCGCCCGGGACTATAGACCGCTGTAATAATGGCTGAAGTGAACTCCTGTGGAAAGTAGTATTGTCGACACTTCACGGTCAGGTATTCCAGGTCTGGGGAGCAGTAGTTCGCCAGGGTCGCCATGTCCAAGCACCAGGAGGAGTTGATCAGAAGGCAAACCCCTCCACCCTTTGCTTTGCCCAATGCTGCTGTCAGGCTAATCTGGTGAATTGAGAAGCCGTCAGTTTGGGCGCTCTCCGACCGTTTGACCACTCGGGCGTTCCTACCTCCACCTGATGGAACAGAGAAGCTGTGTGGTGCACACAAGATAGTGTCCCAGGAGCCTCCTCACTAAAGTGCCCAACCGAGGTGAGTGTCTCTGGGATGACGGAGGGTGTTGGACACAGCTGTGATGGGAAATCTGTGTCATCCCTGGACTTGAGCTCTGGGGTCTCCTGGGTCTTGGGTCGAGGGCTGGCGTCCGAGCTGCTCTCCTCGTCACTGCTTGGCTTACGGAGAGCCTCTGGCTCTGGCAGTGGCTGGGGGAAGGGGACACCAGATGTCCCCACCCCATTACCAGCAGGTCCTGCAAGACACAAGACGAGGCGCATGTTTAGACTGCGAGCCAGGGGGTGAGTGGGGGTGGTATGAGGGTGAGGGTGGACGTGAGGGTGGGAGTGAGTGTGAGGGGGTGTGGGAGTGGGGGTGATGGTGGTGTGGGGTTGAGGTAGGGGGTGGGGGTAAGGATGGTTGTGAGGATGGGGGTGAGGGTGCTAGTGCGAGTGGTGGTGAGCGTGGTGTGGATGTGGGGGTGGTGTGGGAGTGGCGTAGGGGGGATTGATACATGTGTCACAGGTAACTGCAACTCAGCAGGTTCTCACTTCCTCGCTCGCGACCGATCTCCACCCAGGTGACTTCCCTTTCTCCAAGCCCACTGACCAGTCTTCTCCCGCTCCCAGTGGTTATGGGCGGCCTACTCCTGGGGCTGGGGGGAACACAAAATGCACAGTGTTAGACAGTCCGACACATACAGCCCAGGGGGTGGGTAGCTGGTGGCCAGGGCACCATGCCAAGGAGGGCATGTGGTGCACGGTGGGGTTAAGCCGTCTTCTGGGTGGGAGGAAAGTGGGGTCTCGGGTGTGTGAGATGGTGGTTGGTGCCGGGGCACAGTGCTGCCTACTCAGCGGGTTGCCCTGAGGTGTTCATTCAATTTCTTCCTACGCTGCCAGCCGGTGCGGATGCCATTGCCCAAGTCGCTGATGACCTCTGCCACCTGTGCCCAGGCATGCCGAACGGCGCTGGCCTACAGCCTCCTTCCGGGGCTGGGGTATAGGCTCGTTCACCTCTCCTCCATGGCATCCAGAAGGACTCTTACTCGGCATCCGTAAATCGTGGAGTCGCTCTCCATGCTGTTATCTTGTTGATTGGAATGAGTGTGTGGGGGGTGTTAATTGTTTATATGCGGTTGTAACTTGTCAGCCTCCTGAGTGCCAATGTCGGACCCAGCGAATCCAGCACCGTTTCTTTGTGGAATCGATTGTGGTCCAGATGGCACCGGTGCTAGCCCCTTGACAGTCGCCGAATCAATCCAGGTGCAGCGCCAGTTTTGTTGTTGTGGAAGTCCATGTATCCTGCCCTAGTCTCAGGAACGGAGAATCCAGTCTGCAGTCTATAAACCCTTTAAACAATCTGTCAGTATCTGAAAAAATACTGTTCTGTGATAATAAAGTGAAAGTGTACCCATCTGTTTCCCTAACCCCTTTAAACAGTCTCCCAATTTTTCAAGTTCAAAGATCTGTCAGATGAAGGTAAAAGTATTCCCTTTAATGTGGTGGAAATCTTTGAAGTTTTTTTTCCACAATGTTATTACCATTTATAGCCTGTCTGCTTGCTTAGAAGGCTAAAAGCTTTGAACTGCATTGTTTACACTCAACTTCACAGATCATTGCTTTTAAAAACTTTGATTGACAGATCCAGGCAGTTTCAAAGTAAGGATTAAGATTATTTATTTATATAGCTCTGCAGAGGTTCCATTAACTCAGAGGAGCAGCTGTTTTTCTGAGGGTTTTTTAAGAGGTTGTTGTTTTGTTCTCATGATCTTCCTAGAAAGAGCAGGTTCTTTGTCGGACTGCTGCCCCTGCCCCTGTCAACCTGTCAGTGTCAACCTGTGTCAGGGTTCAATGCCAGGGCACTGCTCAGGCATGTCCTTCAACCCCCTCCTCCCGGGCTATACTTACCTCTGCGCCTATGGAGGGATCCCCTCGACTGAGAATCCCACACATGTCAAGTGCATGCTCAAAATCATGACCAGGGTTTATAATCAGAGATTTTGCAGCTGCTCTATTTTGTTCTATTATTTCACTTGATAGCTCCCAGCACTTGATATCCATCCAAAAATAATGCTTCTGTTCCATGAGGTCAACCTGAAATGTTATGGAATTGTCCGGAAACTGTCAGCATTTTTTCTTTACATGTTTTAATCTTTTAAACTAGCCCAGAAATAGAGATTGTGCTGACACATAAACAATGGGTTATGTACAGATCTCCACTGTTAGCCAAAAAAAATAACATTTTGGTACTTTTTGGGGCTATAGTTCACAAATGAATCAATTTTTCATGTTGAAACAATTTATGTCCCTCCACCTTCTAGTTTCCTCAGAGCATGCACCATATCAGCGAGAAGGCAAGTAAGTAATCTGCTTCCAGGCTTGTGCACCTTTTGAACCTACCGTGGATTGTAAGAGATATTTCTCATGCTCATTCTGCCTGAGATCTGCTTTTGATTGGCATGGATGACCTCCTTGGTTCCTTTTGGTAGCTGTCCAAAACAGCAAGACTGAGAATGATAACCCAGTGTGAGGGAATATAGCTAGGAACTCAACTCCAATCTCTTGGTAGTGTGAGATTTTGGGGCTTAAGCTCCATATCACTATGTAAGTCTAAAATTAAGCCTCTTAGATTCAATTATCCTGTTTCATATTCCAAGTTCCTTTATTTTATTTTCTGCTCATGAGATGTTCCGGTTCCGCCTGCCACAGGAATTGTCACAGATGGGACGGAAAATTGGGCAGTTTAAAGGTCTGTTGACCTCTGGTGGGAATTTGCGATCCCTTGGTGGGCACAACCAGAAATTCCTGGGCGGGATTCTCCGCACCCCAATGCCGATTTCATAATCGGCAATCGGGTGGAGAATCTCTTTTTACGATGGAATCGTGGTCGGCGCCTGTTTTCGCTTGCTCCGTTCCCTCCAAAACTGCATCACCGGGGAGCATAGCGCATGCCATTGAGTCGGCCTCAGGACGTCACCTGACGGTCCTCCCCCGATGCTCCGTCCCCGATGGGCTGGGTCCCCGACCGCTGAGACCACACATCCCCGCGTGGTCGGGAACCCAGCATGGTGGCTGTGGACTGTGTCCTGCGCAGCCACAGTCGGGCGGGAGCCATGCTGCTGGCCAGGAGAGTTTCGGTGTTGGCTGGAAGGACTGGTTGGGGTGGCAAAGGTGTGGCGAGGGGTTGTCCAGGGGGACACTATCTGGCAGGTCGGGTCCATGCATGGCCGGCGCCATGTTGTACGGCACAATCGCTGCAGGTCGTCGCCGTGTGCATGCGCGGGCACGGACCCGGCAATTCTCCGGCTGTTTTTGTCATGGAGACTGGGAGTTATACGTGGCATGGCTGCTAGCATCTCACCGGTTGGAGGATCGGTGCTGGGCGCCGCTGATTTATTTGACGATAAATGCCATGGATCCTCTCAGGACATAGCCTGAAAATTAGAGAATCCAGTCTCCCTGTGATGGAAAGCTTTGCATAATTAAACATTAATGTCAATTGTTTAATTAACATGGGACATTTTCTGCTTTGAAAGTCTAAGGATTTCTAATGCTGGAGAGGGGAAGGATTGTCTTTTAGCTATCTCCCATGCACCTACGCCCCCCCACCACTACCCTCTATCCCCCCACCCACCACCCTTCCTGCAACCCCACCACGGGCAGGTTTCTCTGTCCCGCGGTGCGGCACACCGTCGGGATTCTCCATTTCGCCAGCTGGTTTCCCATTGTGGGGCAGCCCCACGCAGTGAGGTAACCCCCGGGCTGCCGGCAAAATGGAACATCCAACAGCGGAGAATCCAGCCCGGTCTTCTCCTTCTCTCTGCTGTGTCAGAAAAACATCAAAGCCCCAATTTTTCTTTCAGTCACACTTCATTTTTACTTGTAAATGGGGCAATAGTGAAACAAGAATATGAATGAAAAAAGCTGCTGTTTTACCAGTGTGCGGTCACCCATTCCATTACATGGGCAGCTCTAGAATTAGACAGGCAGTGCCCCTGTTTAAACAGAAAGCGGCTTATCGAGATATTTATGTACGGGTGGGAAGACACAGTTGAGGCCCCAGCATGGATTTGTGGTCAATCAATGACTTCTTTAAGTTGCCAAAAACCATGGACGGTAGAGGTCAGTATTTGGCAATCTACTGAATGGAATTCCCGCCCTGAATGTAATTCAAAACACTGCAAAGGTGTAGGTGACAATTTGCTGATTGTTTACGGAGTTTTGGCAATATTACTCCATTTTAAAGTATATGCCGTGGTGGACACGGCAACTTCCTTAATCCACATGCCACAAATCAAAGGCAGTCTAGATCAAAAGAAGCCCATCGCCATCACAGGATATTATTTAAAGGGAAACTGTCCCCGGGGACAGTTGAAAGGTGATAAAGCACTCATTTTCCCTTCAGTCTCCTGAGAGTTTTCAGCCTTAAAAGCTTCAACGAGTTAATCTCCTTGCTGTTCTGTGCACTCATAATATTTCCCGGCTACTGAAAGTCTGCTGCTCCATTTAATCCATGATGCTTCCAAGTCTTCTTTTAAGATGATGCTTCAGGCCAGGATGAGCATCTGCTCTCCCAAAGGGTGAAATGCTATAAACAACACAGCTTTTCTGCTCATTAATATGAGGTTTTCTATTGTCACTGGATCGATGAAGTATTTGTTCCGCTGAACTCACTCCCTGATCTGAACTGAAAACCAAAATTAATCCTATTACACCCTTCAAATCAGTCCTTCTCCTTGTGAAATTGTAAAGTAAAAACTAATTTCTCACTGATCCGCTTCAGAGTCTCAGGAAGCTTTTACAATGGGCTGGTATTTGCTGACTTGAATTGGGCTCAATTTGTCCTGGCTCTCGGAGATGGTTTGGAAGTAGGGGGTTGTGAAAACAGTGCCCTCTCCAGAACTTTACCAAAGTGTATTGCAAACCAAGTTGACATCCAATTTCCTGGTTAGCACTCCACTTAGAGGCTATTTTGCAATTGTGTCAGTATTTTACAGACAATGAAGCTCCCCTCTGTCCTCCCTCCCACCAGCTCAGTTTGGGTGGCCTCCCAGCAGCAGGCCATCAGCAGGTCAGGGGGTCTTTGAAACCAGAGGTTCCATGTTCCCCAGTAACAAGGCCACGGGGAAGAAACACCGCATCCCATCTATTAATGGCCCTGCAAAGGGTTTTCTTTCCACCTGATGTGCGTGCCAGCTTCAAGCCTCTTAGTTCATGAATTCTGCAGGCAATGGATGGTGCCGCCATGTTGAGATGCTATCACCTGCCGACTTTGTCAGTGTCCACCACCGCTGACAGGGCTCCCAGCCTGACATTGTTCTGGATCCTGTGACTGGACCTGTCGCAGCAGGAGCCCAAATTTTGTTTTGGGATGGTAGTGCGAATGGGACCAATTAGGAACCTGCCCTCCAGAAGGTTGCACCAGCAGACAGACTGACAATGTGGTCGGATTCAGCACCTGAACACATGGTCCTGATGTTGACACCTCAATGCGTGCTGGAAAATCCATAGTGTTTCCCACTGTGCCGGATCAGATAACCTTTTTCATGCACTCTACGCTCAGACTTGTTTTACCCTGTAAATTGCCAGAAGTAAGAACTGATTGTGGTGTAGTTGAAAGCATTTGAGTCATTGGTGAACAATAAGAGCAAAAGTACTTCTCATTCAACAATGAGGTTTGATGATAATCAATGGAGGAAGGATTGAGAATGAGGATGAATTAGAGTTTGTGAATTCAATGTCAGTGAATCATAGAAACAGAACATAGGAGCAGGCGGAGGCCATTTGGCCCTTCAAGCCTGTTCCGATCATGCCAGATCATCCAATTCAGCTTTCCCCATATCCTTTGATCCCTTTAGGCCCAAGAACTATGTCGAACATTAGATAAAGAAAGTGTCACGTGAGAGAACCTTTAAGAAATATGTGTTTATAAATGGGTGTGTAAATAAATATCTGTAGTGAGAGTACCTTTAATAAATGGGTGTTTACTACTGCAGTGATGTCAGAGAATGGGTGGAGCTGGGCTGTCTGTCAGCTTTTTACTTTCGTTTCTGAGCAGACTGCAGGGTGTGTTTTAGTTTCGTTTTCAGTGTTGGAGCTGAAGCCAGACCAAGCAGGTGTACTGCAGTTCTCTCTGTCATCAAAAGACTATCTCTTGATTATTTGATGAATTCAGAATTATAAATGTTTTCAGTAGTGATTTTAACCTGATGTGCTTCTGATAAAGGTTTTATTTTTAAGTCGTATGGATGTTAAAAAGGAAAGTGTAAAGGTTTACTTAGCGTTGTAGTCTTTGGGGGTTCCATTTGAATTACTGGTTGCTAAGATGTTCACTGTTTATTTTAGAAAGGTTAACTTGAATTCATGGAATAAACAATAAAAAAAACTTTTTCCATTTCTGCTGTACCATGCCTGTCGAGCGGGCCGTGTGCTCCCCATACCACAATGTATTAAAAGTTGTGGGTCAGGTGAACTCCATTGTACACTTTGGGGTTCTCTAAACCCTGGCCCATAACAAATTGGGGCCTCGAGGGAGATAAAAGTCTATCTATTGGATTGGCTTCGTGAACTTAAAGACAGTGAGGGGTGAGCATATTGTGGGTGCTTTTCAGGTGTGTATTTTAGCTTAAGTAGGGTGCGTGTTGTGGACAATGGCTCTTTCAGAGGCTCAGATGTTTTGGGGGGTGGAGACGGTGACACGCAGTACCTTACGGACAGAGACTAAAAGCAGACTGTTAGATTTGGCAAAAACATTGCAGTTAACATTACCTGACAAAATGCAAAAAGATGATGTCATTATGGCAGTGGCTAAGCATTTAAAGTCGCCTGAGATACAGTTTGACTCATTGGAAATAGCAAAAATTCAGTTGCAAATTAAACGAATGGAACATGAGAAAGAATTAAAGCAGCTTGAATATGAAAGAGAGAGAGAGGAAAAAGAAAGAGAAAGAGAAAGAGAGAGATAGGAAAAAGAAAGAGAAAGAGAAATAAAGAGAGAGGAAAAAGAGAGAGAAGAAAGGAAAACAGAAAGAATAGCCCTAGCAGAACAAAAAGAAAGAGAAAGGGAGATACAGATCAGGGAAAAAGATAAAGAGAGAGAGTTTGAAGTTCAGAAAATGGCCATGAAACATGACAGTCAGTTAAAATTGGCAGACGTAAAGGGAAACGTACAGTTGGTAGATAGTGATGAGGATAGCGAAAACAGCGCGAGAGGAGAGAGAACCGGGACAGCGAAAACAGCGCGAGAGGAGAGAGAGCCAGGACAGCAAAAACAGCGCAGCAGGAGAGAGCCGGGAGATTTTAAAAGCGCGGGAGGAGAGAGCCGGGACAGCGAAAACAGCGCGAGAGGAGAGAGAGCCGGGACAATGAAAACAGCGCGGGAGGAGAGAGCCGGGAGATTTAAAAAGCGCGGGAGAAGAGAGCCGGGACAGTGCTGGGAGAGGTGAGTGCACAAAAGGTGTGGCAGGAGTGCCTTTAGACACGGAGTGCTGATTGGAACAGAGTGCATCTGAGTTTAGGTGAGTGACTGAGTGCTGATTGGAAAAGAGTGCATCTGAGTTTAGGTGAGTGACTGAGTTCGGGTGAGTGGCGAGAGAGGGCTGTGTTTTTGTTGGTGTTCGTGTTTATCCTTGAGGTTATATAAAAAATTTAAAAATTTAAAAATTATTTAAATTAATTAACTAATTGAATATGGCTGGACAGGTGATGTGCTGTTGCTGTATGATGATGGAACTGGTGGATCCCATTGAGACCGTCAGTGACCACATCTGCAGCAAGTGTTGGCTGCTCGAGGAACTTCGGCTCAGAATTGATGAGCTGGAGACCGAGCTGCACACACTGCAGCACATCAGGGAGGGGGAAAATTACCTGGACGCTTTGTTTCAGGAGGCAGTCACACCCGGTAGAATAAGTACTGTTAATTCAGACAGTGGTCAGGGATAGAATGGTGTGACTGCAAGGGAGGCAGGTAGGGGGATCCTGAGTTTAGGAGTTGAGGAGCCTCAGCCCTTGACCTTGTCCAACAGGTATGAGGTACTTGCTCCCTGTGTGGATGAGGAAGAGGGTTGTAGGGAGGATGCGTTGACTGACCACTGCACCGTGGTACAGGAAGCCATTCAAGAGGGGGGAGCAAAAAGACAAGTGGTAGTTGTAGGGCATTCTATAATTAGGGGGATTGATGGCATCCTTTGTAAGCCAGATCGAGAGTCCCGCATGGTATGTTGCCTGCCCGGTGCCAGGGTGAGGGACATCTCTGATCGGCTTGAAAGGATTTTGGAGAGGGAGGGGGAGGATCCAGTTGTTGTGGTCCACGTTGGGACTAACAACATAGGTAAGACTAGGAAAGAGGACCTGTTTGGGGATTATCAAACACTAGGGACTAAATTAAAGAACAGGTCCTCCAGGGTTATAATCTCTGGATTACTACCCGAGTCACGTGCCAATTGGCATAGGGTTGAGAAAATTAGGGAAGTTAACACGTGGCTAAAGGAGTGGTGCGGGAAAGAGGGATTCCATTTCATGGGGCATTGGCATCAGTACTGGGGCAGGAGGGACCTGTACCGTTGGGATGGTCTTCACCTGAACCATTCTGGGACCAGTGTTCTAGCGAATAGGATAAATAGGTTGGTCACAAGGACTTTAAACTAGCAAGTTGGGGGGAAGGGAAGTGTAAAGCTATGGACAGTATAATGGTTAATGGAGATCAAGGCAGCAGGTTACGTGACAGGTTATTATGTAGAGGTATGGGTTCAAAGACAAGGAAAATTAGGAGAAAGGGTAAGAGGAAAAATAATTTGCTAAAAATGTTACTGATCAAGGTGTTAGGATTCATAACAAAGACATTAAAAACAGCATAAGTGTACTTTACCTGAATGCTCGTAGTATACGAAATAAGGTAAATGAGTTGATGGCGCAAATCATTGTGAATGACTATGATTTAGTGGCCATTACTGAAACATGGTTAAAAGATGGTCACGACTGGGAGTTAAATATCCAATGGTATCAGACTATACGAAAGGATAGAATGGACGGTAAGGGCGGTGGTGTAGCTTTGTTGTTTAAGGATGGCATCCGGGCAATAGTAAGGGATGATATTGGTGCTATGGAGGACAAGGTTGAATCAATTTGGGTGGAAATCAGGAATAGTAAGGCGAAAAGGTCACTGATAGGAGTAGTCTATAGGCCACCAAATAGTAACAGGATGGTAGGGCAGGCAATAAGCAAAGAAATAATGGATGCATGTAGAAATGGTGCAGCGGTTATCAGGGGAGATTTTAATCTGCATATCGATTGGTTTAACCAGGTTGGTAAAGGCAGCCTTGAGGAGGAGTTTATAGAATGTGCCTGGGATAATTTACTGGAACAGTATGTAATGGAACCTACAAGGGAACAAGCGGTCCTAGATCTGGTCCTGTGTAATGAGGCAGGATTGATTAATGATCTCATAGTTCAGGATCCTCTTGGAAGGAGCGACCACAATATGGTGGAATTTAAAATACAGTTGGAGGATGACAAGGTAAAATCAAACACTAGTGTTTTGTGCTTAAGCAAAGGCAATTACAATGGGATGAGAGAAGAACTAGCTCAGGTAGACTGGGAGCAAAGACTTCATGGTGAAGCAGTTGAGGAACAGTGGAGAACCTTCCGAGCGATCTTTCACAGTGTTCAGGAAAGGTTCATACCGACAAAAAAGAAAGACGGTAGAAAGGGGAAAAATCGACAGTGGATATCTTAGGAGGAGAGGGAGAGTACCAAATTGAAGGAAAAAACATACAAAGTGGCAAAAAATTAGTGGGAGACTGGAGGACTGGGAAGTCTTCAGGGGACAACAGAAAGCTACTAAAAAAGCTATAAAGAAGAGTAAGGTAGACTATGAAAGTAAACTGTCTCAGAACATAAAAGCAGATAGTAAAAGCTTTTACAAATATATAAGACAAAAAAGAGTGGCTAAGGTAAATATTGGTCCTTTGGAAGATGAGAAGGAAGATTTAATAATAGGAGACGGGGAAATGGCTGAGGAGCTGAACAGGTTTTTTGGGTCAGTCTTCACAGTGGAGGACACAAATAACATGCCAGTGACTGATGGAAATAAAGATATGATAGGTGAGGACCTTGAGATGATTGTAATCACTAAGGAGGCAGTATTGGGCAAGCTAATGGGGCTAAAGGTAGACAAGTCTCCTGGCCCTGATGGGATGCATCCCAGAGTGTTAAAAGAGATGGCTAGGGAAATTGTAAACGCACTAGTGATAATTTATCAAAATTCACTAGACTCTGGGGTGGTCCCAGAGGATTGGAAAGTAGATAACGTGACACCACTGTTTAAAAAAGGAGGTCGGCAGAAAGCGGGTAATTATAGGCCGGTAAGCTTAACTTCGGTTGCAGGGAAAATGCTGGAATCTATCATTAAGGAGGAAATAGCAGGGCACCTGGAGGGAAATTGTCCCATTGGGCAGTCGCAGCATGGGTTCACAAAGGGTAGGTCGTGTCTGACTAATTTGGTAGAGTTTTTTGAGGATGTTACCAGTGCAGTAGATAACGGGGAGCCAATGGATGTGGTATATCTGGATTTCCAGAAAGCTTTTGACAAGGTGCCACACAAAAGGTTGCTGCATAAACTAAAGATGCATGGCATTGAGGGTAAAGTGGTAGCATGGGTAGAGGATTGGTTAACTAACAGAAAGCAGAGAGTGGGGATAAATGGGTGTTTCCCTGGTTGGCAACCTGTAACTAGTGGGGTCCCTCAAGGATCAGTGTTGGGCCCGCAGTTGTTCACAATTTACATAGCCGATTTGGAGTTGGGGACCAAGTGCAATGTGTTAAAGTTTGCAGACGACACTAAGATGAGTGGTAAAGCAAAAAGTGCAGAGGATACCGGAAGTCTGCAGAAGGATTTGGATAGGTTAGGTGAATGGGCTAGGGTCTGGCAGATGGAATTCAATGTTGCCAAGTGTGAGGCTATCCATTTTGGGAGGAATAACAGCAGAATGGATTATTATTTAAACGGTAAAATGTTAAAACATGCTGCTATGCAGAGGGACCTGGGTGTGCTGGTGCACGAGTCGCAAAAAGTTGGTGTGTAGGCGCAACAGGTGATTAAGAAGGCTAATTGAGTTTTGTCTTTCGTTGCTAGAGGGATGGAGTTCAAGACTAGGGAGGTTATACTGCAATTGTATAGGGTGTTGGTGAGGCCGCATCTGGAGTATTGTGTTCAGTTTTGGTCTCCTTACCTGAGAAAGGACATATTGGCACTGGAGGGAGTGCAGGAGAGATTCACTAGGTTGATCCCAGAGTTGAGGGGATTAGATTATGACGAGAGGTTGAGTAGACTGGGACTGTACTCATTGGAGTTTAGAAGGATGCGGGGGGATCTTATTGAAACATATAAAATTATGAAGGGAATAGATAGGATAGATGCGGGCAGGTTGTTTCCACTGGTCGGGGAAAGCAGAACTAGGGAGCATAGCCTCAAAATGAGGGGAAGTAGATTTAGGACGGAGTGTAGGAGGAACTTTTTCACCCAAAGGGTTGTGAATCTCTGGAATTCCTTGCCCAGTGAAGCAGTTGAGGCTCCTTCTTTAAATGTTTTTAAGAAAAAGATAGATACCTTTCTAAAGAATAAAGGGATTCGGGGATATGGTGTACGGGCCGGAGAGTGGCGCTGAGTCCACAAAGATCAGCCATGATCTCATTGATTGGCGGTGCAGGCTCGAGGGGCTAGATGGCCTACTCCTGTTCCTAGTTCTTATGTTCTTATGTTCTTATGATAGTGAGAAAGAGCGCCATAGTCGAAGGCTTGGTGGGAATCTATTTAAATATGTCCAAGCATTGCCAAGGTTTGACGAGAAGGAGGTAGAAGCCTTTTCATTTGAGAAGGTGGCTAAACAAATGAAATGGCCACAGGACATGTGGCTTTTACTGATTCAAACAAAGCTGGTAGGTAGGGCCAATGAAGTGTTTGAATCACTATCAGAGGAGGTATCTGGGACGTATGAGGAGGTGAAAAAATCCATCTTAGGTGCATATGAACTAGTGCCTGAAGCCTACAGACAAACGTTTAGAAATTTAAGGAAAAAATTTGGTCAAACATACATGGAGTTTGAAAGGATCAAACAGAGTAATTTTGATAGAAGGATAAGGGCTTTAAAAATAGACCAAACGTATGAAGCTCTCAGAGAAATTATACTTTTGGAGGAGTTTAAAAATTCAATTCCTGATGTAGTGAGAATTCATGTAAAAAAGCAGAGGGTTAAAACTGCGAGATTAGCAGCGGAAATGGCAGATGATTATGAATTAGTTCATAAATCAAAGATTGGTTTCCGACATCAGTTTCAGCCTGTGAGGGATAGAAACTGGGGACATGAGAAATACTCAAGTGGTAAAGGTAAAGGTGACCTGATG
Organism: Scyliorhinus torazame; assembly: GCF_047496885.1. NCBI lineage: Eukaryota > Metazoa > Chordata > Chondrichthyes > Carcharhiniformes > Scyliorhinidae > Scyliorhinus > Scyliorhinus torazame. Next base: position 262,651,980 of record NC_092713.1, read on the forward strand.
GGAGACAATAAAGAGAGTGTATCTCAGATTAAAAAAGAAATCCAGGAGGGTGGAAAAGAAATGAAAATTTTCAAATGTTTTCACTGTAATAAACTAGGCCATGTAAAGTCACAGTTTTGGTGGTTGAAGAAAAGCACTGGGAAGGCTGATGTGGTAAAACAGGATAAGGCAGTGGGGTTTGTTGAAGTGGTAAAGGAAAGCCCAAGTGAAGCGAAGGAGGTGAAAAAGATTGTACAGCCTGATCAAGGGGTGATTGATGAGAAGGTGCCTGATTTCTTTAAAGAATTAACTTGTGTGGGTAAAGTTTACTCATGTGTATCAGGATGAGCAGGTAAAGAAGTCACAATTTTAAGAGATACGGGAGCTAGTCAATCTTTAATGGTAAGAGATGAGGAGTTATGTAGTTTGGGAAGAATGTTGCCAGAAAAGGTGATAATATGTGGAATTCAGGGTGAGAGGAGTAGTGTTCAATTGTATATGATAAGGTTGGAAAGTCCAGTGAAGAGTGGTGAAGTGCTAGTAGGAGTAATAGATAAACTATCTTGTCCAGGAATACAGTTTATCTTGGGTATTGATATAGCTGGATCGCAGCTGAGAGTGATGCCTATTGTGGTTGATAAGCCAGTGGAAAATCAGACAACTGAAGTGTTGAAGTGCGAATATCCTGGGATTTTTCCGGATTGTGTAGTAATAAGGTCGCAAAGTCACAGGTTAAGACAAGAGGAGAAATCAAAGAGTGAAGATGAAGTTGAAGTGCAATTATCAGAAACGATTTTTGATCAGATGGTTGAAAAAGAATAAGAACAGGTGGAGGATTAGTTCAGGAAAATTGGTGGAGTTACAAGAAAAAGATATAGAAATAAAACGGATGTATCAGAAAGCATACACGGAAGAGGAATCTGAGTGTATACCAGAGTGTTATTACCGTAAAAGTAATGTCTTGATGAGAAAATGGAGACCTTTACATATGCAGGCGGATGAAAAATGGGCAGATGTTCATCAAGTAGTATTGCCGGTAGGGTATAGAAAGGAGGTGTTGCGAGTTGCACATGAGGTACCAGTGGGAGGTCATTTGGGAATAAGGAAAACTCAAGCTAAAATCCAGAAACATTTTTATTGGCCTGAACTACATTAAGATGTTTTTAAATTTTGTCAATCATGTCACACATGTCAAGTGATAGGGAAACCTCAAGCAGTGATAAAACCAATGTCCTTAATACCCATTCCAGCATTTGAGGAACCTTTTACAAGGGTGCTGATTGATTGGGCAGGACCGCTTCCTAAAACAGAAAATGGTAATCAATATCTTTTGACAATAATGGATGTGTCTAACAGGTTTCCAGAGGCCATTCTAGTACGTAATATTACAGCTAAAAAGATTGTGGAGGAGTTACTTAAATCTTTTACTAGATATGGACTACCCACAGAAATACAATCGGATCAAGGATCAAATTTTATCTCAAGGTTATTCAAAGAAGTTATGGATAGCTTAGGAATAAAACAATTTAAATTGACTGCGTACCATCCAGAATCGCATGGAGCATTAGAAAGGTGGCATCAGACATTAAAGACAATGTTGAGGGCTTATTGTCACGATTATCCAGAGGATTGGGATAAAGGAATTCCGTTCGTACTGTTTGCAATTAGGGATGCACCTAATGAATCAACCAAATTTAGTCCTTTTGAACTAATTTTGGTCATGAGGTATGAGGACCACTTAAATTGATTAAGGAAAAATTGGTGAGTGAGAAATCGGAAATCACACTATTGGATTACGAGTCAAATTTTAGGGAATGATTAAATAGAGCAGGTGAATTGGCTAGACAACATTTGAAAGTTGCACAAAATGTGATGAAATGGGTAGCGAACAAGAAATCCAAAGTTCGTAGTTTTGCCAGTGGAGGTAAAGCTTTAGTATTGTTACCAGTGGTAGGTTTACCTTTCAAAGCTGGGTTTTGTGGACCTTATCAGATTGAAAGGAAATTAAGTGAGGTGAATTATGTGTTAAAAACACCAGAGAGAAGGAAAACACACCGAGTGTGTTATGTGAATCTGCTTGAAAGGTACTTTGAAAGGGAAGGAGAGAAAAAGGAGGTTTTAATGATTCTAACTCAAAGTGATGAACCAAATCCAGATGACTGTGAATTTGACATATCTCAAATTAAATTGGAAAACAAGGATGTTCTTAAAAATTGGGATACATTGTTGAGTTACCTTCCAGAGGGAAAACGGACTGACCTGAAAGAGGTATTGATATCACATGGGCATATTTGTGGAGATAAATTGGGAAGTACTAAAATGGCTATACGTGATGTAGATGTGGGAAATGCTTTTCCAATCAAACAACATCCATGGAGCTAGGAAGTTGGCCATCCCTGTCTGTGTCTGGGTGATGCTGGCCAGCACCTGGGCAATGGTGCTGATGCCCTCAGCGATGGCCTGCTGAGACTGGGCCATGGCCTGCAGAGACTGGCCCACGGCCTGCTGGGACTGGGCCAAGGCATTGAGCACCTCTGCGATCTGCTGCTGATGCTGGCTCATGCCTTCCTGTGAGAGGGCAGCCATGTCCTGGGCCACAGACGCCACCTGCACAGAAAGCCCCAGGCCTTGCATACTGCTGCCCATGTCTGACACCGTCGCCCCCATTGCCTCCACTGTGGACGCCACCCCTGGGTGGCACGCATGACCGGCACCACTCCATGCTCCTGGATGCGGGTGGACCGGTTGTTGTGAGTGCGCTTCTCCTGCTGGGGGGCGGTGAGGGTGTCAGGGATAATGGGCAACAGTGTTAGGCAGACATATACATGCGGACCGGCGGTTGTGTGTATGTTGGCAGAGGTTAACACCCCATCCTGCCACTACAGCCTGCATGGGTAGGTGCAGCCATGTCGGTTTCATCTAGGCCTGACCCGCCCATCGTGAGGTGGTGGGGGGGGGGTACTCACCCTGGCAGCCCTGTCTAGGCCATTGACCTTCTTGTGGCACTGGACACCTGTACTGACTGTTACGGCCACGGCGCTGACGGCCTCTGCCACCTCCCTCCACAGGCGCCAGCTGAGGTATGGTGCGACCTGCGGCCGTGCCAGGGGTACAGGGACTCACCCCTCTGATCCACTGCATCCAGGAACGCCTCGATGTCAGCCGCTGCTAGTCCCTTCCGGGTTGGAGCTTTTCCGATGTTCCGGTTGGCCCGACGCCGGAGTGGTTTGTGCCGTTTATGACGCCGCCGTCGGGCCATTGCGCCGATCGCAGAGAATCCTGCCCTATGTATTTGGTGCTGTAAGGTTTAAAAGCCTGGTTTTGTGTGTGCTGCAGTATCCTTTTTAAAAGTCCTGGCTTAAAAGTCAAACTTGGCTCAAAGGAATAATTAAAGCGTCATAAAAGCTGGGTGAAAGGAATTTTGTTTCAATGAAGAAGGTTCCTTGGGGAGTAGATGATTAGAGACATTGGGCATGATTTACTAGCCTAGTCACGCCTGACTTGGTGACACAATGAGGTTGTTAAATCTCACAAGAGGCCTCTCGCGTGATTCGCGACATTTAAGACGTCTCGCGAGATTCAACCGAACCTCGTGAGGTGGACTGCACGGTAGCACATTGGGTTGGACTGTTGCTTCACAGTGCCAGAGTCCCAGGTTTGATTCCCGGCTTGAGTCACTGGCTGTGTGGAGTCTGCACGTTCTCCCTGTATCTGTGTGGGTTTCCTTCGGGTGCTCTGGTTTCCTCCCACAAGTCCCGAAGACATGCTGTTCGGTGAATTGGACATTCTGAATTCTCTCTCTGTGTACCCGAACAGGCGACGGAATGTGGTGACTAGGGGCTTTTCACAGTAACTTCATTGCAGTGTTAATGTAAGCCTACTTGTGACAATAATAAAGATTATTGTTATTATTATCACGCCTTCATTGGGCGAGATCCAGTTGTACGGAGGATGGAGGATAGGTGACAGCGGCAAGGATCCGGCATGTCCGGAGGGCCAGGAATGCTCTCATCCTCATCAGTTTCTCATAGGGCGTGGCTTCATCCATAATCTCACCGCCTTCGCCCACAATCATCCCCCCCCCCCCCCCCCCCCCCCCCGCCCCCAACCACCCTGTTCCACTCCCCCAGGTTGGTGTGACCTCCCCCAGGGTGACGGGACTGTGTCAGCACTGTCAGCATGTGGGTCACTGTCAGAGGCAGAGATGGTGATGATAACCCACTGTGAACTAAGCTCTGGTGGTCCTTAATCTATGCCACAGTTTGGCTCCTGCCCATCGACTGAGTGCTCGCTCACACCCATCACCTACACGTGGTGTGCGTGATGGAGGGAGGAGGGATCAAGGACCACCATGCCCTGTTTCCCCCCCTTACCCACCCTTCCTCCTCAGTTCCCTCTCAGTGATCCTCGACCTGCTTAGCCTTCCATGCTCTAGGTGTGTCGAGGTGTGTCCCCAGGATGCACATCAGAGTTGGAGGCAGCCTGCTGCTTACCGCGTCCCATGGCCTCGCAACCATGGTGGTGGCCTCGATGCCACACATTGCTGCTGCCATCTCCTGCACCCGTAGCCTCAGGGACTCCTCCAATCAGTTATGGACCTGCTGCAGTGTCACTGACATCCCCTCAGAATATCACGTCCGCAGCCTATTGACTGCAGCAGCTCCGGGTAGACCTGTTCCAGAGGCTCAGCATCTGACTGAGAACCAACTGGATCCTGGGATCCGGCAGACCTCCGACTGCTGTCTCGCCTGGGCATTCCTGCCTCCAGCTGATGCGCATTAGTAACTGTGTGGAGCTCACCAGAATGTGCCCCAGAAGCCTGTCCACTACTGTCACCCACCGTAGGTGTCTGTCTCTGTGCTGATGGAGGGTGGGGATGGCAGCTGTGCCGCGAATATGGTGGCATCCTCGGAACTCACCTCCGAGGTGTTCTCTTGGGAGGCTGGAGGTGGGACGAGAATCCTAAATGGGCCAGCGTCATCTGATGGAACTCCTGCGGGAGAATCGACATGTGGTCAGTAAGATTAACAGATCATTCTGCCTGGCATTAACAACTCTAGTGTGACAGATCATTGGGGTGGATCCTCACCTTTGTGCTGTACGGCAACTTCTACTTCGGTGACCGATCTGTCCTTGCCCACCCCCGTGACCTCCAGGGCCTGTTCCTTGTAGGGGATGAGGACTCTGATGTTCTGCACCCCACCGCCTGTCTGGGCCCTCTCCGGTCTCTTGTGGGCCAACCTCTCCTGCGGGGACACAGAGAGGGCATCGTGAGCCGCACGCTTCATCCATCGTGCGGGAGGGGAGGTTTGTTGGGAGGGGGCAGGCATGGGCAACACTGTTGGCATGGGTGGGCTGGGGTATGGTATGATGCTGGGCGGGGGCTGTGCCAGGCGCATGGTCTTCTTGGGGGAGTGGCGGGCATAGCCGATGCCAGGGATCCGGTGCCAACTTACCACTGCGGCCCAATGGAGGTCGAAGATGTTTGTGGTGTTCTTTGTGATTCTTGTTCTCAGGATGGATGTTGTAGTGTTCACAAAGCCCACAGAAGCTAAGTTCATTAACAAAGCTATCATTTATTTACACTACTTAATAAAGTTCGACTACTTACTCCTGTAGTAAACTGTAGTCTAGTAATCTACAATCTACACTCAACTAACACTAGTCTCTACACTCTATCTATAACTGTACTTTCCTCTTTATCACTGCTCTCTCTCACTCTCCTCCAGCTCTCTCCCAGAGATCTGTGAGTCAGTGATTTATATAGTTCTGCATCTAGCTCCAACTAATGGTTAATTATGACAGGAACCCTTTGTCTTCTGAACATTTCCCATAATGTCACGATTTTCGAAATACACTGGACCCCGAACCTGCTGGTGATGCTTCCCGAGCTGGCGGCTGCCGCCAGTTCCTCACAGATGACACGGCTGCCCTGTGGCTGACCCTCCGAGACCCTCGGGGGAACAGGGCATCACGTCTGGACTGACCGCATCCAACATTCTGGCCAGATCGGCATCCCCGAATCATGTGGCTGGTCTCTTTGGTGAATGTATTGCTGTAACAATTCACCATGTACATATCTGTATTACGCTGTTGCCCATGTGGGCTCCACCTATGGACCATTGTAAGGTATTACCGATGATGTAGCATGTTGGGGCCTGTGTGGGTCTGCCCCTGGCTCCTCCCCTTGAGGGGAGGTATAAGAGCAGTCGCCCTGTAGGCGGCTCCCACTAACAGATCAGTCGCAGGCAGGCACTGTTCTAGTTGATTAAAGCCACAGTTTACTTCTACTCCTGGTTTTGTGTGAATTGATGGTCGCATCAGTCTCCTTGGTAGCGTGGCTGTGAACTGTGTGGAGTTTAAGTGCTGCTCCCCCTTGTTAGAGGGGAGCTGGTAGGCGCAGTCCCAGTGAATCAGCCGGTGTGACCATCATTTGCAGTGTGCAGTCCATGAGGTATCGTTAAGTGGACCAATTAATGTTTGATACCAGTGAATGCCTCGACGGGTCAAGCGTCGGGAAGCTCGTAGCAGTTCCCGCTCGCTACCACAACTTAGAAACCTTTCCGTTAAATTGTGCCATGGCTAGGGAAATGGGATTGGGAAGGGGAGAAGGTTAAAGAAGAAAGGGCAGGGAAGAAAGTTGAAGAGAAATGGAGGGGAAAGGATTTTGGTTAAGGGTGGAGAGTATTTGAGGAAAGTGGAGAACTGCTGGAAGCTTGGAGGAAATAGGAAATGGCACTTGGGACAAAAAGAGCAGCTGAGAGAGGAAGGGAAGAGTGGAGGGGAGGATTGCAGGCAATGGGAAATAGAAGGGAAAATGGAATAGATGGGAGAGTGTGATGTCCAGTAACCAGTGTAGCATGCCCTGAGTGTATGAGTGAAAGTATAGCATATCATGGGTGTGCCATAAAAATACAACAGGCGATTTTCAGCCCACGTTAGCCATCTGCATAAACGGCGATGCAGGACTAAAATCTCACGCGTCGGCAAACGAGATTCTCGCCGGCAAGATTACATTTCTAGATTTCCCAACCCCTCGCTCGTGATGTAGCGAGGGTGGGACCCTCATTTCAACAGGTGTTAATCAATTTAAATATCATTATAGGGCTTCACTGCAATATGCCCCCCCGTCCCGTCCCGTCCCGTCCCCAGCCTTAATGAATATTCATAGTCATTTTGGCAAAGTTTACAACAGGGTGTTTAAAACTTGAGGCAGTCAAAGGGAAACCGCTGGGGCTGTAAAGGTATGTATAGCCACTGGGGGGCGGAGGGTGGGGGGGGGGGGGTGGAAGAGGGACATACCCAGGCATTTCCTTGGCACTGTCCCCTGGCTGTGTCAACTTGGTTAGAGAGTTTCTTCTTAATGGGATCGGGATGCCCTTTAAAGATAGTACCACGATCTCTGTGGAGGCGGCGTTGTTGACTCAATCAGTCCCCGCCAAGGTGATGGTGAAGACCACACCACCACACCTGGTGCCAGAATATCTGGAGAGAAAACTCGGCTGTACAACTGGAGAGCTACACGCCGGTTTGCTCAATGTAATGAATGATAACTGCACCTTTAATGCCATGATCCCTTTAAGACCGGGTTTGGAACCCTGGGGGACTCCGCCTCCGCCCCCCCCCACCCCCACCCCAGGGAGCCATATATAAGGTAATGTTCAGTGGGCAGCGTGCAGTGAGCACAATTCTCGGTAGCTGTCTGGTTCTCTGCTAATTACATTGAGATACCCTCAATTCCAACTCGAGACCAGTGGGTCCCCAGATGTGCGGACAAAGCCCGACCGCTCATTAAGACCACGGTTTTTCCCTTGACGGCTGAGGCCCAGTCGGCCTTCAGTCATATCAATGCCGATATCATCAAGGCCGCCATGCACGCGGTGAACAAAACCATCCCCTTCCAGGTAGAACGCGAAACATCAGACGTCGCCCTGGCTGCTACCCTCAACCAGGCAGGCAGGCCAGTAGCTTTTTTCTCCCGAACCCTCACCGCCTCGGAAATTCGGCACTCTGCAGTCGAGAAGGAGGCACAGGCCATTGTGGAGGCCGTGCGACACTGGAGGCATTACCTAGCTGGTAGGAGGTTCACCCTCGTCACCGACCAACGGTCGGTAGCCTTCATGTTCGATAACGCACAACGGGGCAAAATAAAAAATGATAAAATTTTGAGGTGGAGGATCGAACATATGAGTCCCCAGATGCCCTGTCCCACGGCACGTGCGCTAACGCGCAGAAAGACCGTCTGCGGGCCATCCACGATGACCTCTGTCACCCGGGGGTCACCCGGCTTGCTCACTTCATCAAGTCCCGAAACCTACCTTACTCCACTGAGGAGGTCAAGGCCATGACCAAGGCTTGCCAGATCTGTGCGGAGTGCAAACCGCACTTTTACCGATCAGATAAGGCTCGCCTGGTGAAAGCCTCTGGGCCCTTTGAGCGACTAAGCGTGGACTTCAAAGGGCCCCTCCCGTCCACCAACCGCAACATTTATTTCCTCACTGTCATCGACAAATTCTCCCGCTTCTCATTCTCTGTCCCCTGCCCCGATATGACCTCGGCCACCGTAATCAAGACACTGCACAGCACCTTCACCCTGTTTGGTTTCCCCGCCTATATCCACAGCGACCGGGGTACATCGTTCATGAGCGATGAGCTGCATCGGTATCTGGTCAACAGGGGCATCGAGCAGAACGACCAGCTATAACCCGCGGGGAAACGGGCAGGTGGAGAGGGAGAACGCGACAGTTTGGAAGGCTGTCCTTCTAGCCCTACGGTCAAGAAGTCTCCCAACCATCCGCTGGCAGGAGGTCCTACCCGATGCCCTACATTCCATTAGGTCGCTCCTCTGCACGGCCACGAATGACCCCCCACAATCGTTTGTTTGTCTTCCCCAGGAAGTCCACCTCTGGGGTCTCGCTTCCACGTTGGCTGACAACTCCGGGACCAGTTCTACTCCGTAGACAAGTGAGGAGCCATAAGACAGACCCGCTAGTCGAGAGGGTCCAACTGCTACATGCAAACCCTCAATACGCCTACGTTGAGCACCTCGATGGAAGGCAAGACACAGTTTCCCTGTGAGACCTGGCACCCGCTGGCTCTCCCACAGACTCTCCCCCCCTTCTACCGACGCTCCCCTTCCCGCACCGGCTGCCGACCCCGACAGCGCCCCCCCCTCCCCCTCCCCCTCCCCCTCCCCCCCAGCGCCCCCTTCCCCCCCGCCGGTGCCGGCACCAATCACCCTAGTTACCCCGGATACCACCCCTGCTCCAACACGGGCAAAGGCTCAGACCACCATGCTCCTGGATATACACCCACCGAGGACGACCGGGTCTGCCGCACCACCGCCGGAGCTGAGAAGGTCAACATGGACAATCAGACCACCCAAAAGACTGGACATGTAATTTCACTTCACCCCCGACGGACTATGTGTTTTTTTTCAAACAGAGGTGACTGTGATGAATGATAACTGTACCTTTAATGCCATGGTCCCTTTAAGACCGGGTTTGGAACCCTGGGGGACTCCGCCTCCGGCTCCGGCCCCCCAGGGAGCCAGATATAAGGTAATGTTCAGTGGGCAGTGTGCAGTGAGCACACTTCTCGGCAGCTGTCTGGTTCTCCGCTAATTAAAGCCTTTGTATTACCAATCATCTCTCTAAAGTTGTAATTGAGGGTATCTCACTCACTAAAACTGACACTCTGAAAAAATATCAGAGGTTTCCGTCCAGCTCAGGTGGTGATGTCAAATAGTATTGAACACTGATCTGGCACCTGACCTGCCAGTTTGGCCCTCGCACATCCTGGTAGCACTCTCTTTTTTAATCACTCCCAGCTGAAAATTGTCAAGCTGCATGAGGGATCTCTCACAAGACTATTTAAAGGCTAACCCTCTGGGCAAGGTGCTTTGACTGTTCTTAGCTCCTGCAGAGTGAATGTAAGTATTAGTGATTCAATGTATTGCAATGCCAGTGGCCTAGTGGAAGGCTGTTGGTCAGGGTTTGGGGAGACTGCAGATGCCCATTCAGTACAGCTTTGAACTGCATTGTACCTGGCTTTGTACTGTATCAGCTTCGCATCAGCAGTCTGTGTTAGCTGGCTGATTGGCAACTGCAAGTACACTGGTGGAGTGGCAGTGAGGTAAATTACTTTTTACAATTCTATCTGCTCACCCGCTCCACGGGCTCAGATAAAACTAGGGCTGTGTCTATCACTGATCAAGTTACCCCCTTATACTTCAAATGGTGTGTGAAATAGAAGCTCCAAACAATCCTCGGGCCACACAAAGGGAACAAAGATCTGATAAAAAGGACTCCACTCCTATTTTTCTTCATTATGCCCGAAGAACAGCAATTCCCCAGTGAAGAAAGAATTACCCCTTTGTGTCTCCATAATAAAGTGTGTGTGAGCATTTTTATGGTCAAAGCTAGAAGTTCATTCATCACTGTATTTTCAGAATTTCTTCTCAGTGACGGCTTGTGAAATATGTTGCACCATTTGGTGGTTTGGCTTAGTATTCAGTGGAATGAATGACTTCTGTTAAATGGCTGGCAGTTTTGTTGCAACATATTTTCCATTGTTGTTTGATCCTCGCACTTGCTCATATAGAAAAGAAAAGATGCTGAAAGTAATATTATATTGAAGATCTAAATAGCCAATGTTAACCCTTTCTGGTTACAGCCCTCTGAACAATCTAAGAGTTAAGTTGAACAAAAAAACTGGATGATCAGGAAGTGGCGGGAATTGAGCGCAATGATCAAATTATCTGTTTGTCCTCTGTATACGTGCCTCTTCACATAGCGAGTGAAGCCTTGCAATTTCAGTGCTCCTGCGTCATCTCCTCCTATGTTTAAAGTTGGCGTATCTCAGTTTCCTGCATATATGCAGCCAATGGGTGAACACTTCATCCGCAAGCATGAGGGTAATATAACCAGTAAAGTAGATTTTTTTCTGGTACAGGCAAGACAAATTATTCCTATTCAACAGTAGCGGATATTTTTATCGCAATTATTGGAGCTATCAATGCATTTAATGTGCCCTGAAATAGATTGACGTTATTTCCTGCAAACCTGATGAATACAGGAAGGTACGTTTGGACTAAATTTGAATTATGCCACCAATTTGTTTTATTAATGACCCTCCAAAAATAGAGAAAATACATTTTGGTGTTTGTGCATCAATATTATTTTGATAAATGTGTTCGCAAATCTGACAGTGTTTCTCTAACATGCAATGGATAAATAGTTAAAGATCATAGAATTTACAGGGCAGAAGGAGGCCATTCAGCCCATCGAGTCTGCACCGGCTCTTGGAAAGAGCATCGTACTTAAGCCCACACCTCCACCCCATCTCCGTAACCCAGTAATCCCACCTAACCTAAGGGCAATTTAGCACGGCCAATCCACCTAACCTGCGCATCTTTGGACTGTGGGAGGAAACCGGAGCACCCGGAGGAAACACATGCAGACACGGGGAGAATGTGCAAACTCCACACAGACAGTGGCCCAAGCTGGGAATCGAATCTGGGACCCTGGAGCTGTGAAGCAACTGTGCTAACCATTGTGCTACTGTGCCGCACAGGATAGGAAAATCTCTGGGCCATTTCGGTTGCATATCGATAGAATTATGACAGGGTGCAGCACCTCTTCTGCACTTCTGCCCCACAACCTCCAAAAAACCTGAAGGACTTCCATTTAGTCTTTAAACTGCATTGAAGCAAAAAATATTTGTGCCCTCAAGTTATAAAGACATTTGTCATAATTACGCAAATAGAGCGTAAGGATAAGAATGCTTGTTATTTTTATGAATTTCCTCTACATCAAGCAGAACTGCTGAATATTTTGATGGAATGAGTTGTAGGCAACCTTATTCAGAGCCACAATTGCTAGCAACCCTACTTGGCATTTCACGATCCTGCAATTGGTTTAATGTGTAATCAGTTCCAAATGTGATATTATGATTCATAATGAATGTAATCAAAGATACCTTTATTAAAAGATAAGAAATAACCTTTGTCTTCTGGGGTAGCCTACCTTATGAAAGCGCTCTTCAACAGAGTGGTAGGGTCACAAGTGGTTCACAACTATGATTTTCTATTGGGAAAATCCCATTCTCAGTGAGATCTTTGAGGAGTCGCTGAACTGAAGCCAGGGCGTTCCCACAGGAAACAAAGTCAACTAATTTCTCCTCGTGCATTTCCTGACATAGGTTAATAGAATAGCCTTGGCAGGGACTTGGGAGCTATTTGCTTGACTTCCTTTTGAGTCAAGCAATAGTCTGTTTGCTCACAATTGTGCTTTTCAAATTAATTGACCATTTCTGTTATATTTTATATTTAGAGTGACCAATTCATTTTTTCCAATTAAGGGGCAATTTAGCGTGGCAATCCACCTACCCTGCACATCTTTTGGGTTGTGGGGGCGAAACCCACGCAAACACAGGGAGAATGTGCAAACTCCACACGGAGAGTGACCCAGAGCTGGGATCGAACCTAGGACCTCGGCGCCATGAGGCAGCTGAGCTAACCACTGCGCCGCCTTGCTGCCCTCTAATTGGCCATTTCAAAACTTACAACAGCAGTTCAAAGTTATTGTCCGATTCAAGTGAAGCCAAAGAAAACTTAACCTGAATTAATTTGATCAAATGCTCCAAACTCAAGGATTTGTGTTTCCCGGTGTTCAGGTTCCCCCCCCCCCGTCCCCCTCCTTACTCAGGTGGCCCGTGTGGATTTGTTAACATGGAGCAATTAGCTGGTCCACCCCACTAGAAACCACCACCTCATCTTCAACCATGCAGTAACGTTTGTAATGAAATGAGCAACTGAGGGACTTCTGCTTGTGACCATGGAGTGATTGTTCACATAAAGGGCTGTTCCTGTTCGAAGTCACAGAAAAGGGCTCTTTATACCTAGATCCGGGTGGAATTTTGATGAAAAGGCATAGGTGAATATTAGAGGAGTAGTTTACCCCTGGAATGGTATGTCTTCTGATCACCGGACCCGGTAGAAAACAATGAGAGGTTTGGCTGGAAAGTTGAAACAGTCTTGTGCTTCACAGTCTCTTCCAGCATGCAGGCGGGGGAGGGGCAAGCTGTAAGGCCTCAGATCCAGGAACTGATGACTTTTATCAAGGAGGAATTCCATAAACAGAGGAAAGAAATGCATGAGGATCATGCAAAGGCCATTGTAGAAGCTGTGGCAGCCCTGAAGAGTACTCTGGAGAAGATGGAGAGGTGTTTGGAGGTGCAGGGGTCACAGATTCAGGAGATTGAAGGAGTGATCTCAGACCACAGCGATCGTGTGGTGGCTTTGGAGGAGGAGGTGGGGCTCCTAAGAGACCTTGGTAAAACATTGAGGGCAAAGGTTGACGACCAGGATAATACCTCGAGAAGACCGAACCTGCGAATAGTGGACCTGCCTGAATGAGTGGAAGGTGTGAGCGCCACGAGGTTCGTCTCGAGGATGCTGGCGGGACTGGTGGCAGAAGGTATGCTAGATAAGGCATCAGAAGTGGACCGAGCGCATAAATATCTGAGGCAAAAGCTTAGGCTGTGGAGCCGCCGCGGGCGGTGATCGTGAGACTCCATAAATTTGTGGAGAAAGAGTAAATTCTACGGTGGGCCAGGGAGAAGTGTAGCTGCGACTGGGAGGGAAACAACGTCCGGATTTATCAGGACACCTGAGCCGAGTTGGCAAAACGGTGGGCAGGTTTCAACAAGGTCAAGGTGGTGCTGTACCGGCGGCAGATCAGGTTTGGTGTGCTCTACCCGGCGAAATTATGGGTGACGTTCGGAGGCCGGGAGTATTATTTCGAGACCCCAGAAGTGGCCGAAGACTTCATTAAGGAGCATAAACTGGGGGAGAACTGAGTGGACAATGCATGGGAGCCGGGTGCTGGCACGATGAAATGGACAGGAGCATGTTTGAAGTGGGTGTAGGGATTGGGGGATTTTTGCCATTGTTTGGGGGGGGGGGGGTGGGGGGGTGGTTGCGGTTTCTGTTCAATGTTGAAATTGTAAGGAGTTGTAGGGGTGAAAAGTTTATGTAGGAATGGATGTTCCCATCCCCCCTCCTGTTTTATGGGACTGTTTGTGTTGAACAATTGTTGGCTTTTGGAGAAGGCTACCTGGAGTTCAGGAGAAGTCCTTGTTTGGTTGGGGGAGGGTAAGGCCAGCAGGAGGCTTTCTTCTTTGAGCTGAGGAGTGGGGGGGGGAGAGGGAGTGGGAGTTCATTAGGATGTGCCTTTGGGCAAGGGCAGCCGTGCTCGCAGGTTATGCTGGTGAACGGAAGTGAGGTGGTGGGGGAGAAGAGGAAGGGGAAAAGCGGGGGGGGGGGGGGGGGAGGGGGGGTTCTGCGACACGGCAGGGGTGAGAAATGACATGGTCAAGGGCGAAGAAAGGGGCCATCTGGGATGGGCTAGGTACAGAGTGGAATTAAAGGGGCAGGAGTTAAGTGGGGAAGATGACGGACGGTAGAGGGGATTGGAGGCGCAAGTCTCCGGTAAGTTTGGTAACGTGGAACGTCCTGGGACTGAATGGGCCGGTTAAAAGGTCGCGAGTGTTCGCGGACCTCAGGAGCTTGAAAGCAGGGGTTGTCTTTTTGCAGGAGACACACCTCCGTGTGAAGGACCAGGTTAGGTTAAGGAAGGGGTGGGTAGGACAGGTTTTTAACTCGGGGTTTGATTTGAAATCGAGGGGTGTACGGATTTAATGAGCAAAAAAATGGGATTCGTGAGTGCGAAGGAGGTGAGGGATCCAAGTAGGAGATATCTAATTGTGAGTGGGGTATTGGAAGGTGCACAGGTGGTGTTGGTAAATGTGTATGCCCCAAATTGGGATGATGTGGGTTTTATGAGGGCGTTGCTGGCAGCAATCCCGGATTTGGCCACGTACCAGTTGATCATGGGAGGAGATTTTAACTGTGTCCTGGAGCCAGGGTGAATAGATCGAGCCCCAGGTGGATGGGTAAGGTACGAATGGTAAGGGAACTGGGGGGGTTTATGGAGAGGATGGGTATGGTGGATCCATGGTGCTTTCAGAACCCAGGGGGAAGGGAGTATTCCTTCTTTTCACAGGTCTATAAGGTGTATTCGAGGATTGATTACTTTGTAGTGAGTCGGGAGATTTTGGTTGGGGTGGAGGGGGCAGAGTATGCGGGGATAGTTAATTTGGCTGGATATTCGGTTCAGTGCGGGACGAGCGCAGAGGCCGGGGTGGAGGTTTGACTCGGGGTTGTTGGCGGGTGGAGGTTTTTGTGATAAGGTGCGGTTGGCGATTTGGGATTATGTGGAGTTCAATCAGAATGGGGAGGTGTCGGCGGGCATTTATTGGGAAACATTGAAGGCAGTGGTCTGGGGAGAAATTATCTCATTTACGGTTCGTGCGAATAAGGAGGGCGGAACATGACCGTCTAGTGAGCGAGATAGTGGAGGTGGACAGGGAATATTCGAGGGTGCCCACCGTGGAGGGATTGGCGAGGAGGAAAAGGTTGCAGGGGCAATTTGACAGGCTGACAATGGGGAGGGCGGTAGGGAAACTGCATAGAGCAAGAGGGGTGCAATACGAGTATGGGGAGAAGGCGAGCCGCATGCTTCCCCATCAGCTGCGGAGGCAGGCTGCGTCCAGGGAAATATTGAAAATCCGGACTGGGGCTGGGGCTGTGGTGTCAGAGCCAGGGAGGATAAATGAGGCATTTAGAGAGTATTACCAGGGACTTTATGAGGCAGACCCGGGGGGAGAGGAAGAGGACATGGGGTGGTTTCTGGACGAGCTGGAATTTCCCCAGGTGGTGGAAGCAAAGAGGCAGGTGTTGGAGCAGCCCCTGGTGCTGAGGGAGGTGCTGGGTAGTATCAGGGATATGAAGGTGGAGAAAGCCCCTGGGCCGGATGGGTACCCGGCAGAATTTTATAAGGGATTTGCGGCGGACCTGGCACCACATCTGTTGGGGGCGTTTAATGAAGCATTGGAGAAGGGGGAGTTGCCGGAGATGATGAAGCAGGCAGTAATCACACTAATCCAAAAAAAAGGGAAGGATCCGATGGAATGTGGGTGGTATAGACCACTACTGAACACGGATGTGAAAGTATTGGCTAAGTTGTTGTGTGGGAGGATGGAGGATTGTGTCCCGGGGGTGGTTGCAGAAGATCAAACAGGCTTTGCCCCAGCCAAGCTCATATCAAAGCTCCAAAACCTAGGACTTGGCTCCCCACTCTGCAACTGGATCCTTGATTTTCTGACCAACATACCATAATCAGTAAGAATGAACAACAACACCTCCACAATAGTCCTCAACATCGGCGCCCCGCAAGGCTGCGTATTTAGCCCCCTACTCTACTCCCTGTACACACACAACTGCGTGGCAAAACTTGGTTCCAGCTCCATCTACAAGTTTGCTGACGATACGACCATAGTGGGCCGGATCTCGAATAACGATGAGTCTGAATACAGGAGGGAGATAGAGAACCTAGTGAAGTGGTGTAGCGACAACAATCTCTCCCTCAATGCCAGCAAAACTAAAGAGCTGGTAATTGACTTCAGGAAGCAAAGTACTGTGCACACCCCTGTCAGCATCAATGGGTCCGAGGTGGAGATGGTTAGCAGTTTCAAATTCCTAGGGGTCCTCCAAAAATCTCCAAAAATCTGTCCTGGTCCACCCACGTCGACACTACCACCAAGAAAGCACAATGGCGCCTATACTTCCTCAGGAAACTAAGGAAATTCGGAATGTCCACATTAACCCTAACCAACTTTTACAGATGCACCATAGAAAGTATCCTATTGGGCTGCATCACAGCCTGGTATGGCAACTGCTCGGCCCAGAAACTTCAGAGAGTCGTGAACACCGCAGCATAATCAAAGATCGCTCCCACCCGGCTTACTCATTCTTGCAACTTCTTCCATCGGGCAGGAGATACAGAAGTCTGAGAACACGCACGAACAGACTCAAAAACAGCTTCTTCCCCACTGTCACCAGATTCCTAAATGACCCTCTTATGGACTGACCTCATTAACACTACACCCTGTATGCTTCATCCAATGCCAGTGCTTATGTAGTTACATTGTATATGTTGTGTTGCCCTATTATGTATTTTCTTTTATTCCCTTTTCTTCTCATGTACTTAATGATCTGTTGAGCTGCTCGCAGAAAAATACTTTTCACTGTACCTCGGTACACGTGACAATAAACAAATCCAATCCAATCCAATGAAGGGCAGGCAGCTTGCGAGTAATATAAGAAGGCTGTTGAATGTGGTGATTAATCCGTCGAGAGCTCTGGTACCATGGGTGGTGGTGTCCATGGACGCGGAGAAAGCATTTGATCGGGTGGAGTTGGCCGTACTTCGTTGAAGTTTTGGGAAGGTTTGGGTTTGGGCCGAGATTTGTGGCATGGGTGCGGTTGCTGTATGTGGCGCCAAGAGCGAGGGTGAGGACGAATGATATGAGCTCACAAAGCTTTGACTCACACGGGTTCGAGGCAGGGGTGCCCGTTGTCGCCGCTGCTGTTTGCGCTGGCCATAGAGCTATTGGCGATGGCTCTCAGGGGGTCGGCAGAGTGGCAGGGGATAATGAGGGGACAAAGGGAGCATCGGGTGTCGCTCTATGCCGATGACCTCTTGCTGTATGTTTCGGATCCGTTGGAGAGTATGGGAAGGATTATGGGCCTGTTGGGAGGTTTGGAGGGTTCTCGGGATACAAGCTGAATGTAGGGAATAGCGAGGTATTCCCAGTGAATGAGCTGGCACAGCGGGCTAATTTAGGGGGATGCCATTTACGGTAGCGAGGGAAAGGTTTAGGTACTTGGGGATTCAGGTAGCAAGGGAATGGACGGGGCTCCATAAGTGGAACTTAACGAAGCTGGTGGAGGAGGCCAGAGAGGATTATAAGAGGTGGGATACACTGCACTTAACGTTGGCGGGGAGGGTCCAAGTGGTGAAAATGAATATTCTGCCGAAGTTCTTGTTTATCTTTCAGGCTCTCCCGATCTTTATACAAAAGGCCTTTTTTCGGAAAGTGGACGCAATCATCTCTGACTTTGTATGGGCGGGGAAGGTGCCGAGTGTGGGGAGGTCCCTGCTACAGAGGTAGAGGCAGCAGGTGGGGTTGGCGTTGCCAAGCTTGCTTCATTATTATTGGGTGGTGAATGTGGACAAGGTGCGGCGGTGGTGGGAAGGAGAAGGGGTAGAGTGGGTTTGGATGGAGGAGGAATCTAGTAAGGGGTCTAGTTTAAGGGCTATGGTGACGGCAGAATTGCCAATGGCTCTGAGTAGGTATTCAGGGAGCTCAATGGTGCTGTCCACAGTGAAGATATGGAGTCAGCTGAGGAGGCATTTTCGGGTGGAAGGGATGTCGGTGCTAATGGCGCTGTGCGAGAATCACGGGTTTGAGCCGGGGGGAGATGGATAGTGTATACAGGAGGTGGAGGGAAGTGGAGCTGGTCAAGGTGAGGGATTTGTATTTGGAGGAAGGATTCGCCAGTCTGGAGGAGCTAAGGGAGAGGGTAGAGATGCTGAGGGATAGTGAGTTCAGGTGTCTACAGGTTAGGGACTTTGCACGAAAGGTCTGGAAGCTTGCTTCCTAGATTGCCGGGATACGCCCTGCTGGAGCGACTGCTGCTTCTGGATGTGGAAGGGGAGGGAAGAATTGGGGATATATATAAGTGGCTGGGGGAGCAGGGTGGCGAGCTGGTGGTGAAGATCAAGGAGAAATGGGAAGTGGAGTTGGGAATGGAGATCAATTGGGGAGTATGGAGTGAAGCATTGCGAAGGGTAACCGGGACCTCCTCTTGTGCAAGGATGAGCCTGATGCAGTTTTAGGTGGTGCACAGGGTGCATATGACTCGGGCAATAATGAGTGGGTTCTTTCAGGGGGTAGCAGATGAGTGTTAGAGGTGTGGGCGGGGTCCAGCGAATCATGTGCACATGTTTTGGGGTTGTGAAAATTTGAGAAGATTCTGGGTGGGAGAGTTCACGGTCTTAGCCAGGATAGTGGAGGAGGAGGTGGATCCGGACCCTTTGGTGGAGATATTTGGGGTTTCAGAGAAGCCAGAGCTCATGGAGAGGAGGAAGGCCGATGTCTTGGCCTTCGCCTCTCTGATTGTACGGCGGCGAATTTTGCTGGAGTGGCAGTCGGCATTACCACCGGGGGTAGCAGCATGGTTGGGTGACCTGTATGACTTCCTGTGGTTAGAGAAGATAAAGTATGAGTTCAGGGGCTCAGCAGGGGAGAAAAGGTGGGGGATGTTTGTGACCGTGTTTGAGGAGCTGGTCGTCGCAGGGTATTGGGGGCGGGGGGGGGGGGGGGGGGGGTGATGGGGAGGGGGGTGAAAAAGGAGAAAAATCTGAACAAACTGTGTAGTTGTTTGTTGGGAAGAATGTTTCCCGGGGTGTTTATTTGCTGTAACTACTTTGATACAAGTTTGAATAAAATGCGTTTTAAAAAAAAAAGAGCTACTGAGGAGGGGAAGAAAAGACCAATCAGAAAATTTGAATCCTGTGAAAGTAAAGTATGCAGCATCAAAACAATATCGCGTGCTATGACAGAGAAACAGACCAGCTTCATTGGTGTTAAGTTATAGAAAGGCCTGTGTCATCTCAGTGTCGTCTCATAAACTGTGGGCTGAAGTTACAGATACAACCTGAATATAATCTTCTTTCTTGATCCACAATATCATTTCTGCCCTGTTTTGCCAAAACATGTGAATTTGTAACTATTAAAAGCTTTAGAAGGGGTTTCATTGATTTGCCAGTCTGATTTGGCTTGGGTTTTGCTAGTGTTTCAAAGTCACAGCAATGCAACCTTGGCTTCGTTGATAACACTCTCATTATGACAGAACCAAAATTTGACATTTTTGAAAGCATAAGAACCTTGAAGTACCTTGAGATTTTATTTACACACACATACATCTATAAACCTCTTCTCCTTGAGATTAAGTTGTATAAATTCAGGAATGGATTCTTTTGCTGCTATCTTTAAGAATTTTCATCTGTATATCTATGCCTATAAGATCATAGAATCTGTACAGTGCAGAAGGAGGCTATTTGGCTCATTGAGTAGCACCAGACCTTGAAAAGAGCACCTTACTTAAGCCCACACCTGTACCCACACATCCATTCTATCCCTGTAGCCCTACCTAACCTTTTGGACACTAAAGGAAAATTTAGCATGGCCAATCGACCTAACCGGCACATCTTCAGAGTGTGGGAGGAAACCAGAGAACCTGGAGGAAACCCACGCAGACACGGGGAGGAAGTGCAAACTCCACACAGTCACCCGAGGCCAGAATTGAACCTAGGTCCCTGGAGCTGTGAGGAAGCAGTGCCAACCACTGTGCCGCCCTCAAGAAGGGTGCCATTTGGCCCATTCGGCCCATACGCAAACATTTTCCCTTGAGCTCGCATTTGAAGAGAAGTTGTTTTCAAATGTGTTCTTGGGTTTGCGGGTGAAATTAATAGCATTTTCTCTGGCTTCTTATTTCTCAATAATCCCGGGGTGGAACCTTCTGTTTGGCAGGTGTCTCGCATGCTGCCTGGAAAAGCAGTGAGACACTCACGCTGACTCTTCGGAGGAAATCCCGCCATATTTTCTGCCCATCAGGCATTTAACAGGGCTCCGACAGGCATTCCTCCCAACTGATGAATCCGGGATATGACATCCTGGCCGCCTAAAGCTGCCAGCCAATCCAGCAGGGTGAGTGGGTGTCATGGGGAGAGGAGGTCCAGAGGGTCAACAGAAGGTCAGGGGAGTGGCTGTCAATGGTCATTCTCCCACTCCATGTCCATGCCCTCAGGCATGCACATATTAATGCAAATCAAGTGACATCCCCATTGATGTAAAGTGGTATGATATAGTTGGGACTATGGATGCATGGCTCCAAGGTGACCAAGGATTGGAACTAAACATTGAGGGCTATTCAGTTTTTCGGAAGGACGGACAGAAAGGCAAAGATGGTGAATTGCACTGTTGATTAAAGAAGATATTGATACAATATTAAAGAAGCATATTAGAACAGAAGATGTGGAATCTGCATGGGTCGAGTTAAGAAATACCAAGGGGCAAAAAGCATTTGTTGGGGTGGTATACAGACCAACAAATTGCAGTGATAATGTTAGTAATAGCATTAGACAGGAAATCAGAGATGCATGGCATATCTTAAAGGAACATCTGTGAATACGTGTGACTTTAATCTGCATATAGATTGGGTGAGTCTAATTAGTCACAGTAATAGAAGAGGAATTTCTGGAATGAGTACAGGATAGTTTTCTGTACTAATACGTTGAGGAACCAACAAGGTCCATCTTGGACTGGGTGTTGTGCAAAGTGAAAGGATTAGTTGGCAATCCAGTTGTGAGAGAACCCTTGGGGGCGAGTGACCATATCAAGGTGGATAGTAAGGTAGTTGATTCTGATACCAGGATCCTAAACTTCAATCAAGGTAACTATGGTGGTCTGAGGCATGAGCTGGCTATGATGGAAGATGCAGAGATGCTCCAGCGAGATTTGTACAGGCTGAGTGAGTGGACATGACAGATGCAGTACAATGTGGATAAATGTGAGGTTATCTGCTTTGGTAACAAAAATAGGACGGCAGATTATTATTTGAATGGGTGTAAATTGAGAGAGGTGGATAGTCAGCGGGATCTTGGTGTCCTCATCCATAAGTCGCTGAAAGCAAGCGCGCAGTTACAGCAGGCAGTAAAGAAGGCAAATGGTGTGTTGGATTTCATAGTGAGAGGATTTGAGTATAGAATAGAGATGTTTTACTGCAATTTTATAGGGTGTTGGTGAGGTCGTAGCTGGAGAATTGTGTGCAGTTTTGGTGTCCTTATCTGACAAAGGATGTTCTTCCTATGGAGGGAGTGCAGCAAAGGTTTACCAGGATGGCGGGACTGTCATATGGGGAGAGACTCATTGGACTATACTCATTGGAGTTTAGGAGAGTGACAGGAGATCTCACAGAAACTTACAAAATTCTAATAGGATTAGACAGGGTAGATTCAGAAAGAATGTTCTCGGTGGTGAGGGAGTCCAGAACTAGGGATCATAGTTTGAGGATAAGGGGTAAACCTTTTAGAACTGAGATGAAGAGAAATTTCTTCACCCAGAGTGTGGTGAACCTGTGGAATTCGCTACCACAGAAAGTAGTCGAGGCCAAAACGTTGTGTAATTTCAATAAGGAATTAGATGTAGCTCTTGGGGCTAAAGGAATCAAGGGATATGAGGGGAAGGCCGGATCAGGGTATTGAGCTTGATGATCAACCATGGTCATAATGAATGGCAGAGCTGGCTTCAAGGGTCGAATGGCTTCCTGCTGCTTCTATTTTCTATGTAACACAGAAACAGTACATGTCTATGTAAAATTCCCGCCAAGGTGTGGGTATCGGTCCCGATGGCAACCCACGTAATTTTCAAGCTCTCCCACCCCTTCCTCGCTTGCTGCAGAAGCAGACAAATCTGCCCTACATTTACATAGAAGGACATAAGCTACACTTCACAGAAACAGGTCATCCAACCCAGCCAACCCATCCTTAAGACCATAAGCTGTGGGAGTAGAAGAATGCCACTCGGCCCATCGAGTCTGCTCCGTCGTTCACTGAGATCATGGCTGCTCTGATAATCCTCAACTCCACTTTCCTGCCTTATCCCCATAACCCTTGATTCCCTTGTTGATTAGAAATCTGTCTATCTCAGCCTTGAACATACCTAACGATCCAGCCTCTCCAGCTCCCTGAGTAAAGAATTCCACAGATTCACCACCCTCTGAGAGAAGAAATTCCTTTATCTCTGTCGTAAATGGCAACCCCTTACTCTGAGATTATGCCTTCTGGTCCTAGACTCTCCCACAAGGGGAAACATCCTCTCAACACCTACCCTGTCAAGTCCCTGAGAAGCACCCCTGCCTCCTCTCATCCTCCTGATCTAACTCACAGCACAACCCTCTCTTGCCTTCTCCTTTCATCTACTTATAGAGGTTTCCCTTAAATTCACTAATACTATGTGCCTCAGCTACTCCTTGTGGTGACATTTTCCACATTCTCACCTTTGAAAGTAAAGCAGTTTTTTTCTGAATTTCCTATTTGATTTTTTGCTGATTGCATTACATTGATGCCCTCTTACCCACAAGTGGAAATGTTTAATATTCCCTGTTTATTAATGTGTTATTTGTCCATTATTCGGAATAACCAGGAGTTTATGGTAATAACCTTGATTATTTTGACTACGCAACAAATAAACAAAAGAGTCCATTGTACATTCTGAAACCCGCCACTAGATTCTACTTTGTGTAATGCATATTGGTTCAGGGGAAGTTTTATGTTGCTTTATTCTGGACTTGAGAAGAGGTGTCTGTGGAGTGTCTAAATCATAATTATTAAAACATTGTTATCTCTGAATTTGAAAGTCATGGATTCAAGGTTGGATTTAACACGTCAATGCGTCATCTAAACAAACATTCCAGTTCAGTCCTGAGGGAGTGCTTCTTTGCCAAAGGTGCCCTCCTATGAGTAAGGGAAATTATTGAGGCCATTTCACTGGTTTAGGTGAATGCTAAAGAGCCAATGCACCTGTTCTTTAGGGATATCAGTGTGACAAAAAAGAATTGTAAGTATGTCAAGTAGAAACCTGTGACATTCCAGTTTCTTTCTTCCATGCAATTTATATGAAGTTGATTTCATGTGCCATTTTGTTTCAACTCACGTATTAGGTAGAGTGCATTGTGGATAAAAATTTGTGTGGATTTACAATTTATCCAATCAAAGTATATGAAGTGCTTCTGCCTTTTCTCATTCATTGCCAAACACCTCTTATGCAGTGTTCCAAAGAAGGGTCAAGAGTATAATTACGGTGTTCAGGCCAAAGCATTTGAGTGTGCAGATTATGGGAAATAAGAATAATTATAGGTTTCATTTTAGGCTAGCACCGTGAGCAAAAATCTTTTTCAGGCAGTGAGTGGTTTGAATTGGGAATGCACTTCCTGAGAGTGTATTGAGAGCAGAGTTGACTGAGGCTGCCAGAGGGAATTACATCATTAACTGGAATTACAGGGAAAAGGCAAGGGTGTGCTACCAGGCGAATTGCTCCATCAGAGGTCCAGTACAGTCACAAGCCTCCTCTTGCAATGATTCTGTTATTCTATCAACCCTCATTGTTTAGGTTTGTACAGAAAAGCTGGGCAAAATACCAGAATGCTTTCAATACTCCTTGCACCATACCCAGAATGAATCACCAACTTACATCAGAACATAAAGAATATAAGAACTAGGAGCAGGAGTATGCAATTCAGCCCCACAAGCTTTCTCTGCCGTTCACTAGAATCATGGCTGATCTGATCTTGGCCTCAACTCCACTTTCCTGCCCATTCTCCATAGACCTTCAACCATTTAACTATAAATGCAAAAAAATAATTTTAAATCTTGCTGTCAATTCCGCTGTTTTTCTCAAAACTTTAAGAATTTAGCTAGCTGCAGAAAGATTGAGATCAATTTTAATAGAAAGTAGGATCGATGAATGCGGGGTTGTAAAGAGACTGCAAAGGCGACTTGTGCGAAGGTGATTGGCAATCTCAGAGGATTGTGAACTGAATTGTCCCAGCCCACTGGTGATTGGCTGGGAGGTGGAAGGGCTAGCAATATGTGTTAGAGGAAGACAATGAGGGTCTTCACACTGGTACAACCTCCAAGCCCTCCACGAGGACCTCTGCCACCCGGGTTCTACCATTTTATAAAGTCCCGCAACCTCCCCTACTCTGTGGAGGAGGTCCGTACAGACACCAGGAACTGCCACATCTGCGCGGAGTGCAAACCGCACTTTTTCAGGCCGGATAGAGCGCACCTGATCAAGGCTTCCCGTCCCTTTGAACGCCTCAGTCTGGATTTCAAAGGGCCCCTCCCCTCCACCGACCGCAACACATACTTCCTGAACGTGGTGGACGAGTACTCCCGTTTCCCCTTCGCCATCCCCTGCCCCGACATGACAGCGGCCACAGTCATTAAAGCCCTTGGCACCATATTCACGCTGTTCGGTTGCCCCGCATATATCCATAGCGACAGGGGGTCCTCCTTCATGAGTGACGAGCTGCGCCAGTTCCTGCTCAGCAAGGGCATAGCCTCGAGCAGGACGACCAGCTACAACCCCCGGGCGAACGGACAAGTAGAGAGGGAGAACGGCACAGTCTGGAAGACCGTCCTACTGGCCCTACAGTCCAGGGATCTCCCAGTTTCCCGGGGACAGGAGGTCCTCCCGGACGCTCTCCACTCCATCCGGTCGCTGCTGTGTACCACCACTAACCAAATGCCTCATGAGCGCCTCCTTGTCTTCCCCAGGAAGTCCTCCTCCGGAACGTCGCTGCCGACCTGGCTGGCGGACCCAGGACCCATCTTGCTCCGGAAACATGTGCGGGTGCACAAGTCGGACCCGTTGGTCGAGAGGGTTCACCTCCTCCACGCGAACCCGCAGTACGCCTACGTGGCGTACCCCGACGGCCGACAGGACACGGTCCCCCTGCGAGACCTGGCGCCCGCCGGCAACACACACACCCCCCCGACACCGATCATCCCCTCCCTGCCACCGGCGCACCCCGCGACCGCCCCCTTCCCAGGAGGATCGGTCCTCCTCCCGTGTCCGCCCAGGAGTGAAACAGGAACAAACACCGAAACGCTCCCGGAGACGACAACGCCGGAACAAGCACCTGCACCACCACCGGGGCTGAGGCGATCGACGAGGAAGACCAGACCGCCCGCTCGACTCGTGGCATCAGCGTGATACCAAGAATGTTTTTGGACTGTAACAAAAAAATTTTCTCTTACTAATATTGTAAATAGTTTCACAAACTTTGTACATAGCCCAGTGTAGGGCTAAAACTGTAATGACATGCCCAAAATTTTCCTCCCAGGACCAGCCTTGTAAACCCCTACCACCATGCGAACCACCACCCTGCCGGGTTCATTTTTAACAAGGGGTGAATGTGGTAGTATGTATTAGGGGGCATGTGGGACTGTGAAGCCGTGAATCTATTGGCTGACAGATCCCGGGTCCTGGTTGGCTGTTGACTCCTGGCTCCGCCCTGAAGGCGGAGTATAAGAACCCGAGCTTCTCCCCGCCGCTCCATTCTGTTGCTGAACTGCTGGGGACAAGTCTCGCTTAACAAAGCCTCATCGACTTCATCTCTACTCGTCTCTCTCGTAAGTCATTGTGCGCTACACAACCTATTTGCAGAGGGAACCTTTGTATGCAGCCATCCATTGGGCAGCCAATTGAGCCAGTTAATAGCCTTAATAAGGCCCACCACCAGCCCCTCGGCGATTTTTCCCATGTTGTCAGGGCTTTTTGCCATCTGTGGGGAGCACCAAGCAATCCCTAGCAGCCACCCAGTAGGTTGTCAATGGGAGACCCTCTTTACTGGGCTTTCCATGGCCCATAGAGTGATATTCTGGTGGCACTGGGGGCAATTTATGTACTGTGATTACCCCTCACCCCCACTGCCCTCACTCAGCCTCCAATTGCTGGGCCTGCCTGTCTGCAACCAGTTTCCCCTCCCTGCTCTTCGAGGGCACTTCACCAATGAGGTTCCTTCATCCTGGTGCTGCCTTGGTTGTTGAGCTCTGTCCTCTGATTGGACTGACAGTTAGAGAAGGCGTGTTGCCATCTTCAATTGTACGGCACCCCGGTACTTTATATGGCTGGTTGGACGTCTGCCCGAGCTGGACAGATATCAATATCTGGTTGGACAGTGGGACTTCAAGAAGCAGGTAGATGTTGCTGGGCGTCAGCTGAAACTGTCTTTTGTGCTAAGTTGGCCTATAAGGGAAGGATACGGAAGTGATCAAAGTGTGGGGTGGGGTGGTGGAGAGGAAGAGAGGCCCTACATTTTTGTGCTTGGTGCACAGAAGTACTTCTGTTCCTCCTGGCCCACAAGGAAACTGAGAATAAATTAAACATTTACATTTACTTTAACCACTTTTGGCCCTGGATCTGGATTCCAGTGGTTTTGATCTGATCGAAAACCACCACAGTTTCTGCATTCAGGTTTCAGTTTAATAATGCAGTCAGGCTGTCAATAACATTATCATAGTTCAATCTGCATGTTTAAAGAAGGAACTCACTAGCTGGGGGGCAGCTGCCTTTGCTCCCTGCACTGCACAGGGAACAAATGGATCAGCCTATGTCTGCTGGGCTGGTGAAAATTAAAATTCCCCACATTTAGACTCCATTGGTAATCCTGACATAAATATATTTGATTTATGCAGCACATTCATTTTGGACTTTGAGACTTTTGGTGCCATTTTCATGATGATGGGAATGCTACTGAAGCACACCATTGATGATTCTGAGAAACATAGAAACTAAGAGCAGGAGTAGGCCGTTAGGCCCTCTGAGCCTGCTCCACCATTCAGTATGATCATGGCTGAATCTTGATCTCATTGCCATATTGCCACTTTCTCCCCCTAACCCTTGATGCCATTAAAATCTAAACACAATCTGTCTCTTTCTTGAATACATTCAATGACTTGTCCTCCACAGTCTTCTGTGGTAGAGAATTCCACAGATTCACTACCCTTTGAGTGAAGACATTTTTCTGAGGTTAGCTAAACAAATAGTGCAATCAGAATATTACAAAAAAAAATCTATTTCCTTTTCACTGGAAACCTGTTGAAAATGTGCAATTTTGTGACATGATTAGTTTTCTAATCAGCTGGTTATGTTGGTTTACCAAAAGTAGGTACCACTGGCATTATAATCTCGGCCAAAACGGTAGCATAGTGGTTAACATAGTTGCTTCACAGCTCCAGGGTCCCAGGTTCGATTCCCGGCTTGGGTCACTGTCTGTGCTGAGTCTGCACGTTCTCCCCGTGTCTGCGTGGATTTCCTCCGGGTGCTCCGGTTTCCTCCCACAGTCCAATGATGTGCAGGTTAGGTGGATTGGCCTTGCTAAATTACCCTGAGTGTCCAAAAAGGTTGGGTGGGGTTAGGGTTAGGGTGGATGTGTGGGCTTGGGTAGGGTGCCCTTTCCAAGGGCCAGTGCAGACTCGATGGGCCAAATGGCCTCTTTCTACACTGTAAATTCTATGATTCAAAACGATATATTATGAAACAGCTCCCTGCTTCATTCTTGTCAGGAAGCCGGAATCAACTACGTTAGAATGAAGCTGTTTGTCAAATCTAAGCAGGAAGGTTGGGGTTGAAAGAATGGGGCTGTGCTTTACATAAAGCAGAGGATGTGGATGGTGAGATATGTCCCTCCTCTGTACTGACTGAATTTTTTTATTGGTTCTATATTGAACTGAAAAGCAATCCAATCGCTCCGAATTTAAAAAATCCTTGCTTTCAAGCTTCTGAAGGTCAATTTGTCATAAGAAAGTTTCTTGTGACGGGGGAAGGAGGGAAATTTCTGTCCAGATTTGGAATTCTTTCAAGAGGTACTGCTTAGCGCATAAAGATACAAAACATCAGAAACACTGCTGGAAGCTTAAAATAGTAGTTTCTTCAATATTCAGACATCAGGCTGCCAAATGCTTTCAAGTGCTGAGTATGATTTTTATTTTAACATGTCTGAATTAAATTTAGACTCATAATGGATTTTTATTTGAAATTTAAACAGAATGCTGAGAGAGAGTAAAATAAATATTAATAGGTAGGCTTCAATGAACACGCATGCTTTGGGACATTCAGTTCTCACATTGCAACTGACACAAGGTGGAAAATTTTAACCTCGAAAAGCAAGTGGGTGGGTTGTTAAAGGGGCTGAAATTGACAGCACATCAGGAAGCTGGCTGCAAACTGCTGATCTCTGCCTTTAATTTAGGACATTAGGCTTTGTGCGAGAATTCCCCTTTGGAGAGGCAGGTTGCCAATTTAAATATCTTCAAAGGCAAGCTGCGTGTTTCAAATGTAACACTGAGTACATGGGTTTCCTGCATTTCCTGGAACTTGCCAGTGAAAACATAAGGCAAGAGGCAGCGGAAATTGAGAATGCCGAGTGAATGGCAGGCAATACCCCTCCCTGCACTCGGACACCACCCCTGTTTCCTAGCTTAAGTGAAAAGCTTTTGCTCACAAGACTTACTCTGATGGTGGGCTTTCACATCCAAAGAGGTGATTTCAAATACTTTGCGAGTAATTTCTAATACCTTGACATTTGGTATCTGCTCTACACTTCTATCTGTCAAGTATCAGTTCAGTATGGGAGCCATGTCTGCAGCTTTATTTGGACCTTAGCTGGATTGGATTGGATTTGTTTATTTTCATGTGCACCGAGGTACAGTGTAGCCATCTGAGATGGCCACTTACAAAGGATCCCGGGAAATATGGCCACCTGCAAAGGGCCATGGGAAATATAGTCAACCCAGGACTCAGACGCTCAGAGCTTATGTATATTGGAAACTCAGATAACTAGACGCTATCGGAAACCCCAGCTACTTTGCATTCTAATGGCCCATTTCCCCAGAACAAAAGACCCATACTCAGGTAACAGAGACAGAAACAGACTCATCGGCGCCACTCCCTTTGCTCAGGGAGCCCAAAATGCCAAGGTCAATGACCGCTCAAGGCACGCCCCGCCATCAAGGCACCTGCCCCTTTATTGGCCAAAATTGAAGGCAATAATCGAAGCCTGCCGAATTATTGGGTCCAAAGCTAAGGAGCGCCCAAAAGAGCGCGAAACCCCAGAAGGATAAAGAGAGACACAGCCATGTGTTCGGTCTCTCTTGGCCCCAACCAACGCCTAAAATCAAGTGTAGCATCACGACCAGAAGACAAGTTCAAGACCAACGATCGCTACCAGCCAGATGAGCCCAGCAGAAACAAAGTCATTTCTCCAAACCCAACCACGCAAGATCCGAACAAAGGCCTTGTTCCTCTGCATAACGTCGGGTGCCTGAAGTTAAGTACAGGTTGTTGTCGTGTTAGGTGTAATTTAGCTTGTAGTGTTTTATGTTGCATGTCGAAGTAATTCTTGTGTGTAAATAAACTATCATTGACCTTGAACTAACTAACTGGTTGTTTGGTCTTTGATCGATATCTGGTAAATCCTTGTGGTGGTATCATTTGATACCTGGCGACTCTGAAAAGCAATATTATCATTAATAACTGTCATATCAGTATCAAGTTAAAAAGAGCAACATTATTGGCGTCTCCAGTGCGAATTGGCAACAACAGTGAAAAGTATTTTTTTGCGAGCAGCTCAAACTGATCATTTAGTACATGAAAAGAAAATACATAATAGGTGAGGAATAAAATGAGCAGCAGCAGTATCCCTCTCCTCACAGACCTAGCACTCCACAAGACAGAGTGGATGAACACAGGAGTGCAGCTGGCCGGAGCCGACACCCCCAACGGGCAGCAATAGGCACGAAAATCAGTTCCTCGGGAGTCTCCAAGAATCTCGGGAGTCTCTAGGATTGTGTCCGGTGACCATTGATACTTGTAGATTTTTTTTTTATTTGTTCATGGGACATAGGCATCATTGCCCATCCCTAATTGCCCTTCAGGGCCCAGTAAAGAGTCAACCACCTAGCTGTATTGCTGGAATCACATGTAGGCCAGACCAGGTATGGGTGGCAGCTTTCCTTCACCTAAAGGACATTGGTGAACTAGATGCGTTCAATCATGGTTTCATGGTCATCATTAGACTTTTAATTCGAGGTTTTTATTGAATTTAAATTTCACCACCTGGAGTGGCAGAATTTGAACCTGGGTCCCCATGGCATTGCCCTGGGTCTCTGGTTTACTAGTCCAGTGACAATATCACTATTCCACCGTCGTCCCACCAGCTTCCCGGAAGAACTCCTGCCAAGTCATTAGAAGTTTCATAATCTGCAACTCCAGTGTTTGAACCAGGATCAAACCAATAATATCCTCGAACAATGACCCCTTCTTGAGTTTGCAGAGTCAGTGGAAGGATGAGCTAAATGCATGGGGCAGCAGGCAGAATTGCCACTTAGGTTAATCTTTTGGCACCTGCCTGCTCCATTTACTAGAAAATTGTGGAGTCCGGTTGTCTGGTATGACAGAGGCCAATTACACTCCGAGCCACAGAGAAAGGCTGCTGTTGTGTATTTATCGTGATTTCTTATCAGCAGCATTGAAGCTGAACAGGGCATTTTAAGATAATGCATGCATGACATCATCGGAGGTTACATCATCGACCATTTGCACGGGTAGCTGCGTGGGGTAGGTCTGCAGTCTGTACTGAAAACATTTCTGTGATGTAGCTCCTTAGTTGGAATCATCGAATCCCTACAGTGCAGAAGGAGACCATTCGGCCCATTGAGTCTGCACCAACCCTGGAAAGAGTACTCCACCTAGGACCATGCTCCCACACTATTCCAGTAGGGTAACCCAGTAACCCTACCTAACCTTTGGATACTAAGGAGCAATTTAGCGTGGCTAATCCACCTAACCTGCACATCTTTGGACTGTGGGAGGAAACTGGAGCACCCAGAGGAAACCCATGCAAACACAGGGAGAACAAGCAAACTCAACACAATCACTCAAGGCTGTAATTGAACCAGGGTCCCTGGTGCTGTGAGGCAACAATGCTAACCACGGTGCCACCATGCCGCCATCAAGTACTGTTACATGTCCTGTCCACTTCGAGGCAAAGCCTGTTTACAGGGGGCGTTATTCGCACTAAGACCTTATCCCCTATCTGTGGCAAGACCTGACTGGCTTCATCTTTCTCTTGCCGATCTAAATCTCGTATTGTCTGTTGGTCTCTCACTTCCTGTCGTAATTCTCTTAATTGCAGACCCAATGCTTTATATATTGTTCATTCGTTCCCATAGGGGTCCCATATCCTCCCCCCTGTTTCTGGGAGTCTCAAAGCTTTTCTGGTCATTAGTTCAAAAGGAGTCAGGCATATTGTTCAATTAGGGGCTCTTAATCTCATTAATATGCAGGATAAGACATTCACCCACCCCTTTCCTATCTTGGATATGGCTTTCGCTTTTGCTGTCTTAAGGGGACGGTTCATTTGCTCTACCATCCCTGAGCTCTGGATGTCGCGGTGAATGTTACATCTTAACTTTTATGGGTCTCCCAGGATTATGTTGGGCACATATTATAGAGCATTGGCAATGTTTTGCCATATCCCTGCCCACCCCAGCCCTCCACCAATCCTTAATCAATCGGTGTAACATCCCATCTTGTCCGATGTGGTCTGGCTCATGGTACAGCCTAAGCAATTCAGTCTGCATAGAAGCTGGGTCAACAGCTTGCAGTCCCTTTCTCCATACACTGTCTGCCCCAACAACAGCCCCGTGGTGTTTCCATTGGGACCGTTCCTCTGTGTGAACTTCCTCCTGTACCTTTTTGATGTTTAGTTCCCCTGGCCTCCATTTCTATTTGATTCCAGGCAGTAATATTTTGATTGCTTGTTGGAGTACTGGACTATAGGTCGCTTATAATCTCTGTACTGAAGGGTCAGTACGGCAATATAGTAATTACCATTATTATGGCCGTACACTTGGAACTTCTCACTGGATGTCCGCCCCCTTTTCACCAGATTTTAAATCGGGCCGACAATTGCTGTAAATATGAAAGTCTGCAAATAAATTCTTGAAGCTACTGCAAATCTTGCAGTTACTTGTAAAGCAAAACACAAAAGATCCATTCTGCTTGGGGCAAATTGGGCTAATTAACCTGAACATGTCTGACAATTCAAAACTTAAAGTTTGTAATTCCCAATTACAAAATAAAAACACATCTTCAGCTGTTAACAAGGGAAGGTTAATTCTCTGCTGGTTTGAAAAGGGGTAGAGTAAGAGTTCTCAACTGGACTTCATTCCGTCACCACCCTTCTGTAGATTTAACAAGAAACATGATCAGAGACTTTTGTGAGGGCCATGAAGAATACAGCACGAGTTTCAAGGATACAAAGAAATAACATTTATTTACAATAACATATATATATACACAACAGCAGCAACTTTGCTTGCTGCTTACTCCTTCCTGCTGGTTCCAAACTGGCCAGCTTTATTTATACAGGGAGTCTGCTAATGATTTCTCCGCCCCCCCCTCATTGGGGAAGCTCATACTCCCACAGGATTGTGGGATTGTCATTAGTCCCCAGCCAATGGTAAACAGGCAGGTTATAACATCCCTCCCCCGCAAAGTGCAAGGAATCCACCGAAGACCCTGGCGAAGGAGGGCGTCGGACTCGTTTTGCCGCAGGCCGGACACCATTTGCACGAGGCGCTGGATCGGGCGGCGTGTAACGAGATGGAGACCGGCGCTTCCGTGATGAACGGCGTAACGGTTGTACATCCACGGCCCGTGGGCCCGAGGATTCCCCCTCTGATGCGTCCTGTGTCTCCATCACGGAGTCAGAGTCTGCTGCCTCTGCCATCTCGGCATCTCTATTTCCACACGGTTCTTTAACGACCAGCGCAGGCTTTGAGTGAGGCACCAGAGGAAGATTGTGAGGACTACTTTCCATTGTCTCTGGTCTCTGCGGCTGTAGAAATGAGCTCCGGAAGCGGGGAATCTTTGGAAGGGATAGTCTTCTGGACCGAACGTGGTCTGCATGTTTGCGCTGGAGACGACTCTGGGCTTGCACCTGGTAAGATATAGGGCCCGTTTGGCGAAAGATTACGCCAGGGACCCACTGGGCACCAGCAGCAAAATTGCGAACGAACACTGGGTCACCGGGCGCAAACTGCCGAATCGGCCGATGCAGAGAAAAACCCTGTCACTACCGTTCTTGTGTGCGGTGTACTTTTGCGCCAATGTCCGGGAAAACCATACTAAGGCGGGTGCGAAGTCTCCGGCCCACTAGGAGTTCTGCGGGAGCTACCCCAGTCACCGCATGGGGGGTGTTCCTATACGAAAACAAAAAACCGAGACAGTCTCGTGTCCATTGACCCGGAAGACTGCTTCTTTAGGCCTCGTTTGAATGTCTGCACTGCGCGCTCCGCCAACCCATTTGAAGCCGGGTGGTAAGGGGCAGTGCGGAAATGGGATATGCCGTTCATCTTAATGAACCTCGCAAACTCCTCACTGGTGAATGGAGTGCCGTTATCCGTGACCAGCACCTCGGGGAAGCCATGCGTACTAAAAGACAAACGCATCTTCTCAATTGTTGCGCAGGACGTTGTGCCCAGCATCTTATGCACCTCTAGCCATTTAGACTGGGCGTCGATTAATAAAAGGAACATGGATCCTTGAAAAGGGCCGGCGAAATCCGCATGCAAGCGCGCCCAAGGCCGCCCTGGCCATTCCCAGTGATGTAGGGGTGCGGCCGGCGGAAGCTTCTGATGCTCCTGACAAATGGAACAGTTTTGGTCCACCTTCTGAATGTCGGCGTCGAGGCCTGGCCACCAAACATAACTCCGGGCCAACATTTTCATTTTGGTCACACCTGGATGTCCATTGTGCAAGTCTCTTAGTATCAGCTCCTGTCCTTTTTCCGGGATAATCACACGCGTCCCCCACAAGAGGATGCCGTCTTCCATGCTGAATTCTGACAGCTTAGAGGAAAATGCCCGCAACTCGCCTGGGAGCTGTCTATGCTGCCCACCATACAGGACCATGTGTCGAACCTTTGACAGGACTGGCTCCGTCTGGGTCCACTCACGGATCTGTGATGCCGTGACAGGCAAGGTGTCCATAAAATTTAGGGTTGCAACCACCTCACCAGTCGGGGGGTTGACATAGGGCCGGTCGATAAAGGCAATCGGCTCAGTGCGTCGGCATTCGCTATCTGCGTTCCTGGTTTGTGCTACAGAGAATACTCGTATGCAGCAAGCAACAAAGCCCAGCGCTGGATCCGTGCGGAAGCAATGGGCGGTGTTGGCTTATCCTCTCTGAAAAGTCCCAGCAGAGGCTTGTGATCAGTCACGATAGTGAAGTGGCGGCCATACACGTACTGGTGGAAACGTTTCACCGCAAAGACCACTGCCAGTCCCTCCTTCTCGATCTGCGCGTACTTTTTTTTCCGCTGCAGTCAATGTGCGGGAGGTGGAAGCTATCGGCCGCTCGGCCCCGTTCTCCATCTTGTGGGACAGGACGGTCCCAATACCATATGGGGATGCATCACATGTGACGAGCAAAGGCTTTCCAGGATCATCGTGGGTTAGTAACCCAGACGACGACAATTGTCGTTTTACCCGCCGGAAAGCGGTTTCTTGCGGCTGACCCCAAACCCAGGTGTGATTTTTCTTTAGCAGAAGATGCAACGGGGCCAGCGTAGTTGCCAGATTGCAGAGGATCTTCCCGTAATAGTTTACGAGGCCGAGAAAAGAACAAAGATGTGAAGTGTCAGTCGGGGCGGGGGTCTGTTGAATCGCGCGCACCTTCTCTGTGACGGGGTGCAAACCTTCGCGGTCCACCCGATAACCCAGGTAGACTACTTCCTTCGCCTGAAAGACGCACTTTGTGCGACGTAAACGGACTCCAGCCTCCAAAAAGCGTCTAAGGACAGCCTCCAGATTTTCCAAATGTTCCTGCTCCGACGTCCCTGTGATCAAAACGTCATCTAAGTAGAGAGCGACACGCGGTAAACCTCTCAAAATGCCCTCCATAACACGTTGAAAAATAGCGCAGGCAGAGGATACTCCAAAGGGCAAACGTGTATATTCATACAGGCCCCGGTGTGTATTAATCGTTACATATGGTCGGGAGGCAGGGTCCAGCTCCAACTGTAGGTAGGCATGACTCGTATCTAATTTTGTGAACGAGAGTCCACCTGCAAGCTTTACGTAGAGATCCTCTATGCGAGGCATTGGATATCGGTCGAGTCGGGAAGCCGTATTCACTAAGTTTATAGTCGCTGCACAAGCGAACTGTGGCATCTGGCTTCATTACAGGTACAATTGGTGCTGCCCAGTCAGCGAAACGGATGGGCCTGATAATATCCAAAGTTTCCAAACGAGTGAGCTCCCCTTCTACCTTCTTGAGCCAGGCGTAAGGCACCGGGCGCGCCCACAAATAGCACGGCGTGGCTCCTGGTTCGACTTGGATACTGGTTACAGCCCCTTTTATTTTCCCCAAACCGGGCTGGAATACATCTGGGTATCATTCTAGCACCTCAGTCAACCCTCCAGAAACTATTTGGAGGATGTGCTGTCACTGCAAGTGCAAATGGCGCAACCAGTCCCGACCCAACAGGCTGGGCCCATGGCCGCGCACCACGATAAGTGGGAAATGCCCCTCTTGGCGTCCATAAACAACAGGGGTCATCGTAGTTCCTGTAATGTCCAATGGTTCCCCCATGTAGGTGGCCAACCTGGCCTGTGTGTCGGTTAATGTAAGGGTCTGTACACCCTGCTTGATGCGGTCGAATGTCCTCTGGGCGATCACGGAGACCGCTGCACCAGTGTCCAACTCCATCTCAAGCGGGTGACCATTGACCCATACTGTCACCTTAATTGGGGCCACACGGGGAGCTGCCACACAATGCAGCTGCAGGCAGTCGTCCTCCTTCTCCACGTCCTCAGGAGTAGTTGCCGCAGGTTCATTCACACGGAAGGTACGGCCCCTGGGCTGGTCCCAGTTTCGTTCAGAACGACAGCACCTCTGGCGCCCCCAGGACCGGCGTCCACGACGGGGTCGTGCCTACAAGTCTGACACGGACATGGCTCCTCATCCATTGGTTCTGTAGAAGGCTCCCTTCGGGGAGGAATGTCCGACGGCCACTGGTGTCGATCCGGACGTCGCCTCGCCCAAGAGGTGCGAGGGGACGTTTTTGGATGGAAGGGGCTGCACCCCAAGGCATGCACTTCCACTCCCTGTAGCTCCTGTACTCCTCGTTCTGCGCTCTCTCGGGACAATACTATTTGAATGGCCTGTTGAAAAGTCAATGTCGGCTCAGCTAACAACTATTTCTGGGTGGCCGCATTGTTAATACCGCAAACCAAACGGTCGCGTAACATTTCTGACAAGGTCTCACCATAGTCACAGTACTCCGCAATCCTGCGTAGCCTGGATAGAAAGTCGGCAAGGGATTCTCCTGGGGTCCTCTCAGCGGTATTAAACTGGTAACGTTGGACTATCGTGGATGGGGTTGAGTTAAAATGCTGTCCCACTAAATTCACAAGTTCATCAAACGTTTTGGTGTCCGGCGCAGCTGGGTACGTAAGGCTCCTAATCACCCCAAACGTATGCGGGCCGCAGGCGGTGAGCACTATGACCACCTGCCGCTCGTTTTCAGTGATATTGTCGCCAGTTTTGTGAGGGCCACGACGAATCCAGCACGAGTTTCAAGGATACAAAGAAATAACATTTATTTACAATAACATATATATATATATATATATATATATATATATATATATATATATATATATATATTATATATATATATATATATATATTATATATATATATATACACAACAGCAGCAACCTCGCTTGCTGCTTACTCCTTCCTGCTGGTTCCAAACTGGCCAGCTTTATTTATACAGGGAGTCTGCTAATGATTTCTCCACCCCCCCCCCCTCATTGGGGAAGCTCATTCTCCCACAGGATTGTGGGATTGTCATTAGTCCCCAGCCAATGGTAAGCAGGCAGGTTATAACAGAGACCTATTTATTTTCCTATCTCTCCTTTACACTTCTTTCTGCAATCTCTGAATTATTCCTTCTTCATTACCCCAGTTGTATCAGGGGTACCGCTTTGAACCTGACAGTTGTAACCATGGGCTCGTCCAGATTGGCCATATGCATTTCAACTATCCCAATTTCCAATCAACCCTATCAAATTAATATTATCTTATCCTTACATGAGTGAATTTGGTTCCAGATTAAAATTCCTCATGTTTATCAAAAATACTCTGGACTCGTCACATGGATGTGGGTTGATAACTTCAGAAAAGAAAGATTTGTTAATTACATTTCCCTTTGTTAGCTGTTTGACTCAAACCACTTAAACTATGATCTCAAAACTCACACTCACAAACAGAGGGACTTAGCACTTTGCACTAGGGCCATGGATGTTGAAGCCTCAATCCCGCAAACACCAATACACAAAACACCGTGTACAAGAGCCGGTCAGAGGTTAGGAATCCTGAAGGGAGTAACTCACCTCCTCACCCCCCAAAGCCTGTCTACCATCTACAAGGCACAAGTCAGGAGTGTGTTGGAATACTCTCCACTTGCCTGGATGAGTGCAGCTCCAACAACACTCAAGAAGCTCAACACCATCCATGAACCCACTTGATTGGCACCCCATCCACAAACATTCACTCCCACCACCACCGATGCACAGTGGCATGAGTGTGTACCATCTACAAGATGCACTGCAGGAATTCACCAAGGCTCCTTCAACAGTACCTTCCAAACCCACGGCCACTACCATCTAGAAGGACAAGAGCGGCAAATACCTGGGAACACCACCACCTGGATAATCCCCTCCAAGTCACTCACTGCCCTGACATGGAAATAAATCACCATTCTTTCATTGTCGCTGGGTCAAAATCTTGAAACTCCCTTCCTAACAATACTGTGGGTGTACCTGCAGCCCGTGGATTGCAGGAGAAGGCAGCTTATCACCACCTTCTCAAGGACAATTAGGGATGGGCAAGAAATGCTGGTCGAGCCAGTGATACCCACATCCCACGAATGAATTAAATAAATGCATAAAATAAATATGTACAGAGGTTTTGAATGGAATGTATTTGAATCAAGAGTTCAATATTTCCCCAGAGGACACTGTCATAAAGCTATAGCTTGAACACTATTATGTGAATACTTTCAACTCTTTGGAAGTATCTTTATAATATGGTCAGTTGATTGATAGATGCTAAAGGAAACTGCTGTTGAGTTTATAAATAACTTAATGCCAGATGTATTATTTCACGAGAAGAAGAGGTCATCAATCATTTGAGTAATAAAAATGTATGATTTTATGTTTATTTAACAAAAGTTCAAAAGTCCACACAGGATAAAATTACGACATGCAGGCAGATTTATTGCTCACTGGAAAATATTAATAATGTGATTTGTAACTTTTCCAATCAGTATTACAGCAAATGGGGAGGGTAAATTTTGACTTAGCTCACCTGGTGAAAACTGGGTCTGTGGGCTATTTAAAAATGGAAAATGTATTTACTGTTTGATACCCACAAGTCTCCGTTTTCATTTGGCCATTGATTCTTATCATAAATGCACCCAATTGAAACAGATGGGTGCCTCATTAATAGATGCACATTGAGATCCTATAATATCATTAGAATGACTTGGCTGGTATCAATGACCCTTAATTGCAGACATTCAAATGATAGGTATGAAAATAGAAAATGCAGGATAAACTCAGCAGGTCTGGCAGCATCCATGGCGAAGAAGCCCGTTCAACGTTTCAAGTCTGTTGACCTTTCTACAAAACTCGCAGGTAACTTTGGTTAGTGGATAAGCAGAGCTAGCAAGGTGTTCCATAACACTATCGTCCACCTGAAAATGTGGAAGGTTATTCAATTGTTCTATTCCTAAATGTGTTCCATTCACAAAAACAGGTTAAGTTTAACCCAGACAACTACTACTCTATCAGGCTTCTCCTCTTCATCTGTGAAGTGATTTAAGGAGTCAAAGTAGCGATAAAGTGAATAACAATACTTTCTAACCAGCGCTGAGACCATGTTCTGTCACAAACACTCAGCTTTAGGTCTCATCAGAAGCTTCATCTGTCATAGATACAAGATCTGAGTTGCAGAAAGGAGCTGAGAGTAATTTCCCTCAATATCAAGGCAGCATTCAACATAATGTGGCTGTGGTAAACACCACTGGTAACACACTACATGTATTACGGTACTGCCACTGTATTACATGTACCACAGTAAATCCCAGCCTGCTGGCCCCTCCCAGCAGGCGACGTATAAAAGTTCCAGCTGCAGGAGGCACAACATTTTGTGCAATAAAGCCTCAATTGTTTCACCATTCTCGTCTTGTGGTAATTGACGGTACATCAATTTATTGCACAAGATTTTAAAAGATGAACATCTTAATCAAGCCTGATCGCCTGGAGCTGAGCCCTCACGCAGCCGATGCCACGTCCACCTTCGAGCACTGGCTAGCCTGCTTTGAAGTCTACCTCAGAGCAGCCACTGAAGAACTCTCGGTCCCACATAAACTCCAGGTCCTCTACTCACGGCTGAGCCCTCAAGTTTTTTCCCTCATCCGGGACGCGCCCACCTACACAGAAGCAATGGCGCTACTGAAGGGACAGTACATCAAGTCTGTGAATCAAGTGTACGCCCGGCACCTCCTAGCCACGAGACGGCAACTCCCAGGGGAGACTCAGGACGATTTCTTGCGGGCTCCAAGGATTCTCGGTAGGAACTGTAACTGCCAGGCAGTTTACGGCAGTCCAACACACCAAATTACTAATCAGAGATGCTTATGTCACGGGCATTAAGTCCACCTACATTCGCCAGCGGCTATTGGAGGGGGGTACGCTCAACCTTGCAGAGACTGTGCAGCTTGCCAATTCCCTGGAAGTGGCCTCCCATAATGTGGAGGTCTACACCTCCGACCGCACGGCACCCTCGTGGGCATCGTGGGCCCACCAGCTGCCAACTGGACCACACCGCAAGCCTGCGCTGCGTGGCAGCCGACCAACCCGGGAGGGCCCAAATGTTATTTTTGTGGCCAGAGCAAACATCCCAGGCAGCGATGCCCAGCATGGAGCGTGACCTGCAACGGGTGTGGGAAGAAGGGCCACTTTGTTTCCGTCTGCCAGGCCCAGTCGGTCGCTGCTGTTTCCAGGCCCAGCATCACTACACCCCCCCACGTGTGACCCAGGGGTGCCACCATCTTCTCCACCACAAGCCACGTGCGGCCCGTGGGCGCCACCATCTTTGATGCCGCCCGCCATGTGCGCCCCGTGGGCGCCGCCATCTTCTGCACCATCTTGGACCTTGCCTCTCCGGCACCGCTGATCAGCCCGGGACCTCCCAACATCTTCCGCAGCTCGCTTCTATCACCCTTGTCCAGTCTCGGCCCCGCAACCTCGCGATCACGACGACGACGGTAAAGATCAACGGGCACGAAGCAACCTGCTCTTTGACTCCGGGACCACAGAGAGTTTCATCCACCCTGTTACGGTAAGGAGCTGCTCCCTCCCGTTACACCCCGTCACCCAAAAAATCTCCCTGGCCTCCGGATCCCATTCCGTGCAAATCCGGGGGTACTGTGTCGCGACCCTCACGTTCAGGGCATAGAGTATAGCGACTTCAGGCTCTACGTCCTCCCCCATCTCTGCGCTGCCCTGTTATTAGATCTTGACTTTAAATGCCACCTCCAAAGCCTTACTCTGAAATTCGGCGGACCCCTGCGCCCCCTCACAGTCTGTAGCCTCATGACCCTTAAGGTCGATCCATCTTCAGTTTTTGCAAACCTCACCCCGGACTGTAAGCCCGTTGCCACTAGGAGCAGACGGTACAGTGCACAGGACAGGGCCTTTATCAAGTCAGATCAAGTCTGCGGGAGGGGATCATCGAGGCCAGTAACAGCCCTTGGAGAGCTCAAGTAGTGGTAGTGAAGACTGGGGAGAAAAACAAGATGGTCATTGACTACAGTCAGACCATCAACCAGTACACGCAGCTCGACGCGTACCCTCTCTCATGCATATCTGACATGGTCAATCAGATTGCGCAGTATCGAGTCTTCTCTACAGTTGACTTGAAGTCCGCCTACCACCAGCTCCCTATCCGCCCGGAGGACCGCCAGTTCACTGCGTTCGAATCAGACGGCCGCCTCTATCATTTCCTTAGAGTTCTCTTCGGCATCACCAATGGGGTCTCGGTCTTCCAGCGAGAGATGGACCGAATGGTTGACCAATACGGGCTGCGGGCCACCTTCCCGTACCTAGATAATGTCACCATCTGCGGCCACGATCAGCAGGACCACGACGCAATCCTCCAGAAATACCTCCATACCGCCAAACTCCTTAAACTCACCTACAATAAGGAGAAATGCATGTTCCGCACCAACCGCTTAGCCATCCTTGGCTAATTAGTGGAAAATGGAGACCTAGGGCCCGACCGCATGCACCCTCTCCTGGAACTTCCCGTCCCCCACTGCCCCAAGGCCCTGAAACGATGCCTAGGGCTTTTCTCTTATTACGCCCGGTGAGTCCTTAATTATGCGGACAAGGGCTGCCCACCCATCAAGTCCACAGCCATCTCCCTGATGGCTGAGGCCCGCCGGGCCTTCAACCACATCAAGGCAGACATTGCCAAGGCCACAATGCATGCAGTCAACGAGACCCTCCCCTTTCAGGTGGAGAGCGATGCATCGGATGTGGCTCTGGCCGCCACCCTCAACCAGGTAGGCAGATCCGTGGCTTTCTTTTCCTGCACCCTCCATGCCTCTGAAATTCGCCACTCCTCGGTCGAAAAGGAGGCCCAGGCCATTGTGGAAGCTGTGCGACATTGGAAGCATTATCTAGCCGGCAGGAGATTCACTCTCCTCACTGACCAATGGTCAGTTGCCTTCATGTTTAACAAGATGACAAGATAAATGACAAGATATTGAGGTGGAGGATCGAGCTCTCCACCTACAACTATGAGATCTAGTATCGTCCTGGGACGCACAATGAGCCCGCAGATGCCCTATCCCGCGGTACATGTGCCAGCGCACAAGTGGACCGACTCCGGGCTCTCAACAATGACCTCTGCCACCCGGGGGTCACCCGGTTCTTCCAAAGCCCGCAACCTGCCCTATTCCCTCGAGGAGGTCAGGACCGTGACCAGGGACTGCCAAGTCTGCGCAGAGTGCAAGCCGCACTTCCACCGGCCAGATAGAGCGCACCTGGTAAAGGCCTCCTGCCCTTTTGAGAG
Source organism: Scyliorhinus torazame (assembly GCF_047496885.1). Lineage (NCBI taxonomy): Eukaryota > Metazoa > Chordata > Chondrichthyes > Carcharhiniformes > Scyliorhinidae > Scyliorhinus > Scyliorhinus torazame. Next base: position 262,694,709 of record NC_092713.1, read on the forward strand.
CCTCAGCATGGACTTCAGAAGGCCCCGCCCCTCCACTGACCGCAATGTGTACTTCCTCAACATCATTGATGAGTACTCCCGTTTCCCTTTCGCCATCCCATGCCCCGACATGACTTCTGCCATGGTCATCAAGGTCCTGCACAGCATCTTCACCCTGTTCAGTTTCCCCACCTACATCCACAGCGACCGGGGATCCTCCTTCATGAGTGATGAGCTGCGTCAGTTCCTGCTCAGCAAGGGCATTGCCTCGAGCAGGACGACCAGCTACAACCACCGGGGAAACGGGCAGGTGGAGAGGGAGAACGGGACGGTCTGGAAGGCCGTCCTGCTGGCCCTTCGGTCTAGAAATCTCTCGGGCTCCCGCTGGCAGGAGGTCCTACCTGATGCACTCCACTCGATCCGGTCGCTCCTCTGCACCGCCACTAATGACACCCCTCATGAACGTGTGTTTGCCTTCCCCAGGAAGTCCACCTCCTGGGTCTCGCTCCCAACATGACTTACAGTTCCTGGACCAGTCCTCCTCCGGAGGCGTGTGCAGAGCCATAAATCGGATACCTTGGTTGAGAAAGTCCACCTCCTCCATGCAAACCTACGTGGCACACCCCGACGGGCGACAGGACACCGTCTCCCTCCGGGACTGGCACCCACTGGGTCCCCGCCCACAACCCCCGACCTGATACCGCTTCTCCCCCCTCCGCTTGCCTCGTTCACCTCTGCGCCGCCCACCCTCCCACCAGCGAACCTCACCGCAGCCCCCACCCCAGCAGCATCTGTCCCCTCACTGGATCCACTACGAGGTGACGATGGAGAGGACAACACATTCCCGGAGTCGCAGTGACCACATCGGCGCCCACACCACCACCAGGACTGAGGCGATCGCAGCGGAGGGTCAAAGTCCCCGACAGACTCAATCTGTGAGATTTTTCTTCACCCCTGCCGGATTCTTTTTTAAACAGGGGGTGAATGTGGTAAACACCACTGGTAACACACAGTAAATCCCAGCCTGCTGGCCCCTCCCAGCAGGTGATGTATAAAAGTGTCCGCCCTCCTGCGCTGCTCCCATTCTGGTTCCAGCTGCAGGAGGCACAACATCTCGTGCAATAAAGCCTTGATTGATTCACCATTCTTGTCTCGTGGTCATTGATGGTACATCAATGGCACTAAGGAGTTCTTACTTTAATGGGGGTCCAGGGAAAAGCCTTACAGTGCTTTGAAATTATACCTCACACAAAGGGAAATGGTTATGGGATAGTAGGCCATTCATCAGCTGACCAGCAGCTGCTCCATGGAGCACAAATACTGGTTTGGGAGTGTAGCTATTCACTGACAATTGCACAGTTTTAAATTTTATACACAATGTGCTGGATTCTCCAATTCTGGGGATATGTCCCCCACGCCGCTGTGGGAACGGCGTTATGCCAGGAAAACTGGCGCAAAACAGCCACCGATTCCCCTTTTTTGCTGGGGGCTAGCAGGAAGGCAGCATAGAGAACCTGGCTCTAACTGCCGATACGCCTCGGAGAACTGCTGGTCCGTGGCTGCACATGTGCACGGCAGCGGCCTGCAGCAGCCCCACTGTGCTTCATGGCGGAGGCCACTCGCAATAGTCCGCCCCTTTGGCTGGCTCGTGTACCCTGGACCAACACCCCACAGTGCCCCAGCCCTGAATAATGCCCCCCCACCCGCCCCGGATCATCCCTCCCCCGACTGTGGTGGCGCTGGTCTGAGCCTCCAGCCGCCACGCCGCGTTCCTGACGGGTGAGACCATGAGAGACCCACGCCGCCGGGAACTCGGCCGGTCGGGGGTGGAGCATCTGGGGGCTGGGCCTCAGTCAATGGCCTGAGGCCCTCGATACGTGGCCCTTTGGAGGGAGCGGAGCAGTGCAAAAGTGGCACTGCCCCCGATTTCGTCGGGAACTTGGATTCTCCAGCCATTCGCCGAATGTGATTTTGGCATCTGCGACCGGAGAATCTAGCACAATTTCTCGGTTTTTTAAGTTTACTTGATGAGTTCCCTTGTCACTGAATCACAGAATTGTTAAGATGCAGAAGGAGGCTATTTCTACCCTTTCTATTACCTTTGAATTGCCTATTCCTATAGGTATGGTACTAGCGTTCTCCACCATGAAAACTGAGGCAAAATATTGATTTAACATCTCCACTATTTCTGTGATCCCCACTATTAACTTTCATCTTCCAAAGAATGAACATTCACCTCAGCGACTCTCTTCCTCTTTATGTACTTACAGAAGCTTTTGCTATCCTTTTTGATATTTTGGGCTGGCTTTCTTTTGTAATTGACCTCATCTCTTTTTATTACTGTTTTACTATCGGTGAGCGGGATTCTCCGCCGGCAGGATTCTCCGTTTTGCCGGCGCCCGGGGGTTTCCCGACGGTGTGGGGGCCCCACAATGGGAAACCCCATTGACCGGCCGGCGTAACGGAGAATCCCGCCGGCAGGTCGAGGCAAAAATGTGGCGTGACGGGACAGAGAATTCAGCCCCCTTTGTTTATGTTTGAAAGTTTCCCCATCATCCAGCCTGCCACTGGCCTTTGCAACATGGTATATATACCTTAGTTTTTGTCTTTAAATTGTCCTTAACTTCCTTGCTTAGCCAAGGATGCTTTTTATCCCTCTGAGCGTCTTTCTTCCTCACTGGGATCTATTTTAGTTATGAGGAATTGAGTATCTTCTGAAGTAACTGCCACTACTCATCAGCTGTCCTACATTTTAGCCTTCCTGTCAACTCTACTTTGGCCAAATCTGTCCTCAAGCCTATGTAAGTGTTTCTGTTTAATCCCAGAACGCTAGTGTGGGACTCCATTACTCACCCCAAACTGAATTTAGAATTCTATCATACTATGGTCACTATTCCCGAGAGTATCCTTAACTATGAGGTCATCAATTATGACGGCACGGTGGCGCAGTGGTTAGCACTGCTGCCTCACGGCTCCGAGGATCCGGGTTCGATCGCGGGCCCGGGTCACTGTCCGTGTGGAGTTTGCGCATTCTCCTTTGTCTGCGTGGGGCTCACCTCCACAACCCAAAGATGTGCAGGGTAGGTGGATTGGCCACGCTAAATTGCCCCTTATTTGGGAAAAAAAACCATGAGGTCATCAATTAATCCCCCCTCATTATACAATTTCAAAACCAGAGAAGCCTGCTCCCTGGTTGGTTCCACAACATATTGCTCCAAGAAACAATCTCGAATACATTCAATGAACTCTCGCTCAAGGCTACCCTTGACAATTTGATTATTCCAAACTATGTGCGTATTAAAATCACCCATGGTTATTGCCGTACCTTTCTTACAAGCCCCCAATATTTCCTGGTTGGTACTGTGCCCCATTGCGGAACAATTGTTTGTGGGCCTATAGATTACTCTTACCATGGACTTCTTCCCTTTACTATTTCTTATTTCTACCCAAACTGATTCCACATTTAGATCTCCAGTGCTTATATCATTTCTCATTATAGCACTGATCCCTTTCTTCACCCGCAAAGCTGCATAACCTCCTTTTAATTTCAGTCTATCTTACTAAAATACTGAGTACCCTTTGATACTCAATTCCCAGACCTGGGCCGGGATTCTCCCCTACCCGGCGAGGCGGGAGGTCCCGGCGGGATGGAGTGGCGGGAACCACTCCAGCGTCGGGCTGCCCCAAAGGTGCGGAATTCTCCTCAACTTTAGGGGCCAAGCCCTCACCTTGAGGGGCTAACATCGCGCCGGAGTGTTTGGCGCGCTGCCAGCCAGCGGGAAAGGCATTTAGCACCACGGCAGCCGGGTAAGAGAGGTGGTTTGATTCTCGCCGGCGGGACAGGCATTCCAGCAGTGGGACTTCGGCCCATTGCGGGCCGGAGAATCGTGGGGGGGAGGGCCCGCGGACCGGCGTGGCCGATTCTCGCCCCCGCCGAATATCTGGTGCCGGAGAATTCGGCAACCGGCAGGGGCGGGATTCACGCCAGCACCCGGCGATTCTCCGACCCGGCGGGGGGTCGGAGAATCCCGCCCCTGGTCTCCTTGCAACCATGGCCGGGATTCTCCCCTACCCGGCGGGGCGGGGGGTCCCGGTGGGATGGAGTGGCGGGAACCACTCCAGCGGCGGGAAAGGCTTTTGGCCGAAGGGACTTCACCGGTCGGCGGAAGTCCACGCATGCGCGGGAAGGTCAGCGGCTGCTGACGTCATCCCCACGCATGCGCGGGGAGGGGTCACTTCCGCATCGGCCATCGCGGAGGCTATGGCCGAGGCGGAAGGAAAAGAGTGCCCCCACGACACATGCCCGCCCACGGATTGGTGGGCCCCGATCGTGGACCAGGCCACCGTGGGGGCACCCCCCCGGGGCCAGATCGCCCCGCGCCCCCCCCCCCACCCTCCAGGACCCCGGAGCCCGCCCACGCCGCCAGTCCCACCGGGAAGGGAGGTGGTTTGATTCACGCCGGCGGGATTGGCATGACAGCAGCGGGACTTCGGCCCATCACGGGCCAGAGAATCGCCGAGGGGGGCCCGCCAACTGGCGGGGTGCGATTCACGCCCCCGCCGAATTTATGTGCCGGAGAATTCGGCGGCCGGCAGGGGCAGGTTTCACGCCGCCCTCCAGCGATTCTCCGACCCGGCGGGGGGTCGGAGAATCCCGCCCATGGTCTCAGTTATCACCACCAAATCATACCCTTATGTTTCTATTTGCGCCATCAACTTATTAATTTTATTCTGAATGCTTCGTCATTCAGATACAAAGTTTTAAATTTGTTCCATTGTCAAATTGCCCTACTCCTCTATAATCCCTTGGTGCAAAATGACATTCATCTGTTCTGCCCCTCGCCTTTATTTTCTGGAAACATACCGCCACATTGCTAACCTGCACTCCTCTTTTAATTTTGGTTTTCTAATGTTCCCTGCAACTGAGCCCTCCTTCCCACCCCCCCCCATTTCAGTTTAAAGCCCTATCTACAGCCCTAGTTATGCAATTCACCAGGACTCTGGTCCCAGCATGATTTGGAGGAAGACCATCCAATCAGAACAGGTCTGTCCTACCCCAGTACAGGTCCAATGAATTTAAACCCATTTCTCCCACAATCTTTAAGACAAGCATTTACCTCCCTAATTTTATTGACACTGTGCCAATTAGCTCATGGGTCAGTTATTAATCCAGTGATTATTACCTTTTTGGTTCTGCTTTTTAATTTAGCCCGTAGCTGCTCATATTCCCTTAACAGAACCTCTGTCCTTGTTCTACCCATGTCGTTGGTATCTACGTGGACCAAATCTAAACAGTAAAAGAAAAATACCTGATATGTTCAGGGCAGCACGGTAGCAAACAGTGTGGCTTCACAGCACCAGGGTCCCAGGTTCGATTCCCCGCTGGGTCACTGTCTGTGTGGAGTTTGCACGTTCTCCCCGTGTCTGCGTGGGTTTCCTCCGGGTGCTCCTGTTTCCTCCCACAGTCCAAAGATGTGCAGGTTAGGTGGATTGGCCATGCTAAATTGCCCTTCGTGTCCAAAAAGACTCGACGGGCCGAATGGCCTCCTCCTGCACTGTATGTTCTAAGTTCACTTTGGTTTCTTTAACTGATACAGCAGCTGGAAAGAAGATGTTAGTAAGAAATGAGTTTGCAAATGCACGTTATCCAATCAAAAAATTCAGACCCAAACAGCAACAAAAATACTGATTAAAAAATACAGTAGCCCATAAAATCTAATTTTCCCACCAAAACTAAAAATGTGCAACACACCTTGTTCCAAAAGACCAATAATTGCAGCAACCAATTTGAATATGTGAGCAGCCTAGGGAGAGGAAATGGTGTTATGGGCCAGGATTAAGAGAACCCCAAGTGTATCATGGAGTTCACCTGACCCACAGCTTTTGCTAGATTGTGGTATGGGGAGCGCACGGCCCACTCTACAGGTGTGGTACAGCAGAAATGGAAAAGTATTTTTCAAAGCAGAACAATGTTTATTATATAAACGCAAGTTAACCTTTTTATAACATACAGTGAACATCTTAGCAACCATTAATTCAAATACAACCTCCAAAGAATACAACACTAAGTAATGCTTAATAACTTCCCAAACAACATCCAGAAAACAAAAGAAACACCTTTTAACAGAAGCACACAGGTTTACATTCACTACTGAAAACACTTATAATTCTGAATTCACCAAATGATCGAGAGATAGTCTTTTGATGGCAGAGAGATCAGCAGTACACTTGCTTGGACTGGCTTCAGCTCCAACACTGAAAACGAAACTAAAACACACCCTGCAGCAAACAGCCTAAAAAGAAAGTAAAAAGCTGATGAACAGCCCAGCTCCACCCACTCTCTGACATCACTGCAGTAGTAAACACCCATTTCTTAAAGGTACTCTCACTACAGATATTTACATACACACCCATTTATAAACACCCATTTCTTAAAGGTACTCTCACATGACAATGGCAATAAAGCTTCTCAAGATCCAGCAAAAGAATTAATACATCTAATTGGGAGCATTAATGAGGCTTTCGCTGGCTTCAGTTTCAGAATTGCTATCTTTAATCTTCGCCGCAAAGTAGGATCCCTTGCGAGTCAAGCATATTGGCCTGTGTGCCCCATTCTCATGACTGCCAGTCAGTGAGGTTGCCACTGCCATCGGAACCTTGTATAATTGACTCCTAAATGTCAAGGAGTGATTTACCCATAAGCAGCATTTCATCGGATGGCCAGTTAGGATTTTCTCTGATTGTTCGAAACAAAGGGGATAGCATTGGCGTCACGCCAAGCGCGGAGGCGCGACCCGGAATGGCATCAGAGACGCGCGCGGCGGAATTGACGGCATGCGCCGTCGCTCTTCAAAAGGCGCCCACCGGCAGAGAGACCTTCAGCAACGTTGGAAGGTGGCCGCCCGCCGCGCAGCGCCAAGGTTCCAGGAGCGGGACATCGAGACGCTCCTGGATGCAGTGGAACAGAGGAGGGAGGCCCAGTACCCCGGACATGGCCGCAGGGTCGCACCAAACACCAGCCGGCGCCTGTGGAGGGAGGTGGCAGAGGCCGTCAGCGCCGTGGTCGTAAAAACCAGGACAGGCAGCCAGTGCCACAAGAGGTTCAGTGATCTAGTCAGGGCAGCCAGGATGAGTACCCCCCATTGTGCCCATTGCGCCAACCCCACCAATCCCCCACACATGTGGCACGCCCCCCCCCCTCCCCTCTGAGGATGGGCAGCACAGCCCTAGCTGAGACCGATATGATTGCACCCACCCATGCAGGCTGCATTGGCAGGATGGGCTGTGAACCTCTGCCAACATTCACACGACCGCTGGTCTGCAAGTATGTCCACCTAACACTGTTGACCTTTATCCCTGTCTCCCCTCTTTCCCCCCCCCCCCCCCCCCCCACACACACACCCCAGGAGAAGCATGCCCATAACAACCGGGAGCGTGACAGGACCGGAGGGGCCCATCTGAATTGTGCCCTCTCACCGTTCATGAAGAGAGGGCCCTGGACCTTGCAGGCGGACCCGAGGATCGGGAAGCCGCGGATGCAGAGATCGGGGATGCACCACCAAATAAGACCCCCACTGCCTGCCCCCCTTCACTGCCTCCCCTTATCCCCCTCCCCCACCCTTCCTTCCCATCCCCTCCTTACCCCATCTCCCCTTCCCCATCTCCCCTTCCCCATCCCCCCTTTCCCCATCTCCCCTTCCACATCCCCCTATCCCCATCCCCCCCTTCCCCATACCCTCCTTCACCCATTCCCCCTTCCCCACCCCACCCTTCCCCATCCCCCCACCCCTCTTCCCCATCCCCCTTCCCCATCGCCCTTACCCATCCCCCCTTCCCCATCCCCTTTCCCAATCCCCCCTTCCCCCAGCTACCCTTCCCCCTTCCCCCAACCCCCCTTCATCAGCTACGACCGCAACAGGTAACCCTTGTCGCCCAGCAGCCAGCCCCGCAGCCCAGGGTGGTGTCCCTCGAACATGACGATGATGAACGATTGTGCCAATGTGAACGCGTCATGCACACTGCCCGGGTACTGGGTGCAGACGTGCAGGATCCTCATGCGGTGGTCACAGACCACCTGCACGTTCATGGAGTAGGACTCCTTCCTGTTCGTGAACACGGCCCTGTAATCCGGTGGTGGCCCCAGGGCGACGTGCACCCCATCGATCACCCCCTGGACCATGGGTATCCTGGCCAAGGCAGCGAAGCCCGCTGCCCGGGCATTCTGGTGAGCGCGTCCACAGGCAACTGGATATAGTGGCCCGCGATGTCGTACAGGGCATCCGTCACTGCACGGATGCACCGGTGCACCGATGTCCGTGAAATGCTGGACAGGTCACCACTCGGCGACTAGAATGACACCATGGCATAAAGGTTGAGGCCGACTGTCACCTTGACGGCCACAGGGAGAGGATGTCCACCCCCAGTCGCAGGTGGTGCCAGGTGTGCCATCAGGTGGCAGACATGGGCGACGGTTTCCAGCCTCATCCTTAGTCTCCTGCTGCATGCACGGGTCCCTGAGGTCCTGGTACGACGTGCGACGCCGGTACACACGGGGCCTCATTGGGCGCCTCTGTCGCCGTGGCACCACCAACAGTTCCTCCTCCTCCTCATCATCATTCTGTCATGTGGGCGGCCCTCAGCCTGCGCGGCTGCCACCTGCCTCTCTGCGGCAGACTCCTCTGCGCCAGCCTCCGCCGCCTCCCTGGCATACCCCTGCTCCAGGTTCCATAGGGATACATGCAGGACAGCGGTCCCTGCCACGGCGGCCAACATCGCTGGGAGATGCCCAAACATAACGGTTTGCAGGGGGTGGGGGTAGACGACATATCATCATTGTACAAACCCCCCTCCGCAACCAGGTGCCATGGCCTACATGGTTGCCACTGCTGCCAGCTGACAACTAGCCAGGCCACCCCCCCCCCCCGGCCCCCTCCCCTGCACCCCCGGTCCCCTCACCGACACCCCCACCCCATTCCCCCCCGGTCCCCTCATCAGCATCCCTGTTCCCCTCACCAACACCCACGCCTCACTCTCCCGGTTCCCTCCCCGGCACCCCCAGTCCCCTCACCGGCACCTCCGGTCCCCTCGCCTACACCCCCACTCCACTTCCCCCGGTCCCCTCACCGGCACCCCCGGCCCTCTCACCGTCAGCCCCCACCCTACTTCCCCCCCCTCCCCCCGGTCCCCTCCCCGGCACCTCTGGTCCCCTCACCAGCACCCCCAGTCCCCTAACTGGCGCCCCCATCCGCCCAGGCACTGACCCTGACAACGCCAGGCACCCCGGGCCCGGGGGGGCATCCGCCACCGACAGCCGCACGAGACACGGCCGTGCGGTCTCTTCTGTGATGGCCCTCCCACGCCGACCGCTACCTCCTCGTTCACCGGCGTCAGCCAGTACGACTGGTTGACGGCGTTAAAAACCTCCTTTGATTTACGCCGGCTTGACCTGCCGTCATGTCGGCGGGACTTCGGCCCATCCGGCCCGGAGATTGGCGGCAGGCCCAGGGACCAGCAGGACGCGCCGATTTTCACGATTCTGGGGGGCGGAGAATCAGGGTGACGGCGTCGGAGTGGCGGGGCAGGATTTGCGCCGCCCCCCCGGTGATTCTCAGACCCGGCGTGAGGTCTAAGTTTGCAGATGAGTGGTAAAGCAAAAAGTGCAGAGGATACTGGAAGTTTGCAGAGGGATTTGGATAGGTTCAGTGAATGGGCGAAGGTCTGGCAGATGGAATACAATGTTGACAAATGTGAGGTTATCCAGTTTGGTAGGAATAACAGCAAAAAGGATTATTATTTAAATGATTAAAAGATGCTGCTGTGCAGAGGGACCTTGTTGCCCTAGTGCACGTGTCGCAAAAAGTTGGTTTACAGGTGCAACCAAGGTGATTAAGAGGCGAATGGAGTTTTGTCCTTCATTGCTAAAGGAATGGAGTTTAAGACAGGGAGGTTATGGTGCAACTGTTAAGGTGTTTGTGAGGCCACACCTGGAGTAAGGTGTTAGTGAGGCCACACCTGGACCCTGCTCCCATGCACACGTATCTGTCCTAGGCCTGCTGCAATGTTCCAGTGAAGCTCAACGCAAACTGGAGGAACAACATCTCATCTTCCGGTTAGGCATGCTACAGACTTCCGGTCTCAACATCGAATTCAACAACTTCAGATGACAGCTCTACCCCACCTCGACTCATTTGTTTTCATCCATTTCATTTTAACGGTCTTTTACCATTTCTTTCTTTCTTGACTTTCAGAATATATATTTAACCCTCCCCCATCTTATCCACCTTTCCTTCCCCTTTCTCCTCTTTGCTTTCTCCTTCCCCTCCTCCCACACCTACAGTTCACCCTCTGATGTTAGTTTCTCTGCTGTTTGGCCCTTCGCATCTTTTGTTCTCTCTGGGGACTGCCATTAGCACTCTTTCCCCTTGGTTTCTGTGGCCATTAGCACCCGGTTTCCCTGGGTTTCTGTGGCTATGACTCGTCTTTCATTCTCACTCCACAGTATAAATATTTCCCACTTTCTCTGTCTGTTAGCTTTGGCAAAGAGGCTCGAAACGTTAGCTCTTTTCTCTCCCTACAGATGCTGCCAGACCTGCTGAGATTTTCCAGCATTTTCTCTTTTGTTTCAGATGGCCTACTCCTGCCCCTAGTTCTTATGTTCTAAGAGAGACAAGTGTAATTGTGGGAACCACAGATGATTCTCCCTACTGTCTGTCACAGGGAAGGTCATTGAAAGGATCCTTCTCTATAACTTCCAGTGACCGATGAGTACATTCCAAGTCAGAAATCCAAGAGAAATGCAATGATCAGCACCAATCACTCTACATGGCCTTTACAAACCTCATGAATGTTCTTTTAAAAAATTTTTTTATATAGAATTTACAGTGCAGAAGGAGGCCATTCGGCCCATCGAGTCTGTACCGGCTCTTGGAAAGAGCACCCTACCCAAGCCCACACCGCCCCACCCCCATAACCCAGTAACCCCACTCAACCAACACTAAGGGCAACCTTGGACACTAAGGGCAATTTATCATGGCCAATCCACCTAACCTGCACATCTTTGGACTGCGATGTGTCCTTCCATTTTGAACTGTAGGCGTGGGTCTTAGTTCTTAGACGGACTTTTGACATACTCTGATAGTTGCTTAACACTTGTTTATTGTCACTACATCTAAACAGGTTACAGAGTAGTCAAGCTGCAGCAAAGCATGATTCCAACCGGGAGAGAATGAGAATCTAATACATGACTGACTGACATGAGTAACACGTCATCATCTATGTCATATATTAGAAAATCTCAACGGTTCACCCTTTAGACTATTCCCCCCCCCCCCCAAATATACAAGGATACAGCAGGATTTAGATTATTTGGAGACTTGGGCGGAGAGATGGCAGATGGAGTTTAATCCGGACAAATGTGAGGTAATGCATTTTGGAAGGTCTAATGCAGGTAGGGAATATACAGTGAATGGTAGAACCCTCAAGAGTATTGAAAGTCAAAGAGATCTAGGAGTACAGGTCCACAGGTCATTGAAAGGTGCAACACAGGTGGAGAAGGTAGTCAAGAAGGCATACGGCATGTTTGCCTTCATTGGCCGGGGCATTGAGTATAAGAATTGGCAAGTCATGTTGCAGCTGTATAGAATCTTAGTTAGGCCACACTTGGAGTATAGTGTTCAATTCTGGTCGCCACACTACCAGAAGGATGTGGAGGCTTTAGAGAGGGTGCAGAAGAGATTTACCAGAATGTTGCCTGGTGTGGAGGGCATTAGCTATGAGGAGCGGTTGAATAAACTCGGTTTGTTCTCACTGGAATGAAGGAGGTTGAGGGGAGACCTGATAGAGGTATACAAAATTATGAGGGGCATAGACAGAGTGGATAGTCAGAGGCTTTACGCCAGGGTAGAGGGGTCAATTACTAGGGGGCATAGGTTTAAGGTGAGAGGGGCAAGGTTTAGAGTAGATGTACGAGGCAAGTTTTTTACGCAGAGGGTAGTGGGTGCCTGGAACTCGCTACCGGAGGAGGTGGTGGAAGCAGGGTCGATAGTGACATTTAAGGGGCATCTTGACAAATACATGAATAGGATGGGAATAGAGGGATACGGACCCAGGAAGTGTAGAAGATTGTAGTTTAGTCGGGCAGCATGGTCGGCACGGGATTGGAGGGCCGAAGGGCCTGTTCCTGTGCTGTCCATTTCTTTGTTCTTTGTTTTATCCTGCTTTGAACAACAACATGAAACTAATAGGGCAAGATTTTCCATCCTTGCCTGCCACTAGGATCCTCCGAAAATCGATGGATTTACTGTTGGGCCACCGAATCACCTGCAATGGCTCCAATCACTGCAGAGCCAGAAAATCCTGGCCTATGTCGGTAACAATTAAATTACAGGCAGAATTTTACATTCCCCTTGCAGCGGAGCGTAAAGTTCCTCAGATGGACATCCCACTGGGTGCCCCAGCCTCTCCGCAATTTCACGCTGAGGCAGGAAAGGCCGAGGCCGGCCCACCTGCCCTTTCCCCAACTGAGGCCAATTATTGAGCATTTAACATTCGTTTCCCATCCAGCCTCAATTTCCAGGCTGCCGGGAGTCGTCTCCGAGTATGGGGGAAGCCCAAAAATAAACTGAGTTCCGGCCTCAAATGGGAAGGGGGTCTTCTTCATCAGCATCCCCTTTTAACATCTCACCCCTGCCCTCCCCATCAGGTTCCAGTCCTGTCTACTTCAACGTCTGGCACTGCAGAGACTCGAGAGTTGCCGGCCATTCAGATTGGCCAGCAGATCTTTGAGGTGGGGCTTCCTCCCAAATGAGGGGACAAGTCCCACATCCAGCCAATTAATATGCGTAGAGAGTGATGTGGCTGCTGGGCAGGCTGTATCGCCTCTTCGGTTGACAAGAAACCCCGCCATCCTAAGAATCCTGGTCTTGATCTTTGCTCATGAAATTCATAAATCTTACTTGCTTTTCTCTTTTTGTCTGGGCTGATATTTTAAGCGATATTTTAAGCGATTCTCCATTGTAGCCTAAATTTATTCAACATATGCTCTAACTCCTGCTGCCTTGCCAACCCTTTTACATGTGTCCAACCCTCTGAAAAGGCAAAACCCTTCCAGAATGGTTGCAATGTTCTCAACAGTTGAATCTACCTTCCGGTTTATGTCATCCATAAACTGAGATCCTGCTTTTGATAACCTCATCCACGTTGTTTATTTTTTTTACAAACATGGTTTCAGGATTGACCTATGGAGTGCCACACAAGCAATCTTTCTGCAGCTCGAACAATATCTTTGTGCCCTGGATGCAAAACTGGCGCATTTTGTTCCATAAAAAAATCCGTAGTTTGAAATATTACCTCAAGGGTTGAAATTTCCCTTCTGGCTATCAGCAGGTTTCAACTCTTCCTGCTTTCATAAGTTTTAAAGTAGTTTTTCTTTCATTGTTCCAACTGGAATAGTAAGTTTGTAGTTTTCGTCCAAAATATATATTTTTTATTGTGCCTTAAGCCTTAATACTTTTATCTTTCTTTCTGAAAAATTATTCCAGTATCCTTAAAGGTTATGGAAGGAGACTGCTCACTGCAATGAAACTGTACTATTATTAATTCCAGCTAATGTTGGCCAAAGCTAAAAATGTTCACTTTTGTAGTTGGGACAAAGATGATCAAATTTTCCAATAACTGTTACGAAAGAGTTTCATAAATTTTAACTACATATTTCCCTTCCATTGAGAAAAGCTTTTGTAGCACAGTCTCTCGGACATATTTTCACTTGCTACACTCATAGCCTTGTACAATCATGATTTTTAAAAAATTGTTGGGGTAGACGAGCCTCAAGACCCTAACCCCTGTTGAGGAATGAGCCCTTGAGCTGGACAGTGAGGAGCAGGACCGCACCTGTGCAGAGAGTGATGTTGGGGCAAGAGACACAAGTGAGAACCCTCAACACACCCAGCCATGGTGCAAACCTCACATGAGATCATTTTTTTCTTATCCGTGTTTTTCAGTCCCGTTTCCCTTGCCGATCAATCATAGAATCGTAGAATTTACAGTGCAGAAGGAGGCCATTCGGCCCATCGAGTCTGCACCAGCTCTTGAAAAGAGCACCCAACTTAAGCCCACACTTCCACCCTATCCACATAACCCAGTAACCACACTTAGCTTTGCATCAGACACAGGTAACATGTCTGCGACAAATGCGACATGTGCTTCCGCATTGAACACTACTTCCAATGCTTTCTCATAATTGTAACTCCTAGCTCTTGACAATGCATCTGCTACAACTAGTTCTGTGCCCGGGGTATAGATTAACGTGAAATTTCATCATCATACCCTGGAGTCTCGGTGACATGTCATTGAGATCTTTCTTTATTATGTTGACCAGAGGACGATGATCTATTTCCACAATGAAGTGCGGTAGGCTACACACATAGTAATGAAACTTGCTTATGCCCATTAACAGGGCATAACGTAGGCATTCTTTCCCTATCTGTGCATATCTCTGCTCCGTCAGAGTCATAGCACGAGATGAATACAAGATTATTTTCTGCTTTCTGCAACAAAACTGCACCAATACCATTCTGACTGGCATCCATTGATACTTTTGTTTCCTTCGTGGAATCAAAAAGTGCGAAGACCGGAACTGCAGTCAGTGACAATTTCATGTCTTGCCACTCAGCTGGATGCTGAGGTGTCCACAGAAATTCAACCTTCTTTTTAATCATATTTCTTAAAGCTGTTGTTCTGCTGGACAGATTGGGAATAAACTTACCCATAAAATTAACTGAACTCAGCATCCATAGAATTGCCTTCTTATCCGTCGGCATTAGCATTTGACCAATGGCATGAATCTTAGCTTGCTCTGGTTGTACCCTTTCTTATATATGACATCTCCAAGAAATTTTAGTTTCTGGATGCCAAATTGGCATTTTTCTCTGTTCAGCTTTAAACCATAGGCATTAACTCTTGTTAGGACTTTCATAAGCCTTTCATAGTGTTCTTCAGGAGTGTGTGACTGTATTATCACATCATCTACAACACCTGATATTCCTTCAATTATAGCCTCCATTGCACGCTGGAAGATCTTTGAAGCTGATATTATGCCAAAAGGCAATCGGTAAAAACAATATCGGTCAAAGAGAGTGTTAAAGGTCCACAATTTTCTGTTTCTACTATCCAAACATAGTTTCCATAAACACTTTAAAACGTCCAATTTCTTGAAATACTTGGCATGTGCCATTTCTGCTGTTATCTCTTCTCTTTTATGTTACATACAAAGTAGCAAAGATCAGTGGGAGACTAGAGGACTGGGAAATCTTTAGGGGGCAACAGAAAGCTACTAAAAAAGCTATAAAGAAGAGTAGATAGATTATGAGAGTAAACATGCTCAGAATATAAAAACAGATAGTAAAAGTTTCTACAAACACATAAAACAAAAATGAGTGGCTAAGGTAAATATTGGTCCTTTAGAGGATGAGAAGGGAGATTTAATAATGGGAGATGAGGAAATGGCTGAGGAACTGAACAGGTTTTTTGGGTCGGTCTTCACAGTGGAAGACACAAATAACATGCCAGTGACTGGTGGAAATGAGGCTATGACAGGTGAGGACCTTGAGAGGATTGTTATCACCAAGGAGGTAGTGATGGGCAAGCTAATGGGGCTAAAGGTAGACAAGTCTCCTGGACCTGATGGACTGCATCCCAGAGTGCTAAAAGAGATGGCTAGGGAAATTGTAAATGCACTAGTGATAATTTACCAAAATTCACTAGACTCTGGGTGGTCCCGGCGGATTGGAAATTAGCAAACATGACACCACTGTTTAAAAAAGGAGGTAGGCAGAAAACGGGTAATTATGGGCCAGTGAGCTTAACTTCAGTAGTAGGGAAGATACTGGAATCCATCATCAAGGAAGAAATAGCGAGGCACCTGGATGGAAATTGCCCCATTGGGCAGATGCAGCATGGGTTCATAAAGGGCAGGTCGTGCCTAACTAATTTAGTGGAATTTTTTGAGGACATTAACGGGGAGCCAATGGGTGTGGTATATCTGGATTTCCAGAAAGCCTTTGACAAGGTGCCACACAAAAGGTTGCTGCATAAGATGAAGATGCATGGCATTAAGGGGAAAGTAGTAGCATGGATAGAGGATTGGTTAATTAATAGAAAGCAAAGAGTGGGGATTAATGGGTGTTTCTCTGGTTGGCAATCAGTAGCTAGTGGTGTCCCTCAGGGATCAGTGTTGGGCCCAAAACTGTTCACAATTTACATAGATGATTTGGAGTTGGGGACCAAGGGCAATGTGTCCAAATTTGCAGATGACACTAAGATAAGTGGTAAAGCAAAAAGTGCAGAGGATACTGGAAGTCTGCAGAGGGATTTGGATAGGCTAAGTGAATGGGCTAGGGTCTGACAGATGGAATACAATGTTGACAAATGCAGGACACATTTTGGTAGGAATAACAGCAAAAGGGATTATTATTTAAATGATAAAATATTAAAACATGCTGCTGTGCAGAGAGACCTGGGTGTGCTAGTGCACGAGTCGCAAAAAGTTGGTTTTCAGGTGCAACAGGTGATTAAGAAGGCAAATGGAATTTTGTCCTTCATTGCTAGAGAGATGGAGTTTAAGACTAGGGAGGTTCTGCTGCAATTGTATAAGGTGTTAGTGAGGCCACACCTGGAGTATTGTGTTCAGTTTTGGTCTCCTTACTTGAGAAAGGATGTACTGGCACTGGAGGGTGTGCAGAGGAGATTCACTAGGTTAATCCCAGAGCTGAAGGGTTTGGATTACGAGGAGAGGTTGAGTAGATGGGACTGTACTCGTTGGAATTTAGAAGGATAAGGGGGGATCTTGTAGAAACATATAAGATTATGAAGGGAATAGATAGGATAGATGCCGGCAGGTTGTTTCCACTGGCGGGTGAAAGCAGAACTAGGGGGCATAGCCTCAAAATAAGGGGAAGTAGATTTAGGACTGAGCTTAGGAGGAACTTCTTCACCCAAAGGGTTGTGAATCTATGGAATTCCTTGCCCAGTGAAGCAGTAGAGGCTCCTTCATTAAATGTTTTTAAGATAAAGATAGATAGTTTTTTGAGGAATAAAGGGATTAAGGGTTATGGTGTTCGGGCCGGAAAGTTGAGCTGAGTCCACAAAAGATCAGCCATGATCTCATTGAATAGTGGAGCAGGCTCGAGGGGCCAGATGGCCTACTCCTGCTCCTAGTTCTTATGTTCTTACGTATGGGATAGTGTTCTCTTCTTATGTTATTAATTAAACCTTTCGGATCGATACATGCTCTTAAGTCCCTATTTGGTTTACTCACACACACCATAGAGCTTACCCAGTCTGTCTGCTCAGTCATGATATTGCATTGTTGCATTCTATCTAATTCATCCTTGAGACACTCTTAATGGCGCTGGCACTCTTCTGGCCGCATGTATCACTGGCTGAGCATCATTTTTGAGTTTAATGCTGTACATGAATGGTAAGGTGCTCCTTCCACTAAAGACATGCTTGAAGTTGCTCAATATTTTCTCAATTCTATCATTGAGTGAGCCATTTAAATTTCTGGCCGTGTGTATTCTTTGTACCAAATTCAATTTTCTGCATGCATCTACCCCAATTAGTGATGACTTTGATTCATCGACAATTTCAAATTCCAATGGCATACAGATGTCGCTATTCTGTACCGTGAGGCAGCAGGAACCTTTGGTCACTATTTCATTCCTGTTGTAGTCTGTCAACCTACAGTTTGACTTTTTAATTCTTGTATTCTTGTTTACTTGTTTTAGATCTGCCTGTCTTGTGATTAAATTTGCATGTGCACCCGTATCCAGCTTGAATGGAACATCAGACCCATTAATATTAAGTGTTACAGTCTGATCTTTAATTAAATCGGAGAGTAGAGGAATCATTATTTGAAGTTAACATTTTTTCTTCATGTCCTACATTTGGTATACTCTGTATCTTTATGTATCTATGTAATGTTTTTTAGAGTTGTTTGCCACTATCGCTGAAGTATAACGGCGTTATGAGACAAAACGATTGAACTTGCTGCATCGCGAGCATTTTTTTCCTTTTGCAGGACATTTTTTATATACTGGGCATGGCCACAGCGTGTGCACTTCATAACGCTAGTGACGTCACTATTAAAATGGCCACCATCAGTGGCGTGCTGTCTTCTGAACTGCGCCACAGAGTTCATGGCATCGGCCACGTTTCCCAAGTTTGCACCTTTTCCTTTAGCCCTGAACTCTGCATATTCGTTTGTGGCTTGCTCACTGGTCTTGCAAAGGTTTATGGCTTCTTCTATTGGCAAAATCGGTCTTCTTAGTAATCTTTCTCGCAATCGCTCATCATATTTACCAAACACTATTTGATCCCACAACATCGAAACCGCAACGGAGGAAGAGTTACAGGACTGCGCTCTCAGTCTTAAATCAGTTAGAAACAAATCTATCGATTCTCCTTTTAGCTGCAGCCTTTTTATAAACATATAGCGCTCGTGCATTTCATTCATTTCCGCTTTGCAATGAACATCAAATTTGTCCATGACCCGTTCAAATTTTTTCTTATCCTCACTGTCTGGGAATTCAAAGGAATTAAATAATTCAAATGCCTGCAGTCCAGCCAAATTGAGGAGGAGCGTAATTTTTTGATTATCAGGAGCTGATTCTAACGCAGTAGCAGATAAAAAAACTCCAAATTGCTGTTAAACGTAGTTTACCTGTCATCCTGAAGTGTTCTGGCTTTTTCAGACCTTTCATCAGCACGGTAGCATTGTGGTTAGCACAATTGTTTCACAGCTCCAGGGTCCCAGGTTCGATTCCCGGCTTGGGTCACTGTCTGTGCGGAGTCTGCATGTCCTCCCCGTGTATGCGTGGGTTTCCTCCGGGTGCTCCGGTTTCCTCCCACAACCCAAAGATGTGCAGATTAGGTGGATTGGCCATGTTAAATTGTCCTTAGTGTCCAAAATTGCCCTTAATGTTGGGTGGGGTTACTGGGTTATGGGGATAGGGTGGAGGTGTGGGCTTCGGTAGGGTGCTCTTTCCAGGTGCCGGTGCAGACTCGATGGGCCGAATGGCCTCCTTCTGCACTGTAAATTCTATGAAATCTATGAAATCTTCCGATCAGTAACTTGGTGCTGTCTCCACGATCTGTGTAGTGGCTATATATTGCTTCTCAGAAGCTATATTCACTTTCGAACTCACTGCTAACCTTTAGGAACACACTTCTGGTACCATGTGGTGTTCTTTGTGACTCTGTAATCAGGATGGATGTTGTAGTATTCACAAAGACCACAGAAGCTCAGTTCATTAACAAATGCCCGTCGGCCCCAACAACCACCCATATCCCCCATCGACTGCCGAAGCTTTTAACCGTGTGGCTGAAGGCTATTGCTAACAGGGATTGGTAAGCATGATTAAGTGAGCACTTCACACATCCCAAGTGGATTCCTGTGGATAGGCGGGCCATGTAGCATGTGAGAGTCATTGCCTTGCATCTCAATCAAACCATGGTGCCTGGACACTCTGCTGAAACACTGCGGGAGGTAGCACCACACATTCAGCAGCCAACACCCGAACACCCAGGGGTTGGGACACAGCTCCATTGGTATGTCCATGGCTGAAGGATGGGAGGAGGCTAGTGCCCGGTCCAGGTGGCATTATGAGTGGGTGTCCGGGGTACAGGGCCTGGGGTCCGGTGAGGGGAGCTCACTGCGGTCACGTGTGCATGGGCTTTCCGGGTGGGGATGGGGGGAGGGGGGATAAATGGGGAAATGGAGGGTCTCGGAGTAGGAACCACCATTGTTCGTCAGTCCAACACACTCTCCCAATTCCTTCCAGATACTGAACACTATGGCAGGGATATTGGACGCAGAGGTTGCACTCGTGATGCTGTTGCTAGCCCAGATGGCCAGGCACCGGAGACGGAGGTGGCAGCAGCAGCATCTTCAGGTGCTTGAGGCGGCAGCCCATGTGCCGCATCCCGCCCTACACCCTGAGGGCCCAGCCACCCGTCAGGCCAGGTAGGGACTCAGAGGGCGGGTCCCACAACGGCATGTACATGCATCACTGGCTTTGAACAAATGACGGATAGCGCGTGCCACGGGAGATTCCGCCTCAACAAGGAGACAGTGCAGCACCTGCGCCACGTCCGAGGAGGAGGACACCTGCTCTCTGTGGCCATTAAGGTCACCACAGCCCTGAATCTTTATGTCTTGGGAACATTCTAGGGCTCAAGAGGGACCTGTGTGGTATCTCACAGGCCACAGCCCACAGGTGCATCTGACAGGTCACCGAAGTCCTGTATGACCGTGCGGAAAACCACATTGTTTTTGACATGGACCAAGCCCAACAAGATGGTTTCTCTGCCATTGCCGGGATGCCCCAGATCCAGGAGATCATAGATGCCACGCATGTTGCCCTGTACTCACCGGGCCAACTATGGGTGCCCTATGTTTACAGAAAGCGGTTCCATTCTCTCAAAATACAGCTTGTGTGCGACCACCAGATGAAGATAATGCATGTGTGTGCACGTTTCATGGGGACTGCGCATGACAGCCACATCCTGGGGCAGTTGGTCATCCCCAGCCTCTTCGAGGAGCGCCCCAGGATGGGCGGATGGCTCTCGGGGATAAGGAGTATCCACTGAGGACTTGGCTAATGACACCAGTACGGAAGCCGGAGACCGAAGCTGAGTCCTGGTCCAACATAGCTCTTGCAGCCACCCGGGCTGTCATTGAGCGGTGCATCGAGCTCCTCAAGATGCGTTTCCAATGCCTCGACCGCTCCGGTGGTGCCCTCCAGTAGACCGACCGAAGGGTCGCCCGCTTTGTGGTGGTCTGCTGTGCCCTCCACAACCTCGCACAGCAGCTGGGCAACGAGCTGGAGGTGGCTGATGAGGAATGTGTGGCACCGAGGAGGAGGACGAGGACAATGAGGTGCCGCCGAACCATCAGGGGCTGGAGGACGAGGCCGGGGAGGAACGGGTGGACCAGCCGGAGGCTGCAGGACAGGCAGCAGCGGGGAGGATCCATCAAGCTTGGGGGGCCAAGGTGGCCCTCGTACTCGCCCGATTCACTTAGGACTGTAGTGATCTGCATCACTGTATGTACACAAGGGGTTAATGTAGATACACAACAACTAAGTAACCACTAGAGGGAGCACCAGAGATGTATATAATAGACAAACAGGAAGTCAAGGTCACTCTTCACAGGAAGGGCAACTGGTGAGCAGGACACAGGCAGACAGCTCTCATGTAACAAATAGTATAAGCTCTGGAGAGAGAACAAACTCACACAATAAAGCATCTACTTCAACTGGAAGACTACGAGATTTATTCAGACACAAGGAGTAATATATGGTACCAGGAGACTCCAGGAAAGCTTACTAGACAGATTACACAAGATTCAGAAATAAAGATGCAAAAGAGAAGAAAATTCAAACCGGATATTCGACTGTGGAAGACTTCGCAGCATATGGATCCTCGACAACTAACCGATTCGATGGAACTCGTTGGAGCTCCATGGCAGCTGGAAACAACCGGTAATTTAAGTTATAACTGGAAAATGTTTGAACAGATCTTCCAAATATTTATCGCAGCTAATGATTGGAGAACCGCCTCTGACGCAATGAAAATAGCACTGCTACTCGCAACAGCAGGACATGAAGCTAGAAAAATCTATAATTGCTTTAATTACTTAGAAGATGAAGACAACACCAAATTAGAAGTAATAGTCAAAAAATTTAAAGGTCACTGTAACACCAGTAACAATGCTGCTTTGGGACATTCAATGCTCGGAGACCAAATTGCACAGGGAATTAGTGATGCGAAACTCAAACAATCATTATCAGAACAGAAAGGTTTAACTCTAGATATCGTGATTAGACAGTACACAGTGCATGAACAGAAAAAAAATCAATACATTGAGTCTTTACAAACAAAGAATCATTAACTAGAAAACAAAATCCGTAAAATTGGTGCGAATACTCACCATGAGGCAGAGGCAGTATTGAAACTGAAGAAGATGGATGGTCTGAGCGAGAAGACGTGCATGGGCAGTTGCAAAAAGAGCGCACAGTAAAGGAAAATCGATTTGCGCATGCGAAATCGATTCCTACGCATGACATCACGAACGTCATGACGTCAGAACACTAAGACCCCGCCCACTTAGAGGGGAAATGCCCGAAAATTGAATAAAAGAGTTTTAAAGCTACAGAACCCAATTTTGTTACCTCAAAAGACACAACATTGCCTGAACTTCTACCAGCAGTTGAAAATAACCTCCGCAGCACCCTGGAACAAGCAGTCTGCACACCCAAAGTGAAGAGCACAATGACAAATCCAAAACCAAAGAAGATGATTTGTTCATTGAACATGAAGAGCATAATAACAAATCCGAAACAAATAAAGATGATTTGTTTATCGAAAAATACTACTCAGACATGGCTGAGTTACTCGGATATGATCACAAAAGCATCAGCAACACGGTTGAAAAGCTCAACACGACTCTACTCATGGTAGATGAATCCAATACCATGATGCAATGGCTGACTGTTGATACACTGGATGACAGCAACCTGTCAAATACCCAAGAAGAAAACGACGTCACACAGAGAGTACTGACCGACTCCGTTGAGAGAGCACAGATCGACTCCAAAGAGAGAATACTGCACGACTCCACACAGAGCGCTGAAAGACTCAACAGAGAGAGCAACACAAGCCTCCACAGAGAGCTCATTGATAGGCTCCAGAATGGAAGCAATTAAAGACTCCAGAGAGACAACCGTGCATGAAGAAGCCTATGAAGTTCTATCCACCTCATTTGAGCAACCAGAAGCAGACTATGAAAGTCGACCAAGCCCACATAATCAACAAGGAGACGATGCATGTCCAACCACTCTATGTACGAATAGTGATACAGTGATCACAATCCGCATGCAAGATGTGCAAGATCACAGCGAGACTGTCAGATTTCAGCTCGTCTGTACAGAAGTATTCAACAATCAAAGTAAAACTATTCATGTGTCCAGTGGGACCACGTCAATTAAAACCTCATCTACTCTAAACTACCCACAAGAAAATGAAATCTTGAAGATTTTGACTCCAGAAGAGGAGCACCAAGAAACCAAAGATGATTCAAATGAACCTGAAATTACTCCAGAAGAGGAGTATCAAGAGATCAAAGATGAAGCAGATCAACCAGAAATGACTCCAGAAGAGGAGCACCAAAGAAGCAAAGAGGAATCAAATCAACCTCAAATGACTGATGTCACCAAGATCAATGCAACATCAGATCATTCTCACAAACCTCAATTCAAAAAGCTCAATGAAACATCAGGTACCACAAAGGACACTGATACCAATAACTTTGAGAAAGACTGGGACCTGGGACCAGCAAACCTCCGACTGCTGTCTCACCTGGGGGCTCCTGCCTCCACCTGATGTACATCAGCAGCAATGTGGTGCTCATCAGATTGTGCCCCAGAAGCCCGTCACTAACATGCCCCATCGAGGTGTGCGTAGATACACTGGTGGAGGGTGGGGATGTCATCTGTTCCGCGACTATAACGGTTGCATCCTCGGAGCTCTCCTCCGAAGTGTTCTCCTGGGAGACTGGAAAGGGGGCCGCCGAGGATGGGCCGGAGCCGGCGCCGTCTGATGGAGAACCTGCGGGAGAATGGACATGTGGTCAGTGGGAGGGATGGGTCAGTCAGTAAGGCAATAACAACTCACATTTGACAGGTCCCCTAGGAGGAGCCCAGTGGTTCCTCAACGCCGCAGCGCCCCCAGCCTCCGTGTGGGTGACCGATCTTACCTCGGCCACGCCAGTCACCTTGAGAACATGCTCCTCGAAGGAGCTGAGGATTCTTAAGTCTGGCACCCCTCCGCCAGTCTGGACCCTCTCCCGATGATTATGGGAGAGCTTTTCCTGAGGAGGTACAGAGAGGGCATCGTTAGCCACACGCGTGGTTCACAGTGGTGGAAGGAGGGAGGGCTGGGGGGGTTGAAGTGGAGGGGGGTGGAGGGAGGGTTGGGGGCCGCGTGGGAAGTTAGGGGTGGATGCTCCCTTGTGGGGGGGCGATGGAGTTGGTGTCTACTCACTCATGCAGCCCGATGTAGGTCGTTGACCTTTTTCTGGCACTGGAGGCCAGTCCTCCTGGTCACACTCTCCATGCTCACAGCTGCCACCACCGCGTCCTAGGCAGCACTGGCTGCCTTGTGGCTCACCCTCCAGGACCCTTGGGGGACCTTCCCTCCTGGCCTCCACTGCATCTAGCAGCCTCCCCAGGTCAGCACCCTGAATCTTGTGGCCGGTCTCCTGGGCGCCATTGTTGCGAGCTGGCTAGGGTTGGCTGAGCAAGTGCAGTTTAAATGCTGCTCGATCTTGTTAGCGGGGGGCTGGCAAGCGCAGCCCCGGCGAATCAGCTGCCGAGCCTTCACTTGTGGCGCAAAGCCCAGGAGGCCTCGTTAAGTGGACCAATTAATGTTGAATAGCATTGCCGACCTCGCTAGGCCGAGCGCCAGGAAGCTCGCAGCAATTCCCACTGGCTACCACCCTTAGAGATCTTTCAGGAGAATTGCGCCCAGAGATGATGTTTGGAGTCTGTATGAGTCTGAAGACTGGGAAAGGTTAGATTTGCCAGATTGAAGGCAAATGTTGTCTTTTCCTTTGTATCTGATCTATAGATGATGCATTTGTTCACATTCGGTGGACTCAGGGAACATGAAACTGACAAACATAAAATATTTAACTCTTACACAGATTCAGAATGTTCTGATTAAGCTGGTTGCCTGCACAACAATAATCCACTCTGCGTTGAGACTGTATAAGCACAAAGAGATTTTTGTGCACCTTGTCCTACAGCTAATTGCCACCCCCTGTGCCCCCACCCACCCAAAGCAAATATGGAATAAAGGGTGGGTATCCATTTTGTGCTATGCTGATATTTGCACCAAAAATCAACTTTGATGATGTGATACTTGGTTGATGAGTGAATCCCTCAACACTTGTAATTACTTGTAGGTTGCTGTATTGAAACACTTTAAAGGTTTCAACAGCTGGAGCTGGAGGCTGTTGTGGTTGGGTCCCTTGATATCCTGTTTGGCCTGTTGCTATGCTGTTGCTATGCATTGTCTCTGTCTGTGTGGCTTGACTTCAGATGTTGTATCTCACTCAAAGGACAATGTGGTCAAGGGACACAGATGGCAGTAAAATTGTCCCAGTGGAGGAATTAATCAAAAATAACACATGAGTATATATTCCCGTGGATGATTCCAAATTATTTATTTTATTGCTTGAAAGAATGAACTAGCTTCATATTTTCTATCATCGTTTATCAGCGGAACTCTCCGTGCCAGAAACTTACGTGCCGACGCCAGGATTGACTCGATGGTGTTCTCCGACAGCAAAATTGACGCTGAACCCAGATCAATCCACCGGCCGTTAAGGGGCTCCCACCGGAGCCACGTGGGACACGACTGATTCCAAAGAAAAATGGTGTCCAATTCGCTGGACTCGAGATTGACACTCGAGAGGCTAACAAGCTGCAGCCGCATATAAATATTCCGCTCCTCACACACACACTCATCCCAGCCAACAAAATGGCAGCAAGGAGAGCGGCACTGCGGTTCACCGACGCCACGCACCGGGCCTGGGCACAGGTGGGAGAGGTCGTAAACGCCAAGTACAATACCGTCATGACTGGCCAACAGTGCTGCTAGAAACTTCACGACTTCCTGAGGATGGCCAGAGTGAGTCGGCAACTGTGCCCCTGGCACAAATCCCTGTCCCACATCCCCATAACCCCCCCCCCCCCCCACAACCCCACCCCCACCCAGGAGGTCAACCGAACCCCCACCCCGTACCACCTACCAGCATCCATACCCATACCCACGAAGGCCAGCAGCCATCCACTCCTCTGCTGCATGCTTACGACTGTTTAGCACAGTGCGTTTCCTGTCTATACCCCCGCACCCTGAGGGAAAGGTGGTGCAAAACCGCCGGGAGTGGGAGAAAGACGGAGGGGAACTGCCGGATCCACGGCCCCGCACCACAGTAAAGCAGTGGGCCCTGGACCTGGTTGGTGGGCCCGGGGAGAGGCTAGTTGCTGAGGCGGAGGTCGGCTGGGGCGAGCAAGTGAGACCCCGCAGAGTTGCGGTTCCCCATCGTACGTGTGTCACCGCCCCCAACCCCCAAACCCACCACGACCCCTCCACCCCCCCAAACCCACACCAACCACACAACCCCCACACACACACCCCCACACTGCCCCCTCCACCACTACCCGCCATGCTAAACCCGCGTTCCAACCATGTGTCTTATTTTGTGTCTTGCAGGATCACCTGGCGGTGACTTGGGCGCTACTGGTGTCCCCCAACCCTGGCCTCAACCACAACGACAACCCCAATCCCAGGAAGAGAGCAGCGAGGAGGAGAAGGACACGGATACGACTGAGAGCTTTCAACCCGCAGCCAGAGACACCCTGGAGTACCAGTCCGGGGACAACACTGACCTCCCGTCACAGCTGTTTCCAACACCCTCCACCATCGCAGAGACACTCATCTCGGATGGGCAATTCAGTAAAGAGGCTCCAGGGGCACCATCTGGTTCGCAACCCTTCCAAGGGGGCGGATGTCGTCGGGCGGCCAGGTGCCAGGCACTACCTGCCATCAGGATGGGTTTCGGGCTTCTGCAAAAAGCCGTCCCATCTATTGTGGCGCTGCAGTCTCAGAGGCAGGGATTACATGGGAGGGTGTTGGCAACCATCCAGCACCTGGAGATGCAGTTGGTGGAGTCGAACCACCTGCAGGAACAGGCGATGGTGCTGACCATGCGTGCCACCCAGGCCAACACCGCACAGGTGATGTCTATGATGGAGATCTTGGGGGCGAGATTTTCCGCCAAAGGTCAAGATGTCCAAGGCCTGGGGCACTCTTTGTGGGCGTTGGCCGAGGTCCAGGACAGGACTGCCCTCTCATTGGCAGCCATGTGCCAGGGCCACCTGGACAGTGCAGCGGCTCTCCTGAGCATGGACCAGTCACAGTAGGCCATTACTGAGGGCATGGGCAGCATTGCCCAGGCACTGACCGATGTGGCACAGACCCAGAGGGAGGTGGCACAGTCACTTGCTGATGTCGCACAGGCCCAGAATATGGTGGTGCTGTTGCAGCATGATGTGGCACAGTCCCAGAGGGAGGTGGTCCACTCCCTGCGCTCCATGGCTTTGAGCATCGAGACCCTGGTCGGACGGCATGGGCCTCCAGGACTGGCAGCGCCAGGTGGCGCCGGAGCCTCAGGGGTTAGTGCCGCTCACACTCCTTTCCCATGGAACGTCTGGGGGCCATCAGGCACCCTGAGGGAGGAGGAGGTGATGGGGCCCATGGTGGTGACTCCCACAGCACCTCGGACTTCCACTCTCTTGTCCCTGGCACATCTGGTAGGCAGCAGCTAGAACAGGGTGGCACAATGCTATCTGGGAAACCTGAGCAGCAGCCAGCCCATCCTGGCCTGGTCACCCCAGAAGACAGCCACCAAAGGGGACCTAGGTCACAGTGTGGGAATCAAAGCAGGCCAACTCCACTCCTGATGTACTGTCTGGGAATCCACCTAGGTATAGCATTAGGGCCCATAAGTTCAAAATGGTAGATATCAGGTAAGAACTAGGAGCAGGAGTAGGCCATCTGGCCCCTCGAGCCTGCTCCACCATTCAATGAGATCATGGCTGATCTTTTGTGGACTCAGCTCCACTTTCCGGCCCGAACACCATAACCCTTAATCCCTTTATTCCTCAAAAAACTATCTATCTTTATCTTAAAAACATTTAATGAAGGAGCCTCTACTGCTTCACTGGGCAAGGAATTCCATAGATTCACAACCCTTTGGGTGAAGAAGTTCCTCCTAAACACAGTCCTAAATCTACTTCCCCTTATTTTGAGGCTATGCCCCCTAGCTCTGCTTTCACCCGCCAATGGAAACAACCTGCCCGCATCTATCCTATCTATTCCCTTCATAATCTTATATGTTTCTATAAGATCCCCCCTCATCCTTCTAAATTCCAACGAGTACAGTCCCAGTCTACTCAACCTCTCCTCGTAATCCAACCCCTTCAGCTCTGGGATTAACCGAGTGAATCTCCTCTGCACACCCTGCAGTGCCAGTACGTCCTTTCTCAAGTAAGGAGACCAGAACTGAACACAATACTCCAGGTGTGGCCTCACTAACACCTTATACAATTGCAGCAGAACCTCCCTAGTCTTAAACTCCATCCCTCTAGCAATGAAGGACAAAATTCCATTTGCCTTCTTAATCACCTGTTGCACCTGAAAACCAACTTTTTGCGACTCATGCACTAGCACACCCAGGTCTCTCTGCGCAGCAGCATGTTTTAATATTTTATCATTTAAATAATAATCCCTTTTGCTGTTATTCCTACCAAAATGGATAACTTCACATTTGTCAACATTGTATTCCATCTGCCAGACCCTAGCCCATTCATTTAGCCTATCCAAATCCCTCTGCAGACTTCCAGTATCCTCTGCACTTTTTGCTTTACCACTTATCTTAGTGTCGTCTGCAAACTTGGACTCATTGCCCTTGGTCCCCAATTCCAAATCATCTATGTAAATTGTGAACAGTTGTGGGCCCAACACTGATCCCTGAGGGACACCACTAGCTACTGATTGTCAACCAGAGAAACACCCATTAATCCCCACTCTTTGCTTTCTATTAATTAACCAATCCTCTATCCATGCTATTACTTTCCCCTTAATGCCATGCATCTTTATCTTATGCAACAACCTTTTGTGTGGCACCTTGTCAAAGGCTTTCTGGGAATCCAGATATACCACATCCATTGGCTCCCCGTTATCTACCGCACTGTTAATGTCCTCAAAAAATTCCACTAAATTAGTTAGGCACGACCTGCCCTTTATGAACCCATGCTGCGTCTGTCCAATGGGACAATTTCCATCCAGATGCCTCGCTATTTCTTCCTTGATGATAGATTCCAGCATCTTCCCTACTACCGAAGTTAAGCTCACTGGCCCATAATTACTCGCTTTCTGCCTACCTCCTTTTTTAAACAGTGGTGCCACGTTTGCTAATTTCCAATCCGTCGGGACCACCCCAGAGTCTAGTGAATTTTGGTAAATTATCACTAGTGCCTTTGCAATTTCCCTAGCCATCTCTTTTAGCACTCTGGGATGCATTCCATCAGGGCCAGGAGACTTGTCTACTTTTAGCCCCATTAGCTTGCCCATCACTACCTCCTTGGTGATAACAATCCTCTCAAGGTCCTCACCTGTCATAGCCTCATTTCCATCAGTCACTGGCATGTTATTTGTGTCTTCCACTGTGAAGACCGACCCAAAAAACCTGTTCAGTTCCTCAGTCATTTCCTCATCTCCCATTACTAAAATCCTAAAGTTGGCAGGGTGCAGGGCAGAGCATAGCATTAGGGGTTAGGGCACAAACTTATATATATTTGTTCACATTAACACCTGTGTACTACATTACAATCTGCCTCGGTACTCTGTCAGAAGGGTGTGAGGGATGAGCTGGTCTGGACTGGCCACAGAGGGGACGCGGGGGGCGGGTAGTGGGATGGGCAGATATTGGTGGTGGGCTTGGCCCGGGGACCGCAGTTCAGCCAGCGCTCACCCCCATCCCACTCTCCCCCCTCCCCTCCACAACCGTCTCCACCTCTGCCACCTCAGGGATCCGATGGGACCGTGTGATGGAATGGCCAGCTCATATGCAGAGATCACCCAGGTGGACAGTGGAAAGTGCTACCGTGGGCAGGTGTCAGAGGTTGCTGAACGATGCGGAGCGCCAGAGCTCATCCCAGAGCGGGTTGTCATCATCCTGCACCGGCCCCGTCAGTGCCCAGCACTATGGGTGACTCTGGCCCTGGTGCCCTTTCCTGCTGCCAGGGGTTGGTGGCTGGCACTACCCATGGCAGTGGCCTCAATCCGGCGCCCTCCTGCAGGGGCTACTACAGGCTTGCCCTCTTGTGGACTGTTTGCTGCCCCACCGGCAGGTGGTGGCGAGTTGGGGTGGAGGGGGGAGTGGGAGTTGGGGGGGTGGGAGCACCCATACGGCTGGTGTCACTCTGCATGCAGAGATGGCTGCCTTGCAGGCCACAGCAATGCCGGTCCGTGCCTGGACACCCCAGTACCGATGGGGGGGTTCACCTCGACCCTACGGCCCATCCCTGGTCACCTCCCTTGCTCCCCTGGGCTTGGTGGAGGCCCCCCGGCCCACGCCCACCAGCCCTATTTGGATCGGTAGCCTCTGCCTGTCCTACCCCCTTTTCCTCACCAGCCATGGCGCCTGTTTCCTGATTTTTAAAACCACAAGTGACACTCCCCATTGGTAGTTCCTCCCAGCAGAGATGCAGTGTCACAAAGGCCCGGAGAATACCTGGCCAGTCCCAGTAATGATATGCAAACAGTGTTTATTGTACGTGCATTGATGCCGCTGTCAAGGCAGTGGAGCGTTGTAAATTGGCGTGTGCCTGGCCCAAGCCACGATTTTGGCTTCACAGCCGATTCCCCGCCCAATTACCTTTCTCAATTTCTGCACCGGCCCATGGAAAATCCTGCCCTATAACTACATTTATCTTTTATATATTCAGTGACAGCCACTAATGTGAAGCTGGTAATATTTCCAGTAGTAAGGATTAGATTTTGGTGGTACATTGTTAATATTGAAATGGGAAACCCTAGAATAGGTTTGCATGATTGCAGAGAATATCGTTGTGAGAGTACATTGGAGTTTCCTACTCATTAGGGAGCTTGGCTGCTTAGTGATCAGTTCTGACAAAGACTGAGGAACTGCAGCTAATGGTATTTGATATGAGCATAAGCCTGTGCCTGTATCAATTTATGAAACAGTGTAAAAGTATTCCAGTGCACTACAGCATTGTAATACATCACCGCCATAATCGCCTGTCACTTTTCAAAACTAAAACATTGGTTGAGTCAGTTACTTGTTAAAAATTGTTCTCGGGATATGTTCGTCATTTGCCAGGCTGGCATTTTATTGCTCATTTCTAGTTGCCCTGAAAAGATGGTTGTGGGCCGATTTTTTTATAATAGGAGAGGCAGTGGCATAGTGGTATTGTCACTGGACTAGTAAGGCAGAAACTCAGGGTACTGCTCTGGGGACCAGAGTTCGAATCCCACGGCAGATGATGAAATATGAGTTCAATAATAATCTGGAAACCATTGTCGATTGTCTTAAAAACCCCAGGGGCTGGTTTGGCACAGTGGGTTAAATAGCTGGCTTGTAATGCAGAACAATGCCAGCAGTGCTGATTCAATTCCCGCACTGGCGTCCCTGAACAGGCGCCGGAATGTGGCGACTGGGGGCTTTTCACAGTAACTTCATTGAAGCCTACTTGTGACAATAAGTGATTATTATTATTATCGGTTCACTAATGCCCTTTAGAGAAAGAAATCTGCCGTCCTTACCAAGTCTGGCCGACATGTGACACCAGACCCACTGCAATATGGGTGACTCTTAACTGCCCCCTCAAGGGCAATTAGGGATGGGCAATAAATGCTGGCACAGCAGATCAATAAGGAAAAGAATAATACTGGCAGATGGGGAATTCCAGATTTTGACTCCGTGACTTTCTGTTCCTTAGTTGAATTGAAGAACACACGACAGAATGAATTAGAATCGGGGCAGGAGGAATCCAGCACGGCAATTGGTTCAGTGTTTATTATGCACATAAACTTATTTATTGTGCCTTTTACCTTCCAAGATGACTCAACCACCCTTTTTTGTAAAGCAAAGGACTAGCTTCTTGCAGTTTACGTTTTGTAATCCTTAAATTTGCCATCTGCTTTCTGGGATGTTTCACTGTTCAACCAACTGCCTCTTGAAGGAGGTTTTGTTTCCTGCCAATTTTTTTGTTCTGTGAAGTCATTCCCTGTGTAAATCTGTCTCAGATTACTGGCGAAAGGTTTGACTAGTTGCTAACGTTCACTGTGGCATTTTAATGAACAATTCTTCTGTTACTGAAATTCAGAACAGCTCTGGATAGAAAAACACTTCATTAATAGTTTATGCAATGTGAAAAAATGTACCATTTCTACAAATGGATTTTCCTAGGCTTTGATGTTTTACTGCTTCTTTAAACATCTTTTGTTTAAAAAAAATTCAGAATACATATCCCATTATGAATTGTCCATTTTCTTCACTGTGTTTAAAGGCTGTAAGACAGCACAAGCAGCTGTCTTAGTTTTCCTGGTGGAGGTATTCTCTCTACTTGATAAAGGCCATATGATGGGGATCACATTTCCAGGCTCACACGTAAAGAGTGATCACTAGGGTGAGATATCACAGTGCAGTCAACATTCATAGAACTGTACCACACAATTCATCAGCACCTTCAGGCGAGGGAGGAAAGAGGGAGAATTCTGTCACAAAAGTGGCAAAACAAATTTTAATTTATAGCTAACCGTTATAATGTAGATACCGGGGGGATTTTCTGAGCTTCCCCTGTGACATGTTTCCTGGCATGGGAAGCAGCCCCCCCCCCCCCACCACATACACACACACACATCGCACCCCGGCTATTTTGGCAAGTCGTGAATTCCGGATGTGGGGCGAAATTCTCCTACCCGCCCCGCCACATTTCTGCGTCGACCGGCCGGCGGGAGTCTCCGTAACACCGGCCGGTCAATGGGGTTTCCCATTGTGGGGCAGCCCCACGCCGTCGGGAAACCCCCCGGTGCCGGCAGAAGGGAGACTCCCGCCGGCGGAGAATGACGCCCGTGTTATTTATCCCGAACACAGCTTATGGACTTGCCTTTCATCAGCCTGGTAGAACTGTAGTATGTCAGGAATGGTGGCCAAATGTTGGGCTGGAAACTCCGCCGCGGGATGCTCCGTTTTGCCGGCAGCACGGGGGTTTCCTGACGGCGTGGGGCTGCCACAATGGGAAACCCCATTGACCGAACAGCGAAACGGAGCATCCCGCCGGCGGGGTGAACCTGAAATGTGGCACAGTGGGGTGGAGAATCCAGCCCGGTGTTACTGTTGCAATGTCGGAAGCAAGGCAGCCAAATGTCACACAGCAAAAAAATCCTTGGCCAGGATATTGGAACCACTCATCTGCTCTTCTTTGAATAGTGCCATACGATCATCAGGAAGTGACATCAGGGGCGAAATTCTCCTACCCGCCCCGCCACATTTCTGCGTCGACCGGCCGGCGGGAGTCTCCGTAACACCGGCCGGTCAATGGGGTTTCCCATTGTGGGGCAGCCCCACGCCGTCGGGAAACCCCCCGGTGCCGGCAGAAGGGAGACTCCCGCCGGCGGAGAATGACGCCCCAGATTGTTCACAAAGCACAAGTAGGCAAGAGGAGTCAGGAGTGGGTGAGGATGTGCCACCTTTTCAGTAAAGGCTGAGGAGAAGGTTGCCTATGACATTCGAATCATGGGACTCAGAACTCATGGTTTTCTCATCTGAACCTTCCCTTCTCATTTACTGCAACATCCTGGAAGTTTTTTTCCTCGTGGCAGACACCAATGGAATGCCTACCACTTCATTGGAATCGACAGTGCTTCTCCAGCTAAGATGCTCACAGAGACAATTTGGTGCCTCCACAGCCAAGAAATAGCGACTCTGTTTTAAATAGGAAAGAGAGAAGGTAGCATCCTACGTAGCAACTTCCAGCTCATAGCAGCTGCAATACCTGCTGTAGACCCTCTCAGGACCTTCTGGGCCTGATAGCTGCTATTATATTAGCCACACCACTGATCAGCAGAGATATTCAGAGTCCAATGTACTATCAATGCCTGGAATCCACTTGACTGATACTGCTGAACCTCAAGAAAGCAGCACTTGCTACAATATATAATAATAATCGCTTATTGTCACAAGTAGGCTTCAATGAAGTTACTGTGAAAAGTCCCGAGTCGCCACTTTCCGGCACCTGTGCGGGGAGGCTGGTGCGGGAATTGAATCCGTGAAGCTGGCATTGTTCTGCATTACAAGCCAGCTATATCTAGTTCATGGTGCGTGCTAATATTTTAGAGGCAATGTTTCGTTCTGGTAATATTAAAGTTTAACTTATGAAAGAAAGGATAAATGCAACTGAAGCATGTTGGTGTTTATTACATTTAAAAGGTTGGAACCATGTTGAGTTAAAGGCTCAACAGTTAGAAAAGTAAGATCCCAATACAACAGGTGAGCTTACTGGAGATATGTGACGCGATTTTCCCACTGCGTTGCAACTGGCACCGATCTGGGCACACCAGGTGCATTTGGGAGAGGTCCAAATTGGGCTTTGAGCCGGGTGCGAAACCTCACGCAAGTCACCCAACCTGCGGCGCCCTGCATGCCCGGGGTCCAGATAATCATATTTAAATGAGTCATTAGACTCATTTAAATATGCACGGCCTGTTTGAAGCCGCATTCTCCGGCGCCCTGGAGTCACTGGCAGAACCAGGGAGGCCTCAGCCGGGAACCAATTAGTACTGGTCTCCACAAGCAGAAACCAGGTGTGATGGCCACTCCGGGGATCTTGTGGCCATTGGAGACCCCCAGGTGGTCGGGTACAGAGCAGGGTGCCATGTTGGCACTGTCAAAGGTCAGGGCTTGAGGGGGTCCATGCCCATGAAAGGAGGGTGATGTGTGGGGATGAAGGGTGGGGAGGGGTGAAGGGAGTGCAGGGGCTTCATAAAGGTTGGGGGGGGGGGGGGGGGGCGGTGGTGGTGGTGGTGAGTGGGTCCCTGAAATGGGGGAAGGTCTGAAATAGGTGGTTGGGAGGGGTCTGAACTTGGGAGCCCTCAGCAACCCCACAGCGAGGTGTCCTCATTTGGGGGGGATAATACCCATGCCTGCAGTGGCTGGCATTGTCCATGGGTGTGTGGTGTGTGGGGCCCTTAAGCTCACTTGAAGATCGCGGGCACTCTTTCAAAATGGCACCCCGATTTCTGAGGAGACAGTCTCGCCAGCGAGTTCAGTTTCTCACTGATGAAAGCATTTCAAAGTGTGGGCTAGACAGAAGAGAAACTCCCCAAGGCCCAATTAAATGACTAGGTGTGGGTGAATTCAGGTCTGGATCTCACCCAAAACGCCGCCAGGAAATACCCCGCCAAACGCACACTAAATGATAATCATTTGGGTCTGACCCCCCCAAAGATGTGCAGGGTAGGTGGATTGAACATGCTAAATTGCCCTTAATTGGAAAAATTGAGATTTGTCTGAATCAATTTATTTGTTACCCATTAATGAATGCATTTTTGCTAAATTATTAAATCTACTTCAGTGAATGGAAGTGTCCCAGTTTTGGACAAATTTTTCCAATTCTTCAAATTTCCAATTCCTGTTCTGTTAATTTTAATCGGGGGCAAGGCATTTGAGATTTGTTGGGCTGGATTCTCCCGCTCAAATGCCACAAGAACGCCACGCGCAAGCCGCGTACAATGGAGAACTCCATTGACCTCGGGCGGGATTCTCGGGTCGCTGGGTGGACGCAGCCGGAGAATCCCGCCCATTGAGTTGATCCAAAAGTGTTGACATAAATATTATGCTTTATTATTAATTTACCTTCAGTTGCTCTGTTTCAGAACCGCCTTTAGTGCAAAGAGAGATGGAAAGGCTCCAAATTGATTAATTAGCCTTCCACTGCATGAGCTTTTAGTTTAAATATTAACAACCTGGCGCTCAGGGCTTGCACATAAAGAGTCATTTTAGTTGACTTGTAAAGCAAAATACACCCCACAGTGCAAAGCATGAACTTGCTTGAAAGCAAATAATATTATAGTGATTGAAGCCTTTAAAATGATCTTCAGTTATGAGCTATTGAGGAATGTGTGCTTCCATGAATTAAAAGCAGGATCCCTGGCTAATTTTGTTTTTCCAAATGCAATGGCACAGTCAGAGCCCATTAGAATATGTTTGTGCATTGTTTTCATAGAAAGAGACAACAGTCCTCGAACCATTATTGATACTCTTCTATTTTCAGATTAACTAAATTCCTATGAGGTGCACTACATGCTTGCTTGAAGCTATCCTTTCATAAAATTTGAAATTTACAGTGCAGAAGGAGGCCATTCGGCCCATTGAGTCTACACAGGCCCCTGAAAGAACACCCTACCCAAGTCTCACCTCCACCCCGTAACCCCACCTAACATTTGGACATTAGGGGCAATTTAGCATGACCACCCACCTAACTTGCACATCTTTGGACTGTGGGAGGAAACTGAAGCACCGGAAGAAACCCACGCAGGCACAGGAGAACGTGCAGATTCCGCACAGACAGTGACCCAAGCCGGGAATCGAACCCGGGTCCCTGGCGCTGTGAAGCAACAGTGCTAACCATTGTGCTACCTTGCCTGACCCGACTCCGACTATTTAACCATCTTTCTCCAATTCAAAACCTCTCCTGGACTTCAGGCATGACCTTCCACCTCTCCCATTGCTACTCGTCCATTTTCCAAAGAACTGCCATACTCCTGCCTTAAAGTGTCTGCCATCAACCACAATGATCCGTCATAGAAACATAGGAACAGGAGTAGGCTTTTCAGCTTGATCCTGTGCAGTCATTCAATAAAGTCATGGTTGATATATATCATAACTCCATTCAACTGCCTTGGCTCCATGTTCCTTAATAACCTTGACTAGCAAAAATCTATCTATCTCAGAATTCAAATTACTCATGAACTAGCACCCACTGCTTTTTGTGGAAGAAATGTTCATATTTATACTCTCATTTGTGTGGAAAGGTGTTTTCTTACTTCTCGCTTGAATGGTCTGGCTCTGATTTTAGGGTTATGCTTCCTTGTTGTAGACTAGTGAAATTTGTTTCTCACTATATACTAAATCCTAAATTTCTCAATCAAATCACTGCTAACCTTTTATATTTCAGGGAATAAAAGCTCAGCTTATATAACCTCTCCTCAGGAGCTAGTACTGGTAACTTTCAGGTGAATCTGTGCCCACTCCTTCCAATGTCAATACATATGTAGTATCAGGATTCTCAGGGTTGAAAGATTGATGTATGGATTTGGAGAGACAACGCCAACCACATGATGAGGTAAGAGACGCATGACTAAGAGGAAAAAGCTCATGACTTAGACTGTGTGACACCAGAGGCTTTGTATATCTATCTGTATGCAATTGTGTTCATCCAATGAACTCGTTATTGGTCAGACATATCTATGTCTCTGTAATAATTCCTTAGCCAGTCACAACAAACATGCAACATGGTGGCAGCCGTGACGGATCCTGAAATCTCCAAAAATAAACTTTAAAAAAAACATTTGCAAGTCTGCCCTTGAAAAAGGATCAAAATCTTCAAATTGATGGCAAGTTAAACAGGCAACACTGGGGAAATTCCATTTCTGGTGAAGGTAGGTTTCTATACACCATGCAGTCCCAGCAGGAGGAAAGCAGTGAAGAAATCTTAATAATAACTTTCAGTGATTAGCTTAAAAATTCATCACTGGATTTCACCTTGAAACAAACCCATGGCACTGCAAAACCTGCTGGACTGAGGTGCGCTACCAGCGGGAAAAATGAATCCTGATGATTGGAGAATTTTGGCCATTATAAAGAGCCAAGTCTAACAATAATGTCCAGACTCCAGGTGAATCAGGAGATCAACAACTTGTAACAACTGGCTGAAAGTCACAAATGTGGTAATCCTAAAGCTGAGCTGAT
This sequence comes from Scyliorhinus torazame, assembly GCF_047496885.1. Lineage (NCBI taxonomy): Eukaryota > Metazoa > Chordata > Chondrichthyes > Carcharhiniformes > Scyliorhinidae > Scyliorhinus > Scyliorhinus torazame. The sequence goes on from NC_092713.1 coordinate 262,732,363, forward strand.
ACGAGACTGCATCATAGTCAGCGTTACAGATGACACCCTGTCTGATCTATTGCAATCCAATGAAGACTTAACTTTGGAGGAGGCGTCACAGTTGGTGAGACAAATAAAGGTCTCAGGCAAAACAGAGCCATACTCAGAGGAGACGACAAAGCATGGTTTTGAAAACCCCGATGACAGTACAAAGTTTTAAAAAAAGAATGTCAAAGACTTTGCAGGGAAGAAGACACCTTTTGGAGCAAAGGTTGAAGACACCATCAAACCATGCCAGCACTGTGGTGTAAAAAGCCCCATAGGCTCAAACAGTGTCCTGAAAGCACTGCAAAAAATGTTTTATTGTGAAAGGTTTGGACACTTTGGAAAGATTTGGAGAATTCACTCCTCTAGGTACACAGATGAGAACAAGAAAATCTTCACACATTAGGCCATCAATGGAATTAAACCATCTCAGCAAGAAGAAGAATCACAATGTTTTCTAAGAGAGACTCACTCCCCAGATACAGATTCTGGAATGTGGATATTTATATCACTACTTCCCAAATCAAGGCAGCACGGTAGCATAGTGGTTAGCACAATTGCTTCACAGCTCCAGGGTCCCTGGTTCGATTCCTGGCTTGGGTCACTGTCTGTGCGGAGTCTGCACGTTCTCCCCGTGTGTGCGTGGGTTTCCTCCGGGTGCTCCGGTTTCCTCCCACAGTCCAAAGATGTGCAGGTTAGGTGGATTGGCCCTAATAAATTGCCCTTAGTGTCCAAAATTTCCCTTCATGTTGGGTGGGGTAACTGGGTTATGGGGATAGGGTGGAGGTGTGCGGTTGGGAAGGGTGCTCTTTCCAAGAGCCGGTGCAGACTCGATGGGCCGAATGGCCTCCTTCTCCACTGTAAATTCTATGAGAAATTAAATACACGTGTAACATTCTTGTCTAACAAAGAACCATGGTTTGCAAAATAATAGCAAAGGATAACTGAAACCAGTTGTATGGTCCAGGAGGTCTACAAAGCATAGTCATATTGTAAGCCAAGCTCCAATACACGAACAAAGTGACTGGGAAAATGCGAGATGGGATTTTCGGGCCCTTCCCACTAGAGCGATCTTCTGAACCCACCAACGGTGACCCCCATGCTGTGGGTTCCCCAGAAGCAGAGGGTGTGAAGAAGGGGAAACCCCATTGTCAGCCGCGGGACCGGAAGATCCTGCCACTGGCCAATGGCAAACCATATCCACCGCCACAATACACGCTGCAGGGGGACAGAAAATCCCAGCCTATACCTTATTTAAAATCAGGAATTTTCTCTTCTGACTTGAAACGTCTGTGTCAACCTCAACCTCATCAAGAAAGCAGAGAACATCAATGAACAGTCATCAATGATGCCAAACCTGAATCCCTTAATCTAGGGTTTTTCAAACTCAGGGTCACGACACACGGGTGGATCACAGGTGGGTGCCAGGAGGGTTGCAGCGTTCCAGATCGTGGGAGAAATGCCCAATGGTCACAACTGGCTTTTCAGAATGCTGGCCACGACTGGCCTTTAAATGAGGATGCTGGAGTCTTCTCGCCAGACGTGGAAGCAGAGATCAGGTCACGCGTCCAGTATGTGCACTGACATCATGTTTTGGGTCCGTGGTTTGGGCGTGAAATCATGCAGCAGAGATGCCTCCATTTTATAGCTGCCAGCAAGCAAGCAAATGGACTGTGTGAAGAACTGAACATAAGAACATAGGAATTAGGAGCAGAAGTAGGCAATTCAACCCTTCGAGCCTGCTCCGCCATTCAATCAGATCATGGCTGATTCTCTTCTTGGTCTTAAATCGACCGCCTCACCTGTTTCCCATATCCCTTTAACCCGTTTTGTATCATAAATATATCTATCTCCTTCTTGAAACCATTTAATGACTCCGATTCCAGAGACAAGCTGTCTGTGCGAGGTGTACAACCAGACCAGGAGAAGATAAAGATGATATCAAACATGCCACGTCCAACAGAATAAAAAAGGCGTTCTAAGGATGCTAGGTATGATACATTTCATAAGTAAATTCATTCCTAATTTATCAGCAAAAACGACATGCTTGTAGGAAATAATCAAAAAGAATATTTGTTTCCAATGGTCTGAAAGACATGGGCAACAGTGGCGAATTCTGAAGGAAGCATTGACAGCAGCTCCATTGCTGACATTCTTTGACCGACAAGGAAGACAAAAATCTTGACGGATGCATTGTAAGAAGGATTGGGAGCAGTCTTATTGCAGCAAGACAATGATGAAAATTGGTTACCGATTGCAAATGCTTCCAAATCAATGACTGACACAGAGCGTAGATATGGTCAGATCAAGAAAGAATGTTTAGGTCTGATCAATGGCTTAGAAAAATTTCACAATTATGTACATGGCCTCCCAACATTCTTGGTTGAAACAGATCATACACCGTTAGTAACAGTTCAAGAAAAAACTTGAATGAGATGTCACCACGAATACAGAGAATGATGATGAAACTCCAGAGGTATGACTTCAATCTTATTTGTACTCCAGGAAAACACACCGTAGTCGCAGATGCACTCTCACGGGCTACGTATATGGAAGAAGAAGAAAGCATGGATGAGGATGTGCAAGTACACGTAAACCTTGTGACAGAGACACTTCCAGTGTCCGATACGAAATCAAAGTTTATTAAAGAAGAAACCAAGAAAGGTGAAGTGCGACAAAGGATCATAAAATGTCTCAGTGAGGGATGGCCCAAAGAATCCTGTTCCAAATATTACAACATTCGAGCAGAACTAAGTGCAGCCAATGGTTTTTGCTCAGGCCAAACAGGAATGTCACACCACAATCTCTAAGATCTAAGATTCTACAGAAGATTCATGAGGTGCACTTAGGCATGGAAAAATGCAAACCAAGAGATGGAGACACGGTAAATTGGCCAGGCATAAATCAAGACATTCAGATGATGGTAGAAAAATGTGCAATTTGTCAGAAATGTCAGTACAAACAACGATAAGAGCCAATGCAACTGGGTGAAATAATAATGATTCCATGGCAGAAAGTGGGAATAGATCTTTTCTATCTAGCAGGAAAAGAATACCTGTTAGCAATCGACTATTTCTCTAACTTTCCGGAAAAGGTACAACTAGCCAACTCGTCAGCCAGGTGTGTCATCAAACATACCAAGGATATTTTTGCTCGTCATGGCATACCACAAGTTGTCACGAGCAACAATGGCCCATGTTTTAGCAGCCCTGAATGGACAGAGCTCTGATTTTTGACACATCACATCTTGTCCTCTTTATCCGCAATCCAATGGGAAGGCTGAAAAAGGTGTTCACATTGCGAAGCAGCTACTTAAAAAAGCAATGGACAGCCGAGAAGATCCATATTTCTTGTTATTTAGCTATAGAGCAGCACCATTGATTAATGGGTTATCACTTCACAATTGTTAATGAATCGACAACTCAGAACTACCTGACCATATATTTCACCAGAGCCAACCAATCAGAAACTTGTGAAGAAGCTCAAATTTCAAATAAGGAGGCAGAAGGAATATTATGATAGATCTACAAGATGCCTGCAACCATTAGCAAAGAATGACACAGCCAGGATAGAAGATCCTGATGGATGGTTGAAGTGTGCAAAGGCAACACAACCATGAGGTCCGCAGTCATACATCATCATCACAGAGGAAGGCCAAGTTCTACGAAGAAACAGGAGAGCTTTGCTGAAGGTTCAGCAACCCGCTGTTTCAGAACCACCAGATGATGCAGAAAGCAATCTCAGGACAACTGAACGAACGAACACTACCTCAGCACACAGAAACAGAACAAGCTGAAGATGTGCAAAGCACAGAGGCACAACAAGAACCATCTTTAGAACCATCCGAATACCAGTCAAACTCACAAGTTCAACCAGTGCTTAGGAGGTCGCCAAGACGCAGAAGAAAGCCAGACAGATTGAATTTGTGATGGACACTGAATATGTAAATAAGTGAAGTATGATGCATGTCCTATGTATCGTGTATTGAATTTAAATAATGCATGTAAATATTATTCATTTCCAAAGGAAAGGGGATGTGATGCTATGAAAAGCAGTTATGTAAATATTAACAGATATGACCTCCAACCAGCAGGTGGCAGTAAAGAACAGCTACATGACACTCTTACTTCGGGGAGTCTGGAGACAGTTGTCGTGGTTGATAGACACATTTGTAATAGCTCTTAGATAATTTTATAATAGTGATTTAGTAGTTAGTAGTTTTTGTAGTTTTCACATTGTTATCTGACCCACGTTATTGTTAATCAATAAACATTCAACTAGTCACGAACTAGATGTTCTCTAGTGCACTAATTCCATCTGGCCAAGCACCAGAACATAACATCCCCCAAGGGCTTCTCATCGCATTTCTTCATGTGCATCACTGGGATACCTGAAGCCTCCATCTTTGACCCCAGCCTACTTTGGGTGTATGTACATGTTTTCTATTAGTTGTATCATCTCTAAATATAGGGTAAAAACAAAGCTATTATTGCCTGCATTCATGACTTTTGCAGTGCTAGCTGTATACCTGACATCAAATCCTGGATGAGTTAAATGTTGCTTGAACCTAATATTGATGTGAGAAAAAATTATTTTTTGGCTATGCTAAATTTTGATTTAGAACCTTTATTGTTAGTAATAGCTTGTGATGTGCTAACAATTATGATCTCATGGAATTAAGATCAACAAGCCTTAGCTGCATTCGGCAAATTGGAAGGAATTTGTATTATGACCTGGAAGGCAAAAGGATCACATTCGATATATTGGCTGCAATAGAAATCCCATTGACAAGCAGCGGGAGCATGGAACCCTGCCACGAGCGAACGGTGTGCTGCCGAGAATCACATGACTGAAGGAGTGGAGAATCCAGCCCTTTATTTATTATCAGAACACCTAGGAACCTGGCTGCCTCAGAATTATTGTATTCAATTTGCTGAACTTTAATATTGTGGAGAGAGACAGTCAGACCATGGGATTTCTCCACACTTCACTGAAATGACAATTGTTTTTGGGCAGTCAGCCAATCCGATTGATACCCTGTGAATGGTTTCTGAACGAAAGTAATTTTGAGAAACACAGCTGTCGATTGCCTTTAGTTCTTATAGCATCACGGGATGATGCATCTGGTCTGATCTTCTGCCAGTGGACAAGCAGTTTCTAAATGGATAATCAACTGCCAATAGCAGATGATCCGCTTTTCAAGCTGCAGAACAGGGGCGAAATTCTCCGTTATCGGCGCAAAGTCCGCCGATCGGCGCAATAAACGGGGCAAATCCGACTTGCGTCATGCCGCAAAAATCGTCGCGAAGTCTCCGGCCCGAAATGGGCTAGCAGCGACGTGATGGGATCCGCGCTTGCTCACGTGGTTCACGCCGTGCAGCGTCATACACGCCGCACGGCGTGACGGCTCATAACGACGCGCTGCTCCCCCCCACCCGACCGCAACACCCGACCGCAACACCCGACTGGATGGCTGGCCGTCGCTCAGCCCCGAGGTTCCAGTCACGGGATGTGGAGACGCTCCTGGAAGCAGTGGAGCAGAGGAGGGAGGCCCTGTATCCCGGGCACGGCCGCAGAGTTGCAACACGCCACAGCCGGCGTCTGTGGAGGGAGGTGGCAGAGGCCGTCACCGCTGCGGCCCTGACACCACGGACAGGCACCCAGTGCCACAAGAAGGTGAACGACCTCGTCAGAGCAGCCAGGGTGAGCCTCCCCGTCTGATATCCATATCCCCCCCTCCCCCATATCCCCCCTCCCCCATATCCCCCCTCCCCCATATCCCCCCTCCCCCATATCCCCCCTCCCCATATCCCCCCTCCCCCATATCTCCCATATTCCCCCCTCCCCCATATCTCCCATATCCCCCCTCCCCCATAACCCCCCTCCCCCATATCCCCCCTCCCCCATATCCCCCCTCCCCCATAACCCCCATATCCCACCTCCCCAGATCCCCCATATCCCCCCTCCCCCATATCCCCTCCCCATATCCCCCCTCCCCCATATCCCCCCTCCCCATATCCCCCCTCCCCATATCCCCATATCCCCCTTCCGCCATATCCCCTTCCCCATATCCCCCATATCCCCCTCTCCCATATCCCCCCTCCCCATATCCCCCCTCCCCCATATCTCCCATATTCCCCCCTCCCCCATATCTCCCATATCCCCCCTCCCCCATATCCCCCCTCCCCATATCCCCCCTCCCCATATCCCCATATCCCCCTTCCGCCATATCCCCTTCCCCATATCCCCCATATCCCCCTCTCCCATATCCCCCCTCCCCCATATCCCCCATATCCCCTCTCCCCCATATCCCCCTCCCCCATATACCCTCCCCCATATCCCCCCTCCCCCATATCCCCCATATCCCCAAGTGAATCCAGCCCTAACTATAACCTCTGCAATACACGCGCAACCGATGGCGTGCATTCATATACCTGTCTAACACTGTTGTCTTTTACCCCTGCCACCACCCCCCACCCCCTCCCCCCCGCCACAGGAGAAACGCGCACCAGGGAGCATGTGAGGACTGGAGGAGGCCCAGCTGATGAGGCCACTGACCGAACACGAGGAAAGGGCCCTGGAACTGGCTGGCGGACCTGAGGACCGGGAGGTTGCTGATGCAGAGGTCGGGGGCGTACTAACAAGTGAGCCACCGACAGCCACCATATCCCCCCTCCCCTATATGCCCGTCCCCCATACCACCTGATCACTGCCTGTGTGTCTAACCATGCATGCTTCATTGTGTATCGCAGGAGCAAACGTCGAGGCACCCATCCCCGCAGATGCAGACCGCCCGCAGGATGCCCCTCGGAGGCCACGGGAGACGGAGAGACCCGGACACTCCGGAATGCGACGCCCGCAGGATGCCCCTCGCACACCACGGGAGACGGAGAGACCCGGACCCTCCGGCATACGACGCCCGCAGGATGTCCCTTGGAGACCACGGGAGACGGAGAGACCTGAAGCAACAGGGAGACGACGCCCCTGTCACGTGCGGGTGCGACGACGCAGGCGTGTGCCACCCAGCGATGAGAGGGGCAGCCACAGGCCCCCGTCACAGCCGAGCCAGGACACCCCTACCCAGGACACCCCTACCCAGGACACCCCTACCCGGGACACCCCTACCCGGGACAGCACTACCCAGGAAGACGAAATACCGGACAGTGACACAGAGTGGATGGGTGGAGACGAACCTCCACCCCAAAGTTCCATGGACTCAGAGTGGGACGAAGAGCACGACACAACGCCACTGCTGTCACCAACACCCTCCACCATCGCAGAAACACTCACCTCGGTTGGGCAATTTAGTGATGAGGCGTCTGGTACACTCACTGGTGCGCACAACACAGCCGTCCCGGTACAGCAGGTGGAGGTAGGAGCAGCAGAGGGGCCAGGCGGTCGGAGGGCAGCCCAGCCCAAGCGAACATCTGCCGCCCAGATGGATCCCGGGTTCCTGGAGTTACCACACCCACACATAGATCCGATGCAACCACCGACCCGGAGACGAGCGAAGAGGGTAACGGCCGGCTTGCGGCGGCTGCAGTCGCAGGTGGAGGAGTCCACCCGCGTCCAGGAGCTGGGAGTGGTGCCGGTCATACGTGCCACCCAGGCCGACACCGCAAGGGGGGCGTCCGCGGTGGAGGCAATGGGTGCAACGGTGTCAGACATGGGGAAAGGTTTGCGAGGCCTGGGGCTTTCCGTGCAGGCGGCGTCTGTGGCCCAGGACATGGCTGCCCTCTCACAGGAGGCCATGAGCCAGTGCCAGCGCCAGATGGCAGAGGCGCTCAACGCCATGGCCCAGTCTCTGCAGGCCATGGCCCAGTCTCAGCAGGCCATAGCCCAGTCTCAGCAGGCCATAGCCCAGTCTCAGCAGGCCATAGCCCAGTCTCAGCAGGCCATAGCCCAGTCTCAGCAGGCCATAGCCCAGTCTCTGCAGGCCATAGCCCAGTCTCAGCAGGCCATAGCCCAGTCTCTGCAGGCCATAGCCCAGTCTCAGCAGTCCATGGCCCAGTCTCAGCAGGCCATCGCTGAGGGCATCGGCGCCAGTGGCCATGTGGGAGCCGGCGTCGCACAGTCACAGACAGGGTTTGCCAACCCCCTGGGATCCATGGCTGCAAACCTGCAGACCCCTGTCGATACCAGCACGGGCCTCCAGGACTGGCAGCGCCAGATGTCGGGGGGGCGTCGGATGGCCAGTCCATTCGCATCCCCCACCGATGTTGAGGCCTGTGGGCCATCGGGCACCCCGAGGGAGGAGGAGGTGGTGTGGTCCGTCCCGGGTCCCCCTGTAGGGGAGGTCCTGGAACACCGCGACACCTCGGACTCCCCCCCTTCCGTCCCAGGTGCATCGGGTGGGCAACGGGCAGGACAGGCTGGCAGCTCGCCATCCCAGTCGCCCGGGCCGCAGCCTGGCCCATCTAGGCCAGGACACCCCAGGAAACGGCCGCCAAAGGGATCCCGTGTCAGAGGGCAGGAATCACAGGAGTCCACCTCCAGTTCTGCTGTACCTTCTGAGGAACCACGTAGACATAGTCAAAGGGCCCGTAAGGCCAAACAATTAGACACTGAGTAAGTTGGCACGGGTGCAGGGCACAGATGAGTTTTAGGGGCTAGGGCACTTGCATGAACTCCTTTGGTTATTAAAGTCAATGTTACATCTACAGAAGCTGCCTTTGTGCTCTGTCCAAAGCGTGCGGGGGTGCGCAAGTGTGTGTGTGAGGGGTGGTCTTACCTCAGCCCCAGGTGAGTCTGCCCCCTTCCCCCTGGGCCGCCATCAACATCCCCCCGGGCAGAGGACGGGACCGTGCGCTGCAGTGTCACAGCCGCATGCAGGGATGGTCCGGGTGGATGGTGGTACTGTGGCCATGGGTCAGACATAGTCCAACGATGTGGAGCCAGGAGTTCACCGCAGGGCGGGTTGTCATCATCCTCCATGGCCTGCAATAGACACGCGTCCACCCGCAAATGTGTGAGCCCGGCCCGTTGTGCCGCAGGTGGATCGGCAATGGGGGGGTGGTGTGCATGCGGGTGGGGTGGGTGGGGTTGGGGAGGGGGGTGAGGGTGCTGGGTGGGTGGATGGGTGGGGGGTGTGGGTGGTCGGCTGTTGCCATGGTGTGCGGTCTGTGGCCATACTACCCGATTCCCACGCCCATCCAGTCAGTGAAGCGGGCGGCTATCAGCCTGTCCCGTGCCCGCTGGGCCAGCCGGTAACGGTGGACAGCCACCCGCCTGTGTCTAGCCCGTCTGCCCTGACCATTGCCCCCATCCCCCTCATCTTGGGAGGACTGCGCCTCTTCCTGCTGCTCCTCCACTCCGCCCTCCTCTGCCTGCGGCACATCGCCCCTCTGTTGGGCTATGTTGTGCAGGACGCAGCACACCACAATGATGCGGCCGACCCTATCTGACCGATACTGGAGGGCGCCCCCAGAGAGGTCCAGGCACCTGAAACGCATCTTCAGCACGCCAAAGCACCTTTCTATCACTCCCCTTGTCGCTACATGGGCATCATTGTAGCGGTTCTCCGCCTCATTGCGTGGCCTCCGTATAGGCGTCATCAGCCACGATCGCAATGGGTAGCCCCTGTCGCCCAGCAACCAGCCCCTCAGCCGGGGATGGCGGCCCTCGTACATGCCGGGGATGGATGACCGCGACAACACGTATGAGTTGTGTACACTGCCTGGGTAACGGGCGCAGATGGGCAGGATCATCATGTGGTGGTCGCAGACCACCTGTATGTTCATCGAATAGGTCCCCTTCCTATTGGTGAACACGGCCCTGTCATCTGCAGGTGGCCGCACGGCAACGTGCGTCCCATCGATCGCGCCCTGGACCATGGGGAACCCGGCAACGGCAGAGAAGCCCACGGCCCGGGCATCTTGGCTGGCCCGGTCCACAGGGAAGCGGATGTAGCGGTGCGCCATGGCATATAGGGCATCTGTCACTGCCCGGATGCAACGATGCGCCGATGTCTGCAATATGCCGGACAGGTCCCCACTCGGTGCCTGGAATGACCCCGTTGCATAAAAGTTCAGGGCCACCGTAACCTTGACGGACACGGGAAGAGGGTGTCCCCACCAGTGCCATGTGGTGACAGGCGTGCCAGCAGGTGGCAGATGTGTGCCACGGTTTCCCGCTTCATCCGGAGTCTCCTCCTGCATTCTCGGTCCGTGAGGTCCTGGTATGACTGCCGGGGCCGGTACACACGGGGCGCCCTCGGGTGCCTCCGTTGCCGTGGGGCCGCGACGTCCTCCTCCCCCTCCTCGTCCTGTCGGTCAGGTGTCCCTCCAGCCTGGGCGGCTGCCGCCTGCCCCTCTGCGGCAGCCTGCGCAGCCTCTCTGGCACGCTCCTCCTCCTCATCCAGGGCAACATAGACATGAGCGGCTGCCACCACGGCGGCCAACATCGCTGGATGATCTGAAAACATGACGGCCTGGTTGGGGGGGGAGGGGAACGACGACATGTCATCATTGCCCATATCCCCTCCTCCCCCCAGCCAGGTGGCATGGACCGCAGGGGTCCAACTGTTGGAGGCTGGCACCTGGCCAGGTGGACCAACTCACTTGCCCTCGCATCCCCCTCCCCGGCATGGACCCTCCATCCTCCTCCCCAGCACGGGCCCCCCATCCCCCTCCCTGGCATGGACCCCCCATCCCCCTCCCCGGCACGGACCCCCCATTCTCCTCACCGGCACGGGCCACCCATCCCCCTCCCCGGCACGGGCCGCCCATCCCCCTCCCCGGCACGGACCCCCCCCCATCCCCCTCCCCGGCATGGACCCCCACCCCATCCCCCTCCCCGGCACGGACCCCCATCCTCCTCCCCGGCATGGGCCCCCCATCCCCCTCCCCGGCACGGACCCCCCATCCTCCTCCCCGGCACGGGCCCCACATCCCCCTCCCCGGCACGGCCATCCCCCCATCCCCCTCCCCGGCACGGACCCCCCATCCTCCTCCCCGGCACGGGCCCCCCCATCCCCCTCCCCGGCACGGACCCCCCATCCCCCTCCCCGGCACAGACTACCCCATCCTCCTCCCCGGCACAGGCCCCCCATCCCCCTCCCCGGCACGGGCCCCCCATCCCCCTTCCCGGCACGGACCCCCATCCCCCTCCCCGGCACGGACCCCCCATCCCCCGCCCCGGCACGGACCCCCCCCCATCCCCCTCCCCGGCACGGACCCTCCCCCATCCCCCTCCCGGGCACGGGCCCCCTCCCCGGCGCGGCCCCCCCCCCATCCCCCTCCCCGGCACGGACCCCCCATCCTCCTCCCGGCATGGGCCCCCCATCCCCCTCCCCGGCACGGACCCCCCATCCCCCTACCCGGCACGGACCCCCCATCCTCCACCCCGGCACGGGCCCCCCATCCCCCTCCCCGGAACGGGCCCCCCATCCCCCTCCCCGGCACGGACCCCCCCCCCCATCCCCCTCCCCGGCACGGACCCCCCATCCTCCTCCCCGGCACGGGCCCACCATCCCCCTCCCCGGCATGGACCCCCCATCCCCCTCCCCGGCACGGGCCCCCCTTCCCCCTCCCCGGCACGAACCCCCCCATCCCCCTCCCCGGCACGGGCTCCCACCCATCCCCCTCCCCGGCACGGACACCCCCCCCATCCCCCTCCCTGGCACGGACCCCCCATCCTCCTCCCCGGCACTGACCACCCTCCCGGCACTCCCCCGGAGCCCAGCCCACTCTAACCACCCCCCCCCCCCCCCGCACACACACACACTCAACCCTAGACACAACTCTCCCCACACATTCAGATTGCGGCCACGCCATCGCCTGCCCAGCGGCCAACCCCCCAGGCCGTCACTCACCTCCACGCTGGTCGGCGTGAACCTGGAGCACAGGTTGACGCCGATTAAAAGGAGGTTTGATTTACGTCGACATGACCGGTCATCACGTCGACGGGACTTCGGCCCATCCGGACGGGAGAATATCGGCATGCTCAAAATCGGCTGCCTTGCGCACACCCGTGCCATTCTCCAACGTCAGCGGCGACATTAACGCCCCGCCGACTTTTCTCCCTTCGGAGACTTCGGCAACCGGTGGGGGCGGGATTCACGGCGGCCAACGGCCATTCTCCGACCCGCTGGGGGGTCGGAGAATGACGCCCCAGATCGGCCTTCAAGTTTCCTTTATCATTCAGAGGATGTGGACGCATTATTGTCAACCATTTCTGACTAAAATCATCCAAACCAGTGCAAACCATTGTGGAATTTTAGGACTCGATTCTCCGGCCTTGTTGCGCTCTTGCTTTTGCGAAACTAGGCCGGTGAATAGTGGGAGAGGCCAAAAACGAGAACCGCGGCAGGCACCAAACAGTTTGTGATGAAACCGGCACTCTCCTTTCGGTGAAATTGGGATCTCACCGTAGTGTGGCAAGAAACCACTTATCACCACTTAAGCCCCATTTCCATACAATTAACGGGAGCGATCCCATATCCAACGGCCTCCCGTCATTCAACGGCCTCCACAGCAAGTGGTCACATTGGCGCCGATTAGTACTCCTTTTGAAAAAACGTGAACCTGGCGGAAGAGCTTCTGTGTGGAGCCGACGAGGTGAGTGGTCATCTTTTCTCACAGCCAAAGAGCCCGGGGATGCTGGGCTTGCCACCTCAATGCTCAGCCGGGGGTGGGGGACACTCAGCTGGGAGTGGGGGACCATCCGCAGGGTTGAGCCGCCATGGGAGGGTAGGGGGAGGTGCAGGGGGGGGCAACTGGGGAGCAACCGCGCGCAGCACCACCATGCCAACCGGTGGATCATGAGTACTCATTCTGGGGGCAACCCTTGTCCCTGCCCGACTGCCCCACCGGTCACCCATAACCCCCACTGACTGCCGAGGCTTCTGGTCATGCAGCTGAAGGCCATTGCTTAAAGGAAGTTGGCAATTGTGGTTAAGTGAGCACTTCACACAACCAAAGTGGATTCCTGTGGGTAGGTGGGCCATGTAGCATGTGGGAGTTATTGTCTAGCATCCCAAGCACACCTTGATGCCTGGACGCTGTACCCAAACACGCAGGAGCCAACATCCGAACACCCAGAGGATAGAATACAGCTCCGGGGACATGACCATGGCCAGAGAGTGGGTAAATGCCATGGGGGGTGGGAATGCCTGGAGAGGTGGGCCAAGAGTCCTGAGGTTGATCCGCATTGCGAAATAAAGTGACAGAAGCATGTTTATGATGTGTAACAATTCCCCACCCTCCCAATGGTGCCCCCCCTCCACCCCAACCCGCTCACCCGCTACCTACCTCCCACCCCTCCCTAGTGCCCTCAGTGATCCTTGCCATGCTTTGCCTTCCTAGCTCTACCACTACATCTAGGTATATCCCCAGGATACAAAACAGAGGCGGAGGCAGACAGCTGCTTACCACGTCCGGTGGCCTTCGATGCCCCTGGTGGGCGTCCTCTGGGGGCTCTGGGGCTGAAGTGCCCTGGCTCACTTGTCGGTGGCACATGCACAGCCGTGCCGCTCTGTCCTGTGTGCTGACCTTGAGAGGCAGCCTCATCAGAGGGATGGAACTCGGAGCAGCTGGTGGCCACCGTTGCTTCTCTAGGGGGGACGGGGAAAGGATTTCACCCAGCACCTCCTCCTCTCGGTCGGTGCCCATAGGCCCCCTGGGGTTCACCTTGGGATGGAGGGGTAGCTGGTTCAAGTCCCGACTGTCCCTGCATCATCTGGCTCGGCCAGCCCTGGCGGATCCCCGATGTCTGCACCATCGTAGCGACGCCCTCGGCGATGCTCCTCAGAGATTGGGCCATGCTCTGCAGTGCCTCAGCCATGGCCCCCTGCGACTGGGACAAGCTTCGCAGCGCCTCGGCCATTCGTATCTGAGAGCGGGACATGTATTGCAGAACCTCATCAAGGTCGACCTGGTACTGGGTCACAATCCCGCAGCGAGTCAGACATTCTGCCGAGGTCCTCAGCCATCGCCGTCACTGACTGCACGACACCTTGGACACCTTCACTAGTGGTGGCGACGTCGTGCACCAGGCTCTCCACTGCAGTCGCCACCCTAGCAGAGTTGGCCTCAGTGCCACTCATCCCCACTGTTGTCTCGCCTGGGGGTTCCTGCCTCCACCTGATGTACTTCAGCAGCTGTGTGGTGCTCACCAAATTGTGGCCCAGAAGCCTGTCCACTAACACTTCCCACTGAGGTGTTTGTATTTGCGCTGCTGGAGGGTGGGGATTACAGCTGTGACGCCTCGATTGCATCTTCCTCGGAACTCTCCTCCAAGATGTTCTTACGGGAAGCTGGAGAGGGGGCCACCCGGGAAGGGCCGAGGCCATCGGCTGGAGGACCTGCGGGAGATTGGACATGTGGTCAGTGGGAGGAATGGGTCAGTCAGTAAGGCAATACCCTCTGGGTGGAGCCCGGTGGTTCCTCACCTCTGCGGTGTCTGTCAGCCTCCGCATGGGTGACCGCTCTGTCCTCAGCCACACCAGTCACCTCGAAGGAGGTGAGGATTCTTCTGGCATGCCTCCAGCAGTTTGGGCCTTCTCTCGGTGATTGTGGGAGAGCTTTTCCTGAGGAGACACGGAGAGGGCATCATTAGCCACACACGTGGATCACAGTGGGGGGGGGGGGCAATGGTGTCTACTCACTCATGCTGCCCAGTGTAGGTCATCGACATTTGTCCGACACTGAAGGCCAGTCCTCCTGGTTACACTCCCCGAGCTGACAGCTGTCGCCACCTCGCCCCAGGCAGGGCTGGCTGCCTATGGCTAACCCTCCAGGACCCTTGGGGGAACAGAACATCCCTCCTGGCCTCCACTGCGTCTAGGAGCCTGGCCAGATTTGCATCCACGAATCTTGCGGCTGGTCTCCTGGTGCCATTGTTGCAAGTTGGCTGGGGTTGGCTGAGGAAATGCTGCTTAAATGCTGCTTGAATTTGTTAGCGGGGTGCTGGCAAACGCGATGCCGGCGAATCGGCTGGCCTCTCCTTCATTTGCAGAGAGGAGCGCGAGACCAAGGAACTGAGCATCACCGTCAGGAGGCGTAGCACGACACCCCCCTCCCCCGTCTGCATCGGTGGCTCTGAAGGGGAGATGGTCGATAGCTTTAAGTTCCTGGGGGTCACCATCACCAACAGTCTGTCCTAGTCCACTCACGTTGATGCAACAGTCAAGAAAGCCCAACAACGTCTCTACTTCCTACAGAAGCTAAAGAAATTTGGCATGTCTGAATCGACTCTCACGAACTTCTACAAATGTGCCATAGAGAGGATCCTATCCGACTGCATCACAGCTTGGCATGGCAGCTGCTCGGCCCAAGATCGCAAGAAACTGCAGAGTGTGGTGAACTCAGCCCAATGCATCACCCAAGCTTGCTGTTCTCCCATTGATTCTGTATACACCTCCCACTGCCTCAGGAAGGCAGACAGCATTATCAGAGACCCCTCCCACCCAGGCAATGCCTTCTTCCAGAGCCTTACATCAAGCGGAAGGTACAGAAGTCTGATGACCTGCACATCCAGACATAGGAACAGCTTCTTCCCCACAGCTACAAGACTTCTCAACGACTCTCCCTCGGACTGATCTGTTCCCTGTAGGAACACTATTCACGATGCCCTATGCTACTCTTGCTCATGTATTTGCTTTGTTTGGCCCCTTTTCCCGCACTGTAATCAATCACTGTTTGTCGATGTACAATTTGTCAATATACTCTGTTGATTATTCTTTTTTTGTCTACTATGTACTGAAAAGGTAGAATTCCAAACGGACTACAGAAGGTACAAAATGGATGCCGCCTGATATAAAATGGACTCTGTCAATGTTCTTGACCCTATGTTATTATCAGTGTCTGCTGCTGAAGTAGTAAAGCTTTGTGCAAAACAAGTGATCCACAACCAGATGCATCCGGAGAGACAATGAGCCGTTGGCAACCTTTGCCCAATGTCTGTATTCTTAGCTACTTGTAACTGACAAAGGGGCCTCAAATTAAGGAAGTCGCAAGAAATGAGGAAGGACATGTTCAACGTGGCTGGACTATTGACCCCATGACTTTATGTAACCGTTATCTATGTAATGAATTGATTGGGAAAGGCAAACTGCCAATTAAAGGCTATAGGAGCTAACTTGTAGCCATTTATGGCATTGAAGATGCATGTTATGAATTGTGACGCTAACAGAATTGATTGGGTATATGTAAATGTGAATGCAAACTAATTCCACTTTCCTTCTGTATATTAACCCAGTGCGACCTCAGCTCAGGCGAGAAAAGGTGCTGCACAGACCGTGGGGGTCAAAGGCCTTTTTTCTCAGCGCTCTGAAAATTAATAAATTGCTTCTTTACTCACTCAAAGATCTATTCGTGAATATTTTCACCTACAGTACGTACTGCGTACTGCAGGAAAATACTTTTCACTGTACTTTGGTACATGTGACAATAAATTAAATCAAATCAAAATCAAGTCAAATCAATATGGAGGCAACTCCGTCAACACTTCAAGCTGGGATCAGTGTCAAGTTGGGCCCCTATTTGTATGAACAACTTGTTTGAACCGGCAAAGCTGGATGCCACATTTGGGGGGTGGAAGGGGCTGGACGGGCCATGTAGCATGTGGGAGCCATTACCTAGCATCCCAATTACATCTTGATGCATGGACACTGTGCCTGAACACTGCGGGAGGCAACACCACCCACACAGCAGCCAACATTCAAACACCCAGGGGATAGGACATAGCTCCGGGGATATGTCCATGGCTGGGGCGGGGGGAGGTGAGTGCTCTGGGGAGGGGGGGGATGCCTGGAGAGATGAGCCAAGGGCCGCATTGTGGAAGAAATTGACAGAGGTGTCATACTGCTAGTAGTTAAGTGTTTTTAATGTGTTCCAGGTGTCCAACAATGATCCACTCTCCCGATGGTGCTGCCCCACTCTCCCCACCACCCCCTCAACCCCCTGGCTAGCCCCCCATCACCCCCGCCCTTTTCCTCACTCGCCCGGTGCCCTCAGTGATCCTCAACGTGCTTAACCTTCCCTGCTCTACTGCTACATCTCGGTGTGTCCCAGGATGCACATCTGAGGTGGAGGCAACCAGCTACATAGCACATCCTGTGGCCTTGGTTGCCCCTGACGGGCGTCCTTTGGGAGCTGTGGGGCTGAAGTGATCCGGCGCACTTGTCGGCTGCACATGGACAGCCGTGCCGCCCTGTTCTGTGTGCTTACTTCCAAACACGGCCTCACCAGATGGGTGGAACTCAGAGGAGTTGGTGGCCACCATTCCCACTCCAGTTGGTTCGAGCCCCGGCTGCTCCTACATCATCTGGCTCTGCCAGCCCTGGCGGCTCCCCGATGTCGGCACCAAGGTGTTGAAGCCCTCAGTGATGCTCTTCAGTGATTGGGCCATGTTCTGCAGCGCCGCTGCAATACCCATCTGCGGCTGGGACACGCTCCACAGCACCTCAGCCATTCCCACCTGAGAGCGGGACATGTCCCACACCTCATCAAGGTCGGCCTGGTACTGGGTCACATCCCCCAATGAGCTGGACATTCTGGTGAGACCCTCAGGCACGGCCGTCACCGACTGCGCCACACCTTGGACAACTTCACTCATGCTGCCGACGTCGTGCACCAGGCTCTCCACTGCAGCCACATTAACAGTGTTGGCCTCCGTCCCACACATTGCCGATGACATCTCCTGTTCCCGTAGTCTCTGGGACTCCTCCAATTGGTATTGGACCTGCTGGAGTGTTGTCGACATCTCCCTCTGAATATCCCAGCTGCACCCTAACATCTCAATCAGCTCTGGGTAACCCTGTACCAGAGGCTCAGCATCAGGCTGGGATTCAGCTGGGACGCGTGATCCAGCAGATCTCCAACTGCTGTGTCGCCTGGGGGTTCCACATGATTGTAATGACCTCCGATTGGCATTATTGGTTGGCCAATTGGAGTATGAGCTCCCTCAATTATAGCTCATTGCGGAGGCCCATATAAGCACCTTTGTAGGCTTTGTGAGTCAGTCTTAAGTTGACTGGAATGCTAGCAGCACTGTTTGAAGCTGCTCTTGTATATAAGTTATTGCAAATAAATACTGGTGTGGTGACGGAACCCCTGCCTCCTGTGGATTATTACAGTGGCGACAAGGTAAACAAAGAACCTTGCGGAGACCAGCTGCCGCACTCGGAGGGTAAGCCTTGCTCTTTCAAAAATGCCTCTTTTTGGGAAGTTGGATGCATTCAACCCGACTATTGAGGACTGGTCCCAGTATGTGGAGAGAATGTGTTACTTTTTCCAGGCCAATGAGATAACGGAGGATGGACGGAAACGCGTTATACTGCTGTCGGCGTGCGGACCCTCAGCCTTCGCCATTATACGTAGTCTAACTTATCCCGATACGCCGGACACGATACCTTTCCAAGAATTAACAAAATTGGTGGAAGAGCACTATGACCCAAAACCACACCTCATTTTGCGGAGGTACAGATTCTACACAATGAAGTGGGAAGACAGCGAGTCAGTCACAAATTTCTTGACCCGCCTGAGAAGGCTGGCGGAAAAATGTGAGTTCGGCCCGACGCTAAATGAAATGCTTCAGGACCGGTTAGTGTGTGGCATAAATGACCTCCAAATACAGAAGCGCCTGTTGGCGGAAACACAGCTAGACTGCAGGTGGGTGTTACAGCTCGCACTGTCCCTAGAAAAGGCAGCAAGTGGGGCGCAGGAACTACAGGGCTCGCCAATGGAGGTAGATACCTGGGAGAGGGACTACCACAATGGGTCCAGCTACCAGATAGCCGCACTCCGGAAAAGCCCGAGGAACAGAGGGCCAAAGGAAAACCCCAAAACTGCCCCCAAGTCTGCTAGGACTAACTGGAGACAGAGGGAACTACCGGCTCAGGCTCCCCAAACAGAGAAGGACCATTTCCGGCACCAGACAGAGTGGGGAAACAGCGACAGAAACCCTAGAAGGAGGTGGCAAAAGAGGAATAGCAGGTGGGGACACAGGGAAGTACACAACCTAGATGCCCCATCCTCCTCCGAAGGGGAACAGTTATATAATATTGCGACAAAGAAAGCAGAACCTATTAAGATTACCCCACGGGTGAACGGTCGGCCGACAATAATGGAAATAGACACGGGTGCGGCCGTATCAGTAATGGGAGTGGCAGCATTTAAAAAAATCAAAGATGGACTCCAGCCACTAACCCTAACAAAAACATCGACGAAACTTAAAACCTACATGGGGGAACCCCTGGAAGTTCTAGGCACGACTCATGTACCCGTGGAATATGACAAACAATTGCTCAGATTACCGTTGACAATAATAGAGGGCTCCGGACCAAACTTAATAGGACGGAACTGGCTGAAAGACCTAAACTTAGATTGGATGAAAACTTTCCAGACTGGAAGCGGGCAGTTGAGTGGAGTACTCCAAAAATACCCGGAGGTCTTCCAAGAAGGTTTGGGGGAAATTATAGGCGCCAAAGCAACTTTGCATGTGGACCTAGAAGCCCTTCCGAAATTTTGTAAGGCCAGGCCGGTACCTTTTGCATTAAGGAAGAAAGTAGATGTCGAAATAGAAAGGTTACGGCGCGACAGCATTATCACACCAGTACAGTTCTCGAAATGGGCAGCGCCGGTGATACCAATTTTGAAGCCAGGTGGCTCGATACGTCTCTGTGGAGATTTCAAACAAACGGTAAACAAATACGCACTGCTGGACAAATACCCGATCCTGAAAATAGACGACCTATATGCCAAATTGGCAGGTGGGCTTTTGTTCACGAAACGGGACATGAGCCACGCCTACCTGCAGTTAAAACTGGACAAGGACTCCCAGAAGTTCGCTACGATCAACACCCTGCAGGGACTTTTTCGTTATACTAGGCTGCCCTTCGGAGTGTCATCAGCCTGCGCTATATTCCAGCATACGATGGAAAATATTCTGCAGGGACTACCTCGGGTGGCGATTTATTTGGACAATGTCTTAATCACGGGTAGGACAAACAGGGAACACTTAAAGAACCTGGAGGAAGTGCACAGGCGGTTCGCAAAGGCAGGCGTACGGCTGAAAAGAGAAAAATGTGTTTTTCTGGCCCCACAAGTGACGTACCTGGGATATAAAGTAAATGAGTCGGGCTTACACCCATTGGAAGACCGAGTAAGGGCAATAAAAGAAGCCCCAGCTCCCACCACGGTCCAGGGGCTATGATAATTTCTAGGGTTGGTAACCTATTATGGCAAATTTATTGAAAATAGGGCGTCCATCCTAGAACCCCTCCACCAGCTACTAAAAAAAGGGACAAGAATGGAAATGGTACGCCCGCCAAAACCGAGCATTTAAGGACATTAAGGAACAGCTGTGATCTGAAAATGTCCTGCAGCATTATGACCCAAGGAAGGAGTTGGTGGTCACGTGTGACGCATCACCTTCCGGGGTAGGAGCCGTCTTAGCCCATAGAGGAAGGAATGGGGAAGAACGGCCAATAGCCTATGCTTCGAGGACCTTGGCGCTGGCTGAGAGAAAGTACGCCCAAATCGAGAAGGAAGGACTGGCGGTAATATTTGCAGTAAAAAAATTTCACCAGTATCTGTACGGGCGGAAATTCACCATAGTGAAAGACCATAAGCCATTATTAGGACTATTAAAAGAAGACAAGTCAATACCCCCGATTGCATCAGCTAGAATCCAACGCTGGGCGTTGCTACTGGCGGCGTATAGATACGTTCTGGAGCACAGACCGGGAACGCGAGTAGCAAATGCAGATGCTTTGAGCAGACATCCCCTCCTAGACACCCCGCCGCTAATACCGAAAGTAGAGGAGACAGTAATGACTCTAAAGTTTTTGGACACCCTACCAGTGGACGCACAACATATTCGGTTGTGGACGCAAAAAGACCCAGTTTTAGCCAAGATTAAGCATTTACTGCTAACAGGGGAACTGGAGAGATCAGTGGAGCCCCAGATGCACCCATACTGGAGCAGAAGAGACCAAATAACCATAGAAGACGGTATCCTATTATGGGGAGCCCGGGTAATAGTCCCAGCTCAGGGCCGTCGGGCAATCTTAACCAAGTTACATCACGGACACCCAGGGGTGTCTAAAATGAAGATGCTAGCTCGAAACTATGTTTGGTGGCCAGGATTGAACACAGACATAGCAGCCTTGGTACGTCGGTGCCAGGAGTACCAACAGGGGCAAAGAGTGCCACCAGCTGCACCATTGCAGCCGTGGGAATGGCCAGGCAGACTGTGGACCCGCCTGCATATTGACCACACCGGCCCTTTCATGGGCTCAGTGTTTTTGGTGATAATGGACGCCCACTCCAAATGGTTGGACGTCCACCGGGTAAATGTGGCAAGCCAGCATCGACAATTGAAAAGCTCAGGGCCTCGTTTGCAACACATGGGCTTCCGGAGGTATTGGTGTCGGGCAACGGAATGGCATTCACAAGTGGGGAATTTGGAAAATTCCTAAAGGGAAACGGAGTCTGCCACATCAAAACGGCCCCTTACCATCCAACGGCCTGGCAGAGAGAGCGGTCCAGACACTAAAAGCGGGACTCACGAAGCAGCCGGCAGCGTCAATGGACACACAGCTTCCCGCTGGC
The DNA here is from genome assembly GCF_047496885.1 of Scyliorhinus torazame. NCBI lineage: Eukaryota > Metazoa > Chordata > Chondrichthyes > Carcharhiniformes > Scyliorhinidae > Scyliorhinus > Scyliorhinus torazame. Next base: position 262,753,932 of record NC_092713.1, read on the forward strand.
TGTTTGATTACAGGACCACACCGCATTCCACAACGGGCATACCGCCAGCTGAACTCTTAATGGGAAGGCGGCTGCGAACGAGGCTGAGTCTCCTTTTCCCAAATTTAACGGGGAAAGTGGAGAAACAACAGTCCAACGCAGGGGGCATGATAATAGTTGGCAGCAGAGACATTTCCAGGTGGGGGCACCAGTTTGGGTCAAGAATTATGGGAATGGACCAACGTGGGTCAAAGGCACGGTAGAGTCCCAAACAGGGCCCATATCATATAAAGTTTTGATAGGAGGTAAGGTGCTGAAGAAACACCTAGACCAAATAAGGGCAGCGGAGCCACACCTGGAGGCAGTCGAAGCAGGACCGCCTCCAGCTGGGATAGCTCAGACGGGAAAGATACCCCAGCCCCGAGCAATTTCCCCAGACCCCGTCATCCAGTCGTCAGAGTCGGAGATGGACACGTTCGACGAGGCCGTCGCGACACCTGGGAAGTACAACTTCCAAGGAGGTCATCAAGGAAAAGACGGGCACCTATAAGGTACACCCCACCCACGTCGGAGAACGACCCGGCGGACGACACAGACGTGACAGACCCAGACAGGAGGAGCAGGAAGAAGCTCAGAGGAATGCCAGCTGGCAGGAATTCCTCGGACCTTGGGGGGGGGGAGGGGTGTAATGAACTCCAATTGGCATTATTGGGTGGCCAATTGGAGTATGAGCTCCCTCAATGATAGCTCATTGAGGGGGCCCATATAAGCACCTGTGTAGGCTTTGTAAGGGAGTCCTAAGTTGACTGGAATGCTAGCAGAACTGTTTGGAGCTGCTCTTGTATATAAGTTATTGCAAATAAATGCTGGTGTGGTGACGGAACCCCTGCCCCCTGTGGATTATTACAATGATGTACATCAGCAGCTGTGTGGTGCTCACCAGATTGTGCCCCAGAAGCTTGTCTGTCTATTAATGTTTCCCATCGAGGTGTGTGTATCTGCGCTGGTGGAGGGTGGGGATGACAGCTGTGTCGCATCAATTGTAGCATCCTTGGAGCTCTCCTCCGAGGTTTTCTCCAGGGAGGCAGGTGAGGGGGCAACCCGGGATGGGCCGGCTCTGTCAGCTGGAGAACCTGTGGGAGAATGGACATGTGGTCAGTGGGAGGGCAATAGTAACTCACGTGTGACAGCTCATCTGGGTGGGGTCTAGTGGATCCTCACCTCTGTGGCGTCCGCCGACCTCCGCGTTGGTGACCACTGTGGTGATACACCACTGTACTTCCCTACCATTGTACATAGTTATATAATAGTTGTGTGTAACGTGGCCCTGTAATCCTGTGTATTGTACTGTAGCTCTGTAGAGATTCGGTCACCTGTATGTAACCTGACCTGGCCACGGAGAGCTCCGCCTTAGCCACTCCCCCGGGTGTTAAGTATAAGACCCAACTTCTGAGACCGGACCCATTTTGTCTGGGATCGTCTGTGTCGGGTAAGCTTCCTATGTAGTGTATTAAAGCCTTAGTTAAAGTCTCACATGTCTTTGTGGTTCTTGACGCTTAGTGCATCAATTTAATACACTACAGTTATAATGCAGGCTGCTCTGAAACCCGACAAGCTCTCGCTCGACCCCCACGCTCCACGCGAGGATCACCTTTTCACCTGCTGGCTCCGGTGTTTCGAGGCCTACCTGGAAGCATCCTCCGCCTTCGCCAAAACGGACGCTGACCGACTCAACCTCCTGTGCTCACGGCTCGACTACGGCCTTTTCGACCTCATCACGGGAACTACAACCTACGCCGACGCCATCGTGAAGCTCAAAAGCCGGTATGCACGAACTGTTAATTCTATTTACGCCCGCCTCGCCTCCCGGCACCAGCAGCCGGGTGAACCCCTATCCGTGTTCGTTCGGGACCTCCGTGCCCTCGCGCTCACCTGCAACGCGCCAGCAGTCTCGCTGAGCAGAACACTGAGGCCCTGGCGCTCGATGCCTTTGTAGCTGGCATCGCTTCCGTCCCAATTCGCCAACTCCTACTGGCACAAACTACCCTGACTCTGGACACGGCAGTCACTATGGCAGAAGCCCAACAGGCAGCCTATGACAATAATGCATCCTACACTCCTGCACAAACTTCCTATACGCCTGCCCACGTTCCCTACGTGGCCGCTGCCTCCCAGCAACAACCCCTGCAAGTCACGGCCCACCCAGCCACACCAGCAGTAAAAATAAGGCCTGGGCCCCAGTATTACTTTTGTGGCCAGGCAAAACACCCCAGGAAACGCTTCCCTGCTAGAGATGCTACCTGTTCAGCCTGTGGCAAGAAAGGCCATTTTGCAAACGTCTGCCGCTCCACCGCTGCCAGGGGTCCAACACCGCGGCCTGCTACTCCTGGGTGCCGCCATCCTCCATTCCCGGCTCGCTATTCCACAAGTGCGACGCATGGGCGCCGCCATCTTTGACTATCCCCGGCCCGGCTCCCTTCACTTCCGGCCCACCGCCGATCGTCACTTCCGGTCCACCGCCGATCTTCACTTCCGGTCCACCGCCGATTGTCACTTCCGGTCCACCGCCGATCGTCACTTCCGGTCCTGCGCACCCGACCAAAATGCTGCAAACAACTGAGATGCAGCCAACGACAGAAACCTGGCCTCCAACAGCAGCCTACGACGCCTGGGCGCCGCCACCTTCTTCCGCAGGCCGCTCCCTGGATCCGGCACCCTTCTCCAACAGCTCCACCATCGTATCCATCGTCCTCGACCAGGACCGACCGCATCACCTCGCCAGATCCACCATGGAGGTTCAGGTAAATTGTTTCACTGTTACCTGCCTCTTCGACAGCGGCAGCACGGAGAGCTTCCTCCACACCGTGCGCCGCTGCTCCCTCAAGGTACTACCCACGCGCAGGCATATTTCCATGACCTCCAACTCCCAGTCGGCCGAGGTTTCGGGCCATTGCGTCGTCACCCTCTCAGTGAATGGCGCGGTGTTCCAGGATTTCAAATTCATGGTCCTCCCACAACTCTGCGCCGCCGTGATCCTCGGCCTGGACTTCCAATGCCACCTGCGCAGCCTCACCTTGCATTTTAACGGCCCCCTCCCCCCCCCTCATGGTCTCCAACCCCCAGTTCTTACCTGATTACCCCCCCGGGTCTCACCTGTAGCCTCTCCACGCTCAGGATCCCCCCCACTTCACTGTTTGCTAATCTCACCCCCGACTGCAAGCCCGTGGCTACTAAAAGTCGTCATTACAGTTTCGGGGACCGCCAATTCATTCGAGCGGAGATTAAACGCCTTCTCTCGGAAAAGATCATTGCTCACAGCACCAGCCCCTGGCGAGCCCAAGTGGTGGTAGTCAAGTCTAGCGAGAAACACCGCATGGTCATTGACTACAGTCAGACCATCAACCGGTACACGCTGCTTGATGCGTATCCCCTCCCCCGCATATCTGACATGGTCAACCAGATTGCACAGTACCAGGTGTTCTCCACCATAGACTTGAAATCCGCCTACCACCAGCTCCCTATCCGCCCGGAGGACTGTAACTTCACGGCCTTCGAGGCGGACGGCCGCCTCTACCACTTTCTTAGGGTACCCTTTGGTGTCACTAATGGAGTCTCGTTCTTCCAACGGGAGATGGACCGAATGGTGGACCAGAACAGACTGCGGGCTACCTTCCCGTGTCTGGACAACGTCACCATCTGCGGCCACAACCAGCAGGACCATGACGTCAACCTCACTAAATTCCTCCAAACTGCCAAACGCATCAATCTCACGTACAACGAGGCAAAATGTGTTTTCGGCACCACCCGCCTCGCCATACTCGGCCACGTGGTGGAGAACGGTGTCCTCGGCCCCGATCCCGACCATCTGCGCCCCCTTCTCGAACTCCCCATTCCCACCTGCCCCAAAGAACTGAGGCGATGCCTTGGGTTCTTTGCCTACTATGCCCAGTGGGTGCCCGAGTACGCTGACAAGGCCCGACCCCTCCTCCGTTCCCCCTCATTCCCCCTCCCGCTCGAGGCCTGCCAGGCCTTCCACCTCCTAAAAACTGCTATCGCCAAAGCCGCCATGCATGCGGTAGACGAGTCTGCACCATTCCAAGTCGAGAGCGATGCCTCCGACTTTGCCCTGGGTGCCACCCTCAACCAGGCGGGCAGGCCCATCGCCTTCTTTTCCCGCACACACCAAGGCCCCGAGATCCGCCACTCCTCTGTTGAGAAGGAGGCACAAGCCATAGTGGAAGCCATCCGGCACTGGAGGCACTACCTGGCCGGAAAACTATTTACCCTCGTTACTGACCAACGATCAGTTGCGTTCATGTTCGACAACAAACAACGAGGTAAAATCAAAAATGATAAGATATTACGGTGGAGGATCGAACTCTCCACCTACAATTATACTATATTATGCCGGCCAGGTAAGCTCAATGATCCTCCTGATGCCCTGTCACGTAGTACTTGTGCCAACGCACAGGATGACCGACTGCGGGCACTACATAATGACCTCTGTTACCCGGGCGTCAGGCGGCTCTACCACTACATCAAGGGCCACAACATGCCCTTCTCAGTCGAGGAGGTCAAGGCCATGACTAGGGACTGCCAAGTCTGTGCGGAGTGCAAGCCGCAATTCTACAAACCAGACAAGGCGCACCTAATCAAGGCTACCCGCCCCTTTGAACGTCTCAGCATTGACTTCAAAGGGCCCCTCCCCACCCACAACCGCAACACGTACTTCCTCAACATCATGGACGAGTACCCGCAGTTCCCCTTCGCCATTCCCTGCCCCGACACGACCTCCGCCACCGTCATCAAAGCGTTGCACGACCTCTTCATGCTGTTCGGTTATCCCAATTACATTCACAGTGACCGGGGCTCCTCCTTCATGAGCGAGGAGCTGCGTCAGTACCTGCTCGCCAGGGGCGTTGCCTCGAGCAGGACGACCAGTTACAACCCCCGGGGGAATGGACAGGTGGAGAGGGAGAACGCGACAGTTTGGAAGGCCATGCTGCTAGCCCTCAAGTCCAAAGGCTTACCAGTCTCCCATTGGCAGGAGGCCCTCCCTGCAGCACTCCATTACATCCGGTCCCTTTTGTGTACTGCAATGAATGCTACCCCTCATGAGCGGATGTTTCTCTTCTCCAGGAGATCGGCATCCGTGACATCGCTCCTGTCCCCGGGAGACGTCCTGCTCCGCAAGCACCTGCGGACCTCTAAGGCGGAGCCTCTGGTGGAGAGAGTCCGTCTCCTCCATGCCAACCCACAGTACGCGTACATAGCGTACCCCGACGGGCGTGAGGAGACTGTCTCCATCAAGGACCTGGCCCCCTCTGGGGCCCCTGCCGCCCCCGCCCCGCAACCTCCACCCCACTCCCTCTCTGCTCCCGTTGATCCTTCGGCCTGTTACTACTCCGTGCCAGCCGCTGTCATCCCGCAGTTTCGCCTCGAGCCAGCCGAAGTGGTGGGGGACGTCATGCCGCCTCGCGACCCAGCACCACCGACCGCACGGATACCACCGGACACTACCTCAGCGCCGCAGCTCTGACGTTCAAAGAGATCGACCAAACCCATCATTCGTCTCGACCTCTGACGACACGGAACCTCCTGATGGACTCTGTTCGTTACTCCCTATTTGTTCACTGTGTTTGCTACTCCATATTTTCACCCCGGACTTCCTTCTAAACAAGGGGTGAATGTGGTGATACACCACTGTACTTCCCTACCATTGTACATAGTTATATAATAGTTGTGTGTAACGTGGCCCTGTAATCCTGTGTATGGTACTCTGTATTGTACTGTAGCTCTGTAGAGGTTCGGTCACCTGTATGTAACCTGACCTGGCCACGGAGAGCTCCGCCTTAGCCACTCCCCCGGGAGTTAAGTATAAGACCCAACTTCTGAGACCGGACCCATTTTGTCTGGGGTCGTCTGTGTTGGGTAAGCTTCCTATGTAGTGTATTAAAGCCTTAGTTAAAGTCTCACATGTCTTTGTGGTTCTTGACGCTTAGTGCATCAACCACTCTGCCCTCGGCCACACCCCAACGCCTCGAGGACTTGTTCCTTGAAGGTGGTGAGGATTCATATGTCTGGCATGCCTCCACCAGTCTGGGTCCTCTCCGGGTGATTTTGGGAGAGCTTCTCCTGCAGAGACACAGAGAGGGCATCGTTAGCCGCCTGTGTGGTTCACAGTGGTGGGCGGGGGATGTGAAGGACGGGTTGAAGGGAGCAGGGTGTGAAGGGAGGGTTGGGGGCTGAATGGAGGGTTAGGGGGTGGAGGCTCGCATGAGAGTGGAAAGGTCTCGGGGGGGGGGTGAGGGGGGTTGGTATCAACTCACCCATACTACCCAGTGTAGGCTGTTGATCATCTTATGTTGCTGGATGCCAGTTCTCCTGGTCACACTTCCCACGCGGATGGCCGCTGCCACCTTGTTCCAGGTGGCACTGGTCACCCTGTAGCTTACCCTCCGGGACATTCGGGGAACAGGACATCTCTCCTCGCCTCCACCGCATCGAAAAGCCTCCCCAGGTCTACATCCCCGAATATTAGGGTCAGTCTTCTGAGCGTCATGGCTGCGAGCTGAGTGGTGTTGGCTGTGCAGCTGCTGCTCAAGTGCTGCTCGACCTTGTTAGCAGGGGATTGGCGAGCATGGTGCTGGCGAATCAACTGGTGAGGCACAATCAATTGAACAAAGACTAGAGTTGGATACAACTGAGGTTTATTGCTCTAAGATGTGTGGCCTCTCACAGCAGCTGGCGAAATGGCTGCTGAATGGAGGACACGCATATTTACACTCCGCCCACTGGGCGGAGCCAGCAGGCAGGGACTACCGGCGAACCTGTAGTACAGGTTCTACCTTACATCACCTAATACAGGTGCAACAGTGGTTTACCACATTCACCCCCTGTTAAAATTGAGTCCGGCGGGGGTGGTGGAGAACTATATACAGCAATGAATTGATATTTACAGTATTTGGTCAGAAACAAAAAATGTCTTTTGAAGTCCGGTGCCAGTTAGAGATTTAACCGGTCTGGTGCCTTGATGTTCCGCTAGGAGCGACATAGCGGTGGCGGCGATGTCGATGCTGCCCTGATGTTCGGTGACTCCGGGAGCGTGCCAAAATCCTCTTCATCTTCGGGTGTGGGCAGGGGAAGGACGGATGGTCCTGGTGGGGTTAATGCTGGGAACGCTCGGGGTGGGGAGGGTGGCGCCGGGCCGGAGGGGTGTGTGTGTGTGGAACCTGCTGGTGCCAGATCCCTGAGGAAGACAGTATCTTGGTGGCCATCAGGGTATGCAACGTAGGCATACTGGGGGTTGGCATGGAGCAATTTCACCTTTTCCACCAACGGGTCCGTCTTGTAGAGGCGGACGTGCCTACGGAGCAGGACTGGTCCTGGAGCTGCGAGCCAAGTCGGGAGTGACACCCCGGATGTAGATTTCCTGGGGAAGGCAAAAAGATGTTAGTAGCGGTGCACAGCAGTGACCGAATGGAGTGGAGTGCATCAGGGAGGACCTCCTGCCAGCGAGAGTCTGGGAGGTTCCTGGACGGTAGGGCCAGTTGGACGGCCCTCCATACCGTCCCGTTCTCCCTCTCTACCTGCCCGTTTCCCCGTGGGTTGTAGCTGGTCGTCCTGCTGGAGGCGATACCCCTGCTGAGCAGGAACTGACGCAGCTCATCGCTCATGAATGAGGATCCCCTGTCACTGTGGATATAGGCGGGGAAACAGAACATGGCGAAGATAGTGTTTAGGGCTTTGATGACGGTGGCAGACGTCATGTCGGGGCATGGGATGGCGAAGGGGAACCTGGAGTACTCATCGACCACACTGAGAATATATGTGTTTTGGTCGGTGGATGGGAGGGGCCCTTTGAAATCCACGCTGAGGCGTTCAAAGGGGCAGGAGGCCTTCACCAGGTGCGCACGGTCTGGCCGGTAGAAGTGCGGCTTGCACACCGCACAGACCTGGCAGTCCCTGGTGATTGTCCGTAGTCCCTCGACGGAGTAGGGCAGGTTGCGGGCATTTATGAAATGGTACAACCGTGTGACTCCCGGGTGACAAAGGCTGTCGTGCAGGGTCCGGAGTCGGTCTACTTGGGAGCTGGCACATGTACCTCGGGATAGGGCGTCTGGGGGCTCGTTGAGTTTGCCGGGGCGATACAAAATCTCGTAATTATAGGTGGAGAGCTCGATCCTCCACCGCAAGATTTTATCGTTTTTGATCTTGCCCCACTGTGTGTTATTGAACATGAAGGCTACCGACCATTGGTCAGTGAGGAGAGTAAATCTCCTGCCGGCCAGGTAATGCCTCCAATGCCGCATAGCTTCAACGATAGCTTGGGTCTCTTTTTCGCCGGATGAGTGCCGAATTTCTGAGGCATGAAGGGTGCGTGAAAAGAATGCCACGGGTCTGCTTGCCTGATTGAGGGTGGAGGCTAGGGCGAGGTCCGATGCGTCGCTTTCTACTTGAAAGGGCAGTGTCTCGTCTACTGCGTGCATCCCGGCCTTGTCGATATCGGCTCTGATACGAGCGAAGGCCTGCTGTGCCCCGGCCATCAGAGGAAAATGGGTGGACTGAATGAGTGGGCAGGCCTTGTCTGCATAGTTTGGGACCCACTGGGCATAGTACGAGAAGAACCCGAGGCAGCGTTTGAGGGCCGTGGGGGAGGGGGAGCTCGCATGCGGTCGGGATCAGGCCCCAGAACTCCGTTCTGGACCACATAGCTGAGTATGGCTAAGCAGGTAGTGCTAAACACGCACTTCTCCTTGTTGTAGGTGAGATTGAGGAGAGTGGCGGTGTGGAGAAATTTGGCACGGTTGGCATCGTGGTCCTGCTGGTCATGGCCACAGATGGTGGCATTGTCTAGGTACGGGAAGGTGGCCCGCAAACTGTATCAGTCGACCATTTGGTCCATCTCCCTTTGGAAGACCGAGACCCCGTTAGTGACGCCGATGGCCCTGAGGAAGTGATAGAGATGACCGTCTGCCTCGAAGGCGGTGTATGGATGGTCTGATTTACGAATGGGGAGATGGTGGGAGGCGGATTTGAGGTCTACCGTTGAGAAGACCCGGTACTGTGCAATCTGATTGACCATATCAGATATGCGTGGGAGGGGTACGCGTCGTGCTGCGTGTACGGATTGATAGTCTGGCTTAGTCCACGACCATTCTGTGTTTCTCCCCAGTTTTAACGACTACCACTTGGGCTCTCCAGGGGCTGTTGCTGGCCTCGATAATGCCCTCCCGAAGCAGCCGCTGGACCTCTGACCTGATGAAGGTCCTGTCCTGGGTGCTGTACCGTCTGCTCTTGGTGGCGACGGGTTTGCAATCCGGGGTTAGATTGGCGAAGAGGGAAGGCGGATCGACCTTTCGTGTCGCGAGGCCGCACACAGTGAGGGGAGGTAGGGGCCCGCCGAATTTGAGGGTTAGGCTCTGGGGGTTACACTGGAAGTCCAGGCCGAGTAGTAGGGCGGCGCAGAGGTTAGGGAGGACGTAGAGGCGGAAGCCGCTGAAGTCTACGCCCTGAACTGTGAGTGTGATTGTGCAGAACCCCTGGAATGGGATCCGGAGGCCAGGGAAATTCTTTGGTTGGCGGGGTGTACTGCGAGGGAGCAGCGCCTTACCGTATCCGGGTGTATGAAGCTTTTGGTGCTCCCGGAGCAGGCAACAGGTCACGTGGCCATTGATTTTCACACTGGTCGATGCAGTGGCCAGATTGTGCGGACGAGTCTGATCGATCGTCACTGAGGCGAGTCGTGGTCGGTCGTCGCTGACGTCAGATGATGGGGAACCTGGGGGGCCCAGGTCCTGGAATGCTGTCGGTGTCCATGTCCCATGGGGGAGACAAGATGGCGGCACCTGAAGATCCTGCGGGGGACAATATGGTGGCGCCTATGGGCCGCACGTTGCGGGGGTTGGACAGGTTGGCGGCGCCCATGGGCCGCACGTGGACTGAGGCAAAGAAGATGGCGGCGCCCACTGGCCGCACGTGGCCACGGGAGGTGAAGATGGCGGCGCCCATTGGCCGCGTGTGGTCTCGGGAGGTGAAGATGGCGGCGCCCACTGGCCGCGCGTGGCCCCGGGAGGTGAAGATGGCGGCGCCCATTGTGTGTAGGCGAGGGGGGTGGGGGCAACAGTGGCGACTGCCCGGGCCTGGCACACTGCGGCGAAGTGCCCCTTTTTTCCGCAAGCCTTGCAAAGGGCAGCGCGGGCCGGGCAGCGCTGGCGAGGGTGTTTCTGCTGGCCGCAGAAGTAACATCGGGGACCCCCGGTGTGCGCGGGCTAGCGTGTGGTGCAGGTGTACTGGCTGGGTAAGGCCCCCGCTGGGGCAGCAGTCTGTGGGGTCCACGAGGAGTAGGAGGGGTGGGCCGCGCGGCTGGTGGGGTAGGCCTGAATGCTACGTGAGGCAACCGTCATGGAGAGCGCTAGCTTCTTTGTTTCAGCTAGGTCAAGCGTGGCCCCTTCCAACAGTCTTTGGCGTATGAGGTCCGACCTAATCCCCGTTACAAACGCGTACCGCATAAGAAGGTTGCAATGTTCGGTGGCCGTAACGGCCTGACAGTCACAGTCCCGGACGAGTGGGTTTAGGGCCCACCAGAAGTCTTTTATGGACTCACCAGGGAGTTGAGAGCGAGTGGCGAGTACGTGCCTGGCGAAGAGCGTGTTCGTTTTCTGTGCGTAGTATTCTTTGAGAATCGCCATGGCATCGGCATAGTTCAGGGCGTCCTGGATCAGTGGAAACATGTTGGAGCTCAACCTTGAGTACAGGATCTGTATCTTCTGAGCCTCCGGAACAGGGGTGGTCGCTGAGTTGATGTACGCCTCGAAGCAAGCTAGCCAGTGATTAAAGTCCTTTTTGGCGTCGCTTGATTGCGGATCCAGCTGCAGGCGATCTGGTTTGATTCGGAGATCTATCTTTTAGAAAATCTTAGAGCAATAATTTGAGGCATGATCAATTGAACAAAGACTAGAGTTGGATACAACTGAGGCTTTATTGCTCTAAGAGTGTGGCCTCCCACAGCAGCTGGCGAAATGGCTGCTGAATGGAGGACACGCATATTTATACTCCGCCTACTGGGCGGAGCCAGCAAACAGGGACTACCTGCGAACCTGTAGTACAGGTCCTACCTTACATCACCTAATACAGGTTTACGACAACTGGGGAGCCTTCATTTGCGAGAAGCCTGTGGCACCTCGTTAAATGGACAATTAACGTTGAATGGCATTGCCGACAGCTCCCGCTCGCTGCCACACTTCGAAATATTACGCGCCCTGTATCCTTTTGGGCGTGTTTGGTGGGGTCTTTCCCACTGGCTTTTTGGGTAAGCTCCAGACTTGATATTTGGTGGGGGGGGGGGGCCTTGGGGAGTTTCTCCCCGGTCTAGCCAGCATTTAGAAATGTTTTCATCAGTGGGGAGCTTAATTCACCGGCGAGACCAGCTCCTCAGAGAGGGTCTCACTTTGAAAGGGTTTCCCAATCTCCAAGTGAGTTTGAGAGTCCCCCACACTCCCCACGCATAGACACTGCCACCCCACCGCACACATGGGCATTACTCCACACACCATTAAGGAAGGACACCCCACTATAGGGTAGCTGAGTGGTCCCCATTTCAGGCCACCAACCCCCTTTCAGCCCCACCCCATTTCAGGAACCCCCCCCCCCCCTTCACCCCCCTACCAACCTTTATGAAACCTCTTCATATCCCCTCTTCACCCCCTACCCTTCATACTACCCCTTCATTGGGCATGGTCCCTTCAGGTCCTGAACACTGGCAATGCCAATCTGGCACCCTGGAACACTGGCAGTGCCAATCTGGCACCATGGAACACTGGCACTGCCAACCTGGCACCTGGGCTGTTTCCTGACAAATGGCAGTTCCAACCAGGCACCCTGCCAGGTTGGCACTGCCAGAGTACCAGGGGAGTGCCAGGGTACTGCCCTGTCCGTGACCACTGTGGGTGCCAGGGGTCGGGAGACTCGCTCACTTTGGGCTTCTCCCGTAAAGCACCCGCCACACCCAGATCGGTGCCGAGAGCAACGCTTTCAGAAAATCACACACAAAGACAGCAACATCTATACTTCAGGCTTTGGATTGCAAGTACAGAAGTATTTTTTGTTTGCTTGTATATCCTGAAAGTGTTATTACCTAAGTGGATTTGAAGTTAATACTTTTAGATGAATTTGTTTATGCTGTATTTACGCTTCGCAGTATTCAAAATAATATTGTAATGTAATCCAAGATTTAAATTTAAAATAAAGTATTATATTGCAACCATTAAAAAGGTTGTAGTCTCAGTTTGTAAGCCTCATGCACGAGAACTCTTCTAGAATTGTTAATCATGAGATTTTAAGTGCTGATAGAGGGCATCATTTCAGAGAGACAGATCTGTGATAGTGTATACCCTGTATGTTACTTCCTGAAATCATATTGTTTCATTTAAAAGCACCAAGAAGAAAGTCTGTTTATCTTGAGACCAAATTTCCATCTAGCACAGCTGACTAAACTCTTATGATATTTTAGAATTTCCTTTTTTATTGAGGTTTTAAGCAAGTTATAAGTTCAACAGGAAGATTTATCCTTGCCGGATGGGGGGGGGGGGGGGGGGAGAGGGGGGTTATATAAAGATAATAGAACTCCAACAGTACAAGAGGAAAACACTGTGGTTGCTGATAATCTGAAATAAAAGCAAAAATAAGAAGCCTGCCACAGTATGAGGTAGGTTGCACACCTCAGGAAGCTGAAGCTTTGAACTACAACATCTGTTCTGAGTTAGCACCCGCTATTCATTTTGTAACATTACCATAATCTTCCTTTACTTGTCCTATTATCATCTCATTTTGTCTTGCACAATTATCCATTTAAATCCGTCCACCTTCCACCATATCAGACCTTACTTTATGATCTTTCCACCCCTTGGGTGGAAGGTGTGTTGGCTGTGGTGAGAAAAGCAGCTTGCAGCTTTTCAGTTGCACAGCTGAGTTTTCTTGCCAGATTCTCTGGCACTCTGTGCACAGAAAATCTGGGGGAGGGGGGGGGGGGGGGGTGAATGTTGGCGGGGGGGTGATTGTTGCCATCACGGTGGCTTTTAAAGGGCCCCCGATATTCACCGAAAAGAATATTCGTAACCCAACAGATATGGGGAACACCACCGCCCCCTCCTCCTACGGATAAAGGGAACCCCCTCCACACATAAGGGAAGGTTCCCCAATGGAGCTGCCCAGAGGGCCTGCCCCTGGCAGTGCCATGTTGGCAGTGCCACCCGCACTGCCAAGGTGCGACTGCAATGTTGGCATAGCCAGGTTTACACTGCAAGGTTGGCACAGCAATATTGGTACTTTCAGGTTTTCACTGCCAGGTTGGCACTGCCAGGTTGGCACTGCCAGTGTGCTATGGCCCATGCCAAGGCACAGCTCAGGCATGTTCCTCCGCCCAGGGGATATGCTTACCTTTGCGACCCTGGCATGGTCCCCTCAAACTGTGTCATGTTTTAGATACCTGCTGTAAATCTTGTCACGTTGGCGAGGGGGGGCATCTTTATGTCGGGGGAACATATTGAGGGAAAGCCCTTTGTGCATATGTAAATTTATTAAAATGGGTTTAAATGAGATTCCCACCCTTCCTTGTTGGGAATCTTGTCCCATCACCGGCGAAGGGTGGGTGTGATCAGAAAATTAAATCTCGCCTCCGAGATTCTCGTTTCCACAGTCTCATGAAGTTTTCCACCGGCGTCATCATTTTCGCCCATTGCAAATGCAACAGAAAATCTTGTCCCTTGTCCCTTTTCCCTCCCTGTGTACTTGCTAAGACCTGTAGAGGTGGGATTTTCTGGTCCTGTCCACCCCGAGACCGGAAATTCCTCCCAAGGTCAAACAACCTTTTAATGGTCCATGAAATTGTCCGTCCCACCCGTAATGATTCCCGCGGTGGGCGGTCGGGATCAGAACATTTACTCCATTATATCTCTAACCTTTCCAGTTCCGATGAAAGATTATCGACTTGAAAATTTGGGGAGAATTCTCCTGAGTGCGTTGGGAACCCGATATCAGGACCATTCCCAGGTGCCGACACAGCTCGAGATTGTTGTGTGATGTCCATCAGAGTATTGAGAGAGGTGATTAATCGCGGATTGCCTCCACAATGATGTCTAATTGGGGATAGCGGGCACGTTCAGGAACCAGGAGGTGGACATTTCCCTTTTCAAGGTCACGCGTCAGCCATAAATGTAGCTGCAGGCAGACTGCATAATTACAGAATGTGCAGCAATATTCAGGCAGCTGCGGAAAGGCGGCCCCATGATTCAGTGAGGTCTCCCTGGAGGTCCTCATAGCCGATGAGAGGCCAGAGGAGCGTGTTATTTCAACAGAGGAGGACAAGCTAAGCAGGCATCGCTAGAGATGGTCGCTTGAGCTGTCAGCAGCTGCACTGTGGTGAGCAGGACAGTGGTCCAGTGCAGGAAGGGCTTGAATGATTTCTGAGATCCAACAAACTGAGTAATGTGCAATATCCAGCTGGCAGCCATGAAGTAAATATCTGCTGAACCCACATCTGGGCATAAGGCCGGTATCACCTTGGGAAAACTGAATACACGTAGACTCCTCACCCAATTGAGGGCTCACAGTGATGTAGCTTTTGGAGGGTGATGAGTCAAACCCAGGGACTGTAAATTGACACCATAGTGCTAACCACTGTGCCACCGTGCCACCCCGGGCATCTACAGTGGCATAGTGGTTAGCACTATGGTTTCACAGCACCAGGGACCTGAGTTCGATTCCGCCCCGAGTGACTGTCTGTGTGGAGTTTGCACTTTCTCCCCATGTCCCCGTGGGTTTCCTCCGGGTTCTCCAGTTTCCTCCCACAGTCCAAAGATGTGCAGGTTATGTAGGTTGGTCATGATCAATTGTCCCTTAGTGTCCAAAGGTTGGGTGGAGTTACAGGGATAGGGTGGGGGATTGGGCCCATGTCGGGTGCTCTTTCAAAGGGTCGGTGCAGACTCGATGGGCCGAATGGCCTCCTTCTGAACTGTAGGCATTCTATGATTCTATGTGCAAGTGTCTCATGATGTTCTGATGGGAAGTATCTAACACTTTTGATCTTCACTTTGCAAGAAATACGAGCATGCAGCATCCACGAGAGATGGTATTCTGAGGCTACAGTGGCTCACCTAGCAGTTTTGATGCTGATGGAGGCCATTTCCAATAGCAGGGTGGTCAGTCACAAGGTGAACAGCTGAGGGTAAGATAGGTGTCTGCCAGAGAGATTATGGAAGTTTCTTGTCCTGTCCATGCATGTGGCTTGCAGTAGCTTTCTCGTTTATATCGCTGGCATCTGGTTCATCACCGTTGATGGGCTGTCAGATGTTTGATGAGAGCTGGAAGATTGAGTAACTCTTCCTCTGGGCTGGTGTCAGAGGAGCAGCCAATTGCGGCGGCCATGCCAGTCTCCGCGGAGGAAATGCTCTTTGAAGGTTCACCATCACCGGAGTCAAGCTCAGCCTCTGCCAGTCCACATACATGCAATTCACTGGAGTCTCAGGCATGGATTCCACCAGGTAAGCTTCACATCATATGTGAGCAGGAGTAGTTGATAGAGGAAGAGATATCAGTGGACAGTCCCCATCAGAGCATGGAGGACTGCTCCAGCCATTCTCACCTAGCCAGAGACACTGTCCCCTTGTGGGTCATGTACAAAACGGATGCTTTTGGAGTGCAAATGAAAATTTGTGAGCGTCTGTCAGAGTTCCCTGAGGCAGTGCAGTCCCTTGGGCAAAAAGTGGAGGAATACCATTCAGCCTATCGAGTCTGTACCAACCCTCCAAAAGAGCACCCCACCTAGGCCCTAGGCCCACTCTCCTGCCCCATCCGCACAACTCCATCTAACCTTTTGACTAAGGAGCAATTTATCCTGGCCATTCCACCTTATCTGCACACCTTTGAACTGTAGGAAGAAACCAGAGCATCCAGAGGAAACCCATGCAGAAACAGGGCAAATGTACAAACTCCAGAGAGACAGTCACCCAAGGTTGGGAAGAACCCGGGTCCCTGGCACTTTGGGGCAGCAGTGATAACGACTGTGCTGGCCCAGGTACGGGTACGTATCACAATGGTACGGCTCGTAATGCTTCTGCACATAAACAAAATGAAACTTGTAGCTTTTGGACCCTTAAATATGTCATGTTGTTAATAATAATATATTATTAATAATCGCTTATTGTCATAAGTAGGCTTCAATGAAGGTACTGTGAAAAGCCCCTACTCGCCACACTCTGGCCCCTGTTCGGGGAGACAGGTACAGGAATTGAAACCGCGCTGCTGCCTTGTTCTGCATTACAAGCCAGCTATTTAGCCTAGTATGCTTCACCAACCCCTCCAGTTAGTATTTGGATATAGCAACAGCATGATCTGGAAATGGTTGTATTAGAAAAACTTTACCTCAGTGTAGCCAGGGGGTCATTTAGTTTGATGACGACTGGACACCATGAGACATTGGACGTCTGACAGCAGATGAAAATGCTGAGAGAATACATGGGACAAATCTACTCCCATCATCTACCAGCTTCAGGAGATGTGTGCGTGGATCATGTTGGCTCAAACTTCCCTGCCATCCTGATGAGTCTCTTGCCCCCTCAAGGTGAGCTCTGGACGGCCTTACTGTACTGCCTGCTAGTCATCATCAATCTTCTACATGGATAGAGGATTGGTTAATTAATAGAAAGCAAAGAGTGCAGATTAACGGGTCTTTCTCTGGTTGGCAATCAGTAGCTAGTGGTGTCCCTCAGGGATCAGTGCTGGGCCCCCAATTGTTCACAATTTACATAGATGATTTGAAGTTAGGGACCAAGTGCAATGTGTCCAAGTTTACAGACGACACTAA
Source organism: Scyliorhinus torazame (assembly GCF_047496885.1). Lineage (NCBI taxonomy): Eukaryota > Metazoa > Chordata > Chondrichthyes > Carcharhiniformes > Scyliorhinidae > Scyliorhinus > Scyliorhinus torazame. Next base: position 262,770,772 of record NC_092713.1, read on the forward strand.
GATGATTGGTAAAGCAAAAAGTGCAGAAGATACTGGAAGTCTGCAGAGGGTTTTGGGTAGGTTAAGTGAATGGGCTAGGGTCTGGCAGATGGAATACAATGTTGACAAATGTGAGATTATCCATTTTGGTAGGAATAACAGCAAAAGGGATTATTATTTAAATGATAAAATATTAAAACATGCTGCTGTGCAGAGGGACCTGGGTGTGCTTGTGCATGAGTCGCAAAAAGTTGGTTTACAGGTGCAACAGGTGATTAAGAAGGTGAATGGAGTGTTGTCCTTCATTGCTAGAGGGATGGAGTTTAAGACTAGGGAGGTTATCTTGCAACTGTATAAGGTGTTAATGAGGCCACACCTGATGTATTGTGTTCAGTTTTGGTCTCCTTACCTGAGGAAGGACGTACTGGCTCTGGAGAGTGTGCAGAGGAGATTCACTAGGCTAATCCCAGAGCTGAGGGGTTGGATTGCGAGGAGAGGTTGAGTAGACTGCGACTGTACTCGTTGGAATCGTGAAGGATGCGCGGGGGGGGGGGGGGGGGGGGGGGGGGGGGGGGAATCTTAAAGAAACATATAAAATTCTGAAGGGAATAGATAGGATAGATGAGGGCAAGTTGTTTCTACTGGCGGGTGAAAGCAGAGCTAGAGGGCATAGCCTCAAAATATGGGGAAGTAGATTTAGGACTGAGTTTAGGAGGAACTTATTCCCCCAAAGGGTTATGAATCAATGGAATTCCCTGTCCCGTGAAGCAGTTGAGGCTCCTTCATTAAATGTTTTGAAGATAAAGATAGATAGTTTTTTGAAGAATAAAGGAATAAATAATTATAGTGTTCAGCAGGAAAGTGGAGCTGAGTCCACAAAAGATCAGCCATGATCTCATTGAATGGTGGAGCAGGCTCGAAGGGCTAGGTGGCCGACTCCTGCTGCAAGTTCCTATGCTCTTATGTTCTACACATGATTTTGTTCTTCTACTTGTTCCTCCTCTAGTTCCACCCTCCCCTGCGGGACCATTCTATACAGAGTACAGCAGGCCAACAGAACCCGTGACACTCTTGCAGGGTGGCACTGGATGGGCCAAGGCACCCAAATCACATCTTCAGGAGACCGATGGTCTGATCAGTGGTGTTGCTGGCAGTGATTTGGTTGTTTCACTCCTGCACCTCTATTGTGGGGTTAAGCACAGTTGTCTTCAAGGATATTCCTTGTCAGACAGGGTCCATGTATGGAGGCTGTCTGGTGGCATGAACAGCAGAAGCACCTGAGCTTATCTGAGGATGATTGAATCATTGCCAGGAAACCTAACATACAATAACCACTTGTGATGGTCACACATCACCTCTCGGAACCACTTCCAGTTGGTGAAAATGCTGAGTTGTGCCATCAGGACATTGGTGCAGTCGATCTCATCCTATACCTGGAGGAATCGTGCGATGGAGTCAACTCCTTTGCCCATCTGTGGCTGACCAGCCGCATCTGTGATGAATGTGATGAAGTCCAATGGCCTCTCATCACTAAAGTAATGCTGCTGTAGGCAGTCTGCCCATGGGTATCCCACATAGGTCCACCACCTACTCCTGAAATGAACCAGACACTGGAACCTTCAAGCTGAATTCACCTGGCCAGCTGTTGGCAACTCCTCTGCGGATGCACAAATCAACCATCGCCTGCCTCGATTGTCATAGACGTTAGCAGCACTGCTGCCCGGACATGTTAAGGAAGCTGGTCCTTTGTCAGCAAAGCTGATGCTGCTGGTACAGCTTTCTTGACTCTCCTGCCTCTTGCCCAGCTCACCTCACTTTGCTATCCCTGTGCTAAGGGACTGCCTTTGTTATTGGTGCTGCTGCTCCTCATCACTGCTTTAGCGCACCTCTGAGGAGGTGGCTCTCCTTTCCAGAGACAGCCACAGTTATTAGGACCTCCTCCAAAACCCACCCTCTTCAAGTCAGTGGCCATCCACGAGCTCCTCTTCATTGATTCTCCATTTTATGCAAAGGATTTAATGGCTACCTCTTGCATCAGTGGCCTCCTGCTGTACGGCTACCTCAGCCTCTTGGATGACACAGTGTGCACAGCCTGGCATGTGCGCCTCCCACAGAATTATGCGTGTGAGAAAAGACCACTCAATTGCCTGCTTAGACACCCTAATTTACTGCCACCACCAGATTGGCAGCCGTCATCAGCGAGAAAGCGCACCCAGAGAAATTTCATAGAAGCGGCTACACGTTAGGCAACTGGCACTCCTTCTTCTTGCAAGAAATCTCTGGCACACCCATCTCCATCTCCGTGGCAACATTTAACCATTCGCTCTGTTTGTCTCTCCACAGATGCTGCCTGACTGGCTGAGTATTCCCAGCATTTTCTGTTTTTATTTCTGCACACAGATTTGGCCACTCACTCGATCAAATAATCACTTTTCCACAAACAGAATTCAACAGATCAGGAAAGTAGATTTCATTCATTCTGTTCAAAGAAGCGTTAATTTCGATGGGAAACTGGATACTATTGATGCTGACCAATGTTGACCATTATGAAATGGATGGTAACAAAACCACTCAGACAGCCATGAAACTGAATGTCACGGATGCATGGCCGGCCATTCAACCCCCATCAAGTCTCCAAGAGCACAAGCCACAATATCAAAATAATAATTACTAAATTGTTTAAAATAAAACATCTGCTCACTTATTTGTGGTTGGTAACGTGAATTCAACACAACAGATGAAAGCAAAGTGATGAGCTTCTAATTAGGCCTTCATATGGATGTTTATGAATTTAATACCAAAAAAAAGGAATTTTGGTAAGAGAAAAGAATATTATTCGTTTGAAACCTGTTACTTAAAATACACGGTACAGCACAACCAGATTTGTGTTTTACCCAATTTATCCTAGATCTGATAGAAGAAAGACAGCATAGATAAAAACATCTTCAGGATAAAATAAAGAACAAAGTGAGAACATTTTCTGCAGGGGAGGTGTAACAAAACGGCAATTGCCATTTATTAAGACCAGCAGATTTATGATTCTGCTGTGTGTCTCACTGAGGAAACTTACCCCGAAACTTAGAAATAAACATTCACCTTCTGCACTAGTCTAGTTATTTTTGTCCCATTCCAAACCTCAATGAAAGGTGCGTGACTTTCAAACATTCATAGACTATACAAACCTTTAAATTTATTTGTGTGATGTTGAACCCAGCACTTTTCCCTGACATTCTACGGTAACTGCATCCTGTTTACAAATTTATGAAAGTTTAATGTGGCACATTTTAGAAAATTTACATTTTCTGTCACGCCAGGCTCACATGAAATTAAGGAGCCATAAACACAGATTTTTCCTGCAGTTTGTTCATAGCTCTACAGGGAATTGTGCAGTCCCAAGGTATATATGCTATAAAACCTAAGCTATCCAAGGAGCCAGAGGGCCTTTTGATAGCTTATATTAAAGATTACTTACACCCTTTTTTGTACAGAACCAATGTACAGAAACTAGGACCTAAATACAAATAATGTTCATACATGAAACATAAAAGTATCAATGCAATTAGCACTGTATTTCAGATTTTCTGATTTATAATGATTCACAATGTCAGTGAATTACTCACATATCAATGATTTTTATACTGGTTGTATATCAGCTTGATGCACAGATTCTTTTTCCGAGGTCTTAAAAAAAATAATCTTTTTTCAGTTCTTTGAGTTTGAGTGCTTTAAGAGTTTGAGGATTATATCCGGACTTGAATACTGTACTTGGATCTCTTTAATAATGGTGACTGTTTTCCCTGTGCTGCCCTCCTTTTGCAACACTCCCTCAGGATAGCAGCTCATAAGTACTTGTCTTGTATGAGAGCAGACAGCGCGGCACCAATAAATCTTTGCTGGACAGCAGGGAGAGGTTCAGAACAGATCCAGTCTAGTACTTTGTTTACACATCTTTTATAAGTAGCCCTCCATTAAGCCCCACAAAGAAAGTTTGGGACTCTCGTGCCCCAGACTCCACCCCTTCCCTCCAGCAAGAATGAAGCCTTGTAAGCTCTTGAAACCATCTACCTTTGACTTGTCATGACTGTTCTTTGGTCCAGGCCTCCTTACAGCCAAGGTCCACTATTGGAGCAGCTGACCTCTGACATTAAAATGAGATCCAGGAGCTTAAATCACCTGGGTCTTTATGTTGACAATGTCAAGAAGTGTTCATCCCACTCTTCATTAAAATCAGGGCTATAACATTTAACTGCTCAAGGATTTGGTATTTTGGCATCAACAGTTGACACTGAATTTATCCTGGGACTTAACGTTTTCAATATTATTTCTTCTGATGTTTGGCAACATTATCAACTAGAGCTGAAGTGGAATATAAACACGAGCACGGCCTGGTCAAGTTAAATGGCCTGTTTTGGTGCATGTATATTCTGTGCAACATCAGAGGACTTAAATAAAAACAAAAAGTGCTGGGAAAGTGCAGATGGTTTGGCAGCATCTGGGGAGAGAGAAACAGAGTTAGCATTTCAAGTCCAAAGTGACTCTTCAATCAAGAGGAACGTTAAAACTACTATTTATTGCATAGGTGAATTCAAGAGAAATGCAATTTCAGGCCTTCCACCAATTAAGAACTGGGTGATGTTGCACTGAAAATAGTGGCTGGTGGGTCTCTTTGAGGGGTTTCCCTATTTAGGGGGGTCCTTGGGGGTGGGTAAGTCGGTTCCCCAGTACTTCGGGGAAGGAAGGACACCCAGATATTCTGGGGGTGGGGGCTGCTTTGTGATGCGGGGGATGGGTGGGGGGGCTGATTTGCAGTGCAGGTGGTGCGTGGCCAGCCGTGGGACTTCACTATTGGGTCGCCCTCTCAAAATGGCGGCCCTCGAGAATCCCTCGTATTCCTCACCATGCATAAATTTTCATGACATGGAACACAGAATTGCTTCGTGATTTGCGCTGCGAGAGAAATGGGGGTGAATTCTTCATTTGGGAGACATGGGGCTGGATTGTCTGATTTTGAGACTAAGTGCCGACGCCAGCGTGGGAACCGTGGTATTTTCTGATGGAAAAAACGGCGCAACAGCTGCATCCATTCAGCTCCTTTAAATGGGCTATCACCATTGCCATGCAAAACGGTGCCGGATTCGTCGGGTCCATGATTGGCACACATGAGGCTCACACGCCACAGCCGCACTTAAACGATCCATCCCCCCACACACACTGTCCCAGCCAACAAGATGGCTGGAAGGAGAGCAGCGCCACAGTGTCTAACTGAGCTGGACACGCTCATGGACTCCATGGAGGAGAGGCGGATGACCCTGTACCCCAGCCAGGAGGAAGGCCTCCAGGCATCGCCATTCGACGTGCCTGGGTGCAGGTGGCAGAGGCGGTCAGCGCCATGGGCAACGTTGCCCGGACTGGCATGCAGAACTGCAAGAAATTTCACAACCTCCTCAGGGCAGCTAGGGTGAGTTGGCTGCTCCATGCCCCTGGCACTAACCTCGCCCCCAACACACACCCGCAACCCGGCTCCTCCCGCCCCAGGGGGACGGCTGAACCCCCACCCCTGTCCCACATGCCAGCGATCATGCCAACTGCCATGGCCGCGTGCCACGGCCCACTGAGACCACCAAGCACCCAACCCCTGGACTGCATGTGTCGGAAAGTTTAACGGTTGTGCTGTTTGTGTTTCCCCACACCCACAAGAGAAGTCTGCGCACAACCGCTAGGAGCGTGAGAAGGCCGGAGGGGGACCACCAGAACTGCAGCCCCTCACCATGCCCGAGCAGAGGGCACTGGACATGGTCGGCGGCCCAGAGGGAGGTCACCGAGGTGGAGTTTGGCGGTGGGCAAGGAAAGTGAGGCCCCTGCTTAGTTGCGGATCCCTATGACACATGTGTGGCCCCACACCCCCCTCACCCCTCATCAGAGGACACCGACTTTCCATCGCAGCTGTCTCCTACACCCTCCACCATCTCAGAGACTATCACATCGGTTGGGCCACATTAGTGAAGAGGCTCCTGGGACACTATCTGGTGATAATCAGTCATCGCATCCAGTAAAGCAGGTGGAGGTAGGTGCAGCCGAGGTGCCAGACGGTCGGAGGCTGGCCAGCCCCAGGAACCGGCTGCCGTCCGGACAGGTCCAAGGCTCCTGCAACATCCAGTCCCCAGCCACAGTACAGATGCAATCAGGGATCAAGGGGCCACAAGACCAGCACCTGCAGGAGTCCTACCTACTCCCTCTCTCGCTCAGCAGTCACAATGGCAATCTCACGACTTTTGAAACCACAAATGAACCACGCCGTCGGGAACACAGCCCACCGGGGGCGGTGAATCTCGGAGGCCCCGGAGAATATGCCTGGCCTGCTAATGATATGCCGACTGTACTTTTAACATGTGCGGGGAGAGGCGCATTTTGCCATTTTTGGGGTGCCGGAGTTTCCCGATTATAAACCGGCGCCCAATCGCGATTTCAGCGTCGGCAAACAGAATCCCGCCCTGTGTTCTCCCGCCGGATAATAATTGTAACCGATTTATGTTCCCCCTGGGAGCGCAAATCGGGAAGCAATTCCATATCCGTTGCCATGAAAATTTATGCATGGCAAGGAATACAAAGGATTCATGGGGTAAACCCGCTATCGGGAAGCCTGCTCGAAATGGCAGCCCAATAGCAAAGTCCAGCAGCCAGCTACCCACATCCCCGCACTGCAAAAAAGCCCCTAAATCCCCTTGCCGCTCTACCAAGCTGCCCTCCACTCCCTGATTGCCTGGGTGCCCATCCTTCCCCCAAGTAAGGAGATGACCCACCCGCCCCTCCACCAAGGACTCCCTAATGCGGGAGACCCCCCCCCACTTCCCAGAGATCCACTTAATAGGCTGGCCTCCCCCAAGGGATTCCCTTAATAGGAAGGCCTCCCCAGAACTCGCTAACTAAAGGAACCCCCCAAAGGGACCCCCTAACTAAAGGGACCCCACATAGGGATCCCTGACTGAAGGTACCCATCCCCACAGACCCATCACCCCTTCCCTGAGAAGAGACCCCTGTCTGGAAGCTAGAGAGCAGCTGTAGCACTTACCTGGAGGCTCCACGTGTCCATTCCTCGAAGGAAAAGGTGACGTGTGTTTCAATCCAGTAGCTGCAAGCCATTCTTTCCTTTCTAGTAGTGGGCTGTGATTGACAGCTTCCACAAACCTGCTGCAGCCTTGATTTATTCATTTCACTTCATTGATGACTGACTCTAAGTAGTGAAATCTCAATGTTTACAAATATCAACCACATCAAAGAGTAGTAAGTGCATTGCAATCAAACGCTTGAGAGATTGGGCCGCACTGAGTGATAGGATTGCATTTACTCATTAAGACCCATTCGCTTTCATTTACATCCTCCTGCTGGAGCGCGGTCGTGAACCTCGAGGCAGCGAGGGTCAGAGCATCGCACTCACATCGGTGCCCAGCGCCAATCCTGATTTTCCCCCAACTACTGATTCTCCGACCCATCGGGAATGTGGGGCGTCATTCTCCGACCCCCTGCCGGGTCGGAGAATCGGCGGGGGCTGGCGTGAATCCCGCCCCCGCCGGTTGCCGAAGTCTCTGGCACCGGAGATTCGGCGGGGGCGGGAATCGCGCCGTGCCGGTTGGCAGGCCCCCCCTGCTCGATTCTCCGGCCCGGCTGGCCGAAGTCCCGCCGATAAATTGCCTGTCCCGCCGGCGTGGTTTAAACCACCTTTTGAATGGCGGGACAAGGTGACGTGGGCGGGCTCCGGGGTGCTGGGGGGGCGCGGGGCGATCTGGCCCCGGGGGGTGCCCCCACGGTGGCCTGGCCCGCGATCGGGGCCTACCGATCCGCGGGCGGGCCTGTGCCGTGGGGGCACTCTTTCCCTCCTGCCTCCGCCACGGTCTCCACCATGGCAGAGGCGGAGGAGACTCCCTCCACTGCGCATGCGTGGGAAACTGTCAGCGGCCGCTGAAGCTCCCGCGCATGCGCCGCCCGGGGATGTCATTTCCGCGGCAGCTGGCGGGGCAACAAAGGCCGTTTCCGCCAGCTGGCGGGGCGGAAATTCCTCCGGCGCTGGCCTAGCCCCTCAATGTTGGGGCTCGGCACCCAAAGATGCGGAGCATTCCGCACCTTTGGGGCGGCGCGATGCCCGTCTGATTGGCGCCGTTTTGTGCGCCAGTCGGCGAACATCGCGCCGTTTCGGGAGAATTTCTCCCCACACTTTGGCCGTCGTGGGACGGAGTATCCAGCCCATTGTCTCCCAAACGGTGAATCCCGGCCATTGTCTAAGTCGCCTTGGTGAATTCCTGCAGCGCACCTTGTGGATTGCAACAATTAAATGTGTGATTAAAACAAGATTGAATGAGATTAAAAGTTTTTCTGTCATTAATTGCAAGTAATTTTTTAAATATCTTCATACTGTTTTTCAGTTCATTCTTGCACTTCAATCTAAATCACTCAATTCAGCGAACTATAGAGCAATCCCATTAAATATATTGGAAACTTTGTTTTCCAGAATGCTCATCCAAAAACATCAAGGTGCCAGCAACCTCCCGACAAGTAACAACTAGATAAGTGTTTTCAGGAGATGGATCTATACAGAGTCAAACAAATCACGGAAGCTGACTTCAAAAAAATGAAATTGGGCCAGAACTGAATTTCAAATGCGCACCCCTAATTATAATGTACTTAAATCTAAACTGATGTTGCCAGTAGCCTGTCTGTGTCTGTCTGTGCAAGATCAAAAGGTGATTTGAGTCATATGCAGCACTTAAAAGCATTGTACAAAAAGAGAAATTGTACATTTATTGTTTTCTCATTAAAAGTAGAAAAAGGCAGTAGATCCTGAAGGAGATAGCTGAATAAGCTGTGCCGTGTACATCAAAAGGAACTCGGATTGTAAACAGGGCCCAAAAGTGTTTTGTTCTGAAACTGTAATCATCTATTAGATAGAGTCTTTTGATATGGCCTGTGTATGTAGGCATGTAGGAAAGAAAAATTGAAAGAAGCGATTGCATTTATATCACACCTTTCACCACAACAGGATGTCGCAAGGGCTTTACAGCTCATGAAATATTTTTGACATCGAGGCAATGTTGCAGGAAATGCACAGCCTGTTTGTACTCAGCAATGTGATAATGACCAGAATCTGGGGAGGGATTCTCCGACCCCCCGCCGGGTCGGAGAATCGCCGGGGGCTGGCGTGAATCCCGCCCCCACCGGTTGCCGAATTCTCCGGCACCAGAAATTCGGCGGGGGTGGGATTCGTGCCGCGCCGGTTCGCGCCCCCCCCCCGGCGATTCTCCGGCCCGCGATGGGCCGAAGTGCCGCTGCTGGAATGCCTGTCCTGCCGGCGAGAATCAAACCACCTCTCTTACCGGCGGGACAAGGCGGCGCGGGCGGGCTCCGGGGTCCTTGGGGGGTGGGCGCAGGGAGATCTGGCCCCGGGGGGTGCCCCCACAGTGGCCTGGCCCGCGATCGGCCACTTCCAACGAGTCCGAAAGTTGTACTGTGTCTTGGAGGTCGAGTGACCTCCTTCTAGTCGGCGCTGGCAGATGTAATTAGATTTTATGCCTGCGACATAGGCGTCCCGGATCAGCAATTCGGTGTGCTTGACAGCCGATACCCCCTTACAACTGCAGTTCCAGCTGAGAACCCACAAGGCGCGCAGGAATTCAGCTTGCGATTCTCCGGGGCGCTAGCGCCTCGTGGCAAGGAGATGCCTAGCGTACACTTCGTTGACTACCTTAACATACTGCCGCTTCAACAGCGCTGACTAGAAGGAGGTCACTCGAGGCCCGAAATGTTACTTCTGTGGCCAGGGTAAGCACCCCAGACAATGCTGCCCAGCGAAGAGCGAGATCTGCAATGGGTGCGGAAAGAAGGGCCACTTCTCTAAAGTCTGCCAGGTCCGACCTGTTTCTAAACACAGCAGCGCTGCATGTAGCCCGCGGGGACCGCCCCCATCTTCCACGTCATCCGCCACGTGCGACCCGTGGGGGCCGCCATCTTCGACGCCACCCGCCATGTGCGACCCGTGCGGGCTGCCATCTTGGCCGCCATCTTGAACGCCACCTGCCACCTGCGACCCGTGGGGGCCGCCATCTTGAAATCACCCCGCCGCATCCCGGAACCCCTACTCACCAGATCGTACGCTGGCCTCCGCTCCCCTCGATCAGCCCACCCACCTTCCGAAGCTCGCCTCTATCACCCTCGACCAATCTCGACCTCATCACCTCACTAAATCCATGATGGCCATCTGGATCAATGGCCACGCGACGACCTGCCTCTTCGACTCTGGGAGCACGGAGAGTTTCATTCACCCAGATACGGTACGGCGCTGCTCTCTCCCAATTTTACCTGCGAACCAGAGAATCTCCCTGGCTTCCGAATCACATTCTGTGGAAGTCTGTGGGTACTGTGTCGCAACCCTTACAATACGGGATGTGGAGTACAAAAATTTCAAGCTCTACGTCCTCACCCAACTCTGCGCTGCCCTACTACTAGGTCTAGATTTCCAATGCCACATCAAAAGTCTTACCTTGGAGTTCGATGGACCCCTGCCCCCTCTCACCGTCTGTAGCCTCTCGACCCTTAAAGTCGCCCCACCCCCGCTCTTTGTTAACCTCACCCCGGACTGTAAGCTCGTCGCCACTAGGAGCAGACGATACAGTGCTTGGGACAAGGCCTTTATCAGGTCGAAGGTCTAGCGACTCCTGCGAGAAGGGATCATAAAGGCCAGTACCAGCCCCTGGAGAGCCCACGTGGTGGTCGTCAAAACTGGGGAGAAACACCAGATAGTCATCGGCTACAGTCAGACCATCAACCAGTACACGCAGCTCGATGCGTACCCCCTCCCCCACATATCTGACATGGTCAATCAGATTGCGCAGTACCGAGTCTTCTCCACTATTGACTTGAATTCCGCGTACCACTAGCTCCCTATCCGCCCGGAGGACCGCCAATACACAGCCTTCAAGGCAGATGGCCGCCTCTATACTTCCTCAGGGTCCCCTTCGGCGTCACCAATGGAGTCTCGGTCTTCCAACGGGAGATGGACCGAATGGTTGACCAGTACGGGCTGCGGGCCACGTTCCCGTATCTGGATAATGTCACCATCTGCGGCCACGACCAGCAGGACCATGACGCTAACCTCCAACATTTCCTCCACACCGCCAAGCTCCTTAACCTAACATACAATAAGGAGAAATGCATTTTCCGCACAACCCGCCGAGCCATCCTTGGCTACGTTGTGGAAAACGGAGTCCTAGGGCCCGACCCCAACCGCCTGCGCCCCCTCCTGGAACTTCCACTCCCCCACTGCCCCAAGGCCCTGAAGAGATGCCTGGGGTTCTTTTCCTATTATGCCCAGTGGGTCCCCAATTATGCGGACAAGGCCCGTGCACTCATTGGGCGGGATTCTGCGACCCCCCCGCCAGGTCGGAGAAACGCCGGGGGGCAGCGTGAATCCCGTCCCCACCGGCCGCCGAATTCTCCGGCACCGAAGATTCGGCGGGGGCAGGAATCGCGCCGTGCCGATCGGCGGGCCGCCCCTGGCGATTCCCCAGCCCGCGATTGGGCCAAAGTCCTGCTGCTGTCATACCGGTCCTGCCGGCGTGAATTAAACCACCTCCCTTACCGGCGGGACCAGGCGGCACGAGCGGGCTCCGGGGTCCTGGGGTGGGTGCGGGGCGGTCTGGTCCCGGGGGGTGCCCCCACGTTGGCCTGGCCCGCGATCGGGGCCCACCGATCCATGGCTGGGCCTGTGCCGTGGGGGCACTCTTTCCCCTCCGCGTCGGCCATAGCCTCCCTTCGGCCCTGGCTGGCATGGCACCAAAGGCCTTCCACACCAGCCAGCGGGACGGCAACCACTCCGGTGCGGGCCTAGCCCCTAAAAGTTAGGGCTTGGCCCCTAAAGGTGCGGAGAAATCCGCACATTGGGGCGGCCCGACGCTGGAGTGGTTCACGCCACTCCATCCCGCCGGGACCCTCCGCCCTGCCGGGTAAGGGAGAATCCCGCCCATTAAATCCACCATTTTTCCCCTGACGGCTGAGGCCCGCCTGGCCTTCAACCGCATCAAAACAGATATTACCAAAGCCACGATGCACGCAGTAGATGAGTCCATCCAAGTGCAGAGCGATGCGTCTGACTTTGCTCTGGCCGCTACCCTCAACTAGACGGGCAAGCCCGTGGCTTTCTTCTCCCGTACGCTCCAGGGCTCCGAAATTCGACGCTCCTCCGTCGAAAAGGAAGCCCAGGCCATTGTTGGAAGCTGTGCAACATTGGAGGCATTACCTGGCCGGCAGGCGATTCACTCTCCTCACTGACCAACGGTCGGTTGCTTTCATGTTTAACAGTACACAGCGGGGCAAGATCAATAATGACAAGATCCTCAGGTGAAGGATCGAACTCTCCACCTATAATTATGATATCCTGTATCGATCTGGGAAGCTCAATGAACCCCCAGATGCCCTATCCCGCGGTACATGTGCCAGCGCACAATTATTATTTTTTTAAAAAAAATATTTTATTGAAAATTTTTGGTCAACCATCACAGTACATTGTGTATCCTTTACACAATAATATAACCGTATAAATAACAATGACCTGTTTTATAAACAAAGAATAAATAATATATAACATAAACGAAAACTAAAACTAAATGGCAACTGCCTTGTCTCAGATAAACACTCTCCAAAAATATGATTTAACAGTCCAATATACAATTATTTATAGCAACGACCTATACATATTATACATATATATTAACAACCCTGAGAGTCCTTCTGGTTTCTCCCCCCCCCCCCCCCCCCCCCCCGCCCCGGGCTGTTTGGTTCGACCTGGACCCCCACTACTTTCGAAACCACCTTTGTCACCCCCACCCAAAACCCCTGTAGTGCCGGACATGACCAGAACATGTGGGTGTGATTCGCTGGGCTTCTCGAGCATCTCGCACACCTATCCTCTCCCCAAAAAAATTTACTAAGCCGTGCTCCAGTCATATGCGCCCTGTGTAACACCTTAAACACCTCCATTCACCTGACGAAGGAGCAGCGCTCCGAAAGCTAGTGACATCGAAACAAACCTGTTGGACTTTAACCTGGTGTTGTAAGACTTCGTACTGTGCTCACCCCAGTCCAACGCCGGCATCTCCACATCATGGCTACCTTAAATTGAATCAGGCTTAGCCTGGCACACGAGGATGATGAGTTTACCCTACTTAGGGCATCCGCCCACAGCCCCTCCTCAATCTCCTCCCCCAGCTCTTCTTCCCATTTCCCTTTCAGCTCCTCTACCATAATCTCCCCCTCGTCCCTCATTTCCCTATATATATCTGACACCTTACCGTCCCCACCCATGTCTTTGAGATCACTCTGTCCTGCACCTCATGCGTCGGGAGCTGCGGGAATTCCCTCACCTGTTGCCTCGCAAAAGCCCTCAGTTGCATATACCGGAATGCATTCCCTTGGGGCAACCCATATTTCTCGGTCAGCGCTCCCAGGCTTGCGAACTTCCCATCCACAAACAGATCTTTCAGTTGCATTACTCCTGCTCTTTGCTATATTCCAAATCCCCCATCCATTCTCCCCGGGGCAAACCTATGGTTATTTCTTATCGGGGACCCCCCCAAGGCTCCCGTCTTTCCCCTATGCCGTCTCCACTGTCCCCAAATTTTCAAAGTCGCCACCACCACCGGGCTTGTGGTGTATTTCTTTGGTGAGAACGGCAATGGGGCCGTCACCATAGCTTGTAGGCTAGTCCCCCTACAGGACACCCTCTCCAATCTCTTCCACGCCGCTCCCTCCTCCTCTCCCATCCACTTACTCACCATTGAGATATTGGCGGCCCAGTAGTACTCACATAGGCTCGGTAGTGCCAGCCCCCCCCTATCCCTACTACGCTGTAAGAATCCCTTCCTCACTCTCGGGGTCTTCCCGGCCCACACAAAACTCATGATGCTCTTTTCGATCCTTTTGAAAAAAGCCTTCGTGATCACCACCGGGAGGCACTGAAACACAAAGAGGAATCTCGGGAGGACTACCATTTTAACCGCCTGCACCCTCCCTGCCAGTGACAGGGATACCATGTCCCATCTCTTGAAGTCCTCCTCCATTTGTTCCACCAATCGCGTTAAATTTAACCTATGCAATGTACCCCAATTCTTGGCTATCTGGATCCCCAAGTAACGAAAGTCCCTTGTTACCTTCCTCAGCGGAAAGTCCTCTATTTCTCTGCTCTGCTCCCCTGGATGCACCACAAACAACTCACTTTTCCCCATGTTCAGTTTATATCCTGAGAATTCTCCAAACTCCCGGAGTGTCCGCATTATCTCTGGCATCCCCTCCGCCGGGTCCGCTACATATAACAACAAATCATTCGCATACAGAGATACCCGGTGTTTTTCTCCTCCTCTAAGTACTCCCCTCCACTTCTTGGAACCCCTCAATGCTATTGCCAGGGGCTCAATCGCCAGTGCAAACAATAATGGGGACAGAGGGCATCCCTGCCTTGTCCCTCTATGGAGCCGAAAGTATGCAGATCCCCGTCCATTCGTGACCACAGTCGCCACTGGGGCCCTATAAAACAGCTGCACCCATCCAACATACTCATCTCCAAAACCAAATCTCCTCAGCACCTCCCACAGATAGTCCCACTCCACTCTATCAAATGCTTTCTCGGCATCCATCGCCACCACTATCTCCGCTTCCCCCTCTGGTGGGGGCATCATCATTACCCCTAGCAGCCTCCGTATATTCGTATTCAGCTGTCTCCCCTTCACGAACCCAGTTTGGTCCTCATGGACCACCCTCGGGACACAATCCTCTATCCTCATTGCCATTACCTTGGCCAGAATCTTAGCGTCTACATTTAGGAGGGAAATAGGTCTATAGGACCCGCATTGCAGCGGGTCCTTTTCCTTCTTTAGGAGAAGCGATATCGTTGCCTCAGACATAGTCGGGGGCAGCTGTCCCCTTTCCTTTGCCTCATTAAAGGTCCTCATCAGTAGCGGGGCGAGCAAGTCCACATATTTCCTGTAAAATTCAACTGGGAATCCATCCGGTCCCGGAGCCTTCCCCGCCTGCATGCTCCTAATTCCTTTCACTACTTCCTCTGTTTCAATCTGTGCTCCCAGTCCCACCCTTTCCTGCTCCTCCACCTTGGGAAATTCCAGCCGGTCCAGAAAGCCCATCATTCTCTCCCTCCCATCCAGGGGTTGAGCTTCGTATAATTTTTTATAAAATGCCTTGAACACTCCATTCACTCTCTCCGCTCCCCGCTCCATCTCTCCTTCCTCATCCCTCACTCCCCCTATTTCCCTCGCTGCTCCCCTTTTCCTCAATTGGTGGGCCAGCAACCTGCTCGCCTTCTCCCCATATTCGTACTGTACACCCTGTGCCTTCCTCCGCTGTGCCTCTGCAGTACCCGTTGTCAGCAAGTCAAATTCTACGTGTAGCCTTTGCCTTTCCCTGTACAGTCCCTCCTCCGGTGCCTCCGCATATTGCCTGTCCGCCCTCAGAAGTTCTTGCAGCAACCGCTCCCGTTCCCTACTCTCCTGCTTTCCTTTATGTGCCCTTATTGATATCAGCTCCCCTCTAACCACTGCCTTCAGCGCCTCCCAGACCACTCCCACCTGGACCTCCCCATTATCATTGAGTTCCAAGTACTTTTCAATGCACCCCCTCACCCTTAGACACACACCCTCATCTGCCATTAGTCCCATGTCCATTCTCCAGGGTGGGCGCCCTTCTGTTTCCTCCCCTATCTCCAAGTCCACCCAATGTGGAGCGTGATCCGAAATGGCTATAGCCGTATACTCCGTTCCCCTCACCTTCGGGATCAACGCCCTTCCCAAAACAAAAAAGTCTATTCGCGAATAGACTTTGTGGACATAGGAGAAAAACGAAAACTCCTTACTCCTAGGTCTGCTAAATCTCCACGGGTCTACTCCTCCCATCTGCTCCATAAAATCATTAAGCACCTTGGCTGCTGCCGGCCTCCTTCCTGTCCTGGACCTCGACCTGTCCAGCCCTGGTTCCAACACCGTATTGAAATCTCCCCCCATTACCAACTTTCCCACCTCTAGGTCCGGGATGCGTCCTAGCATACGCCTCATAAAATTGGCATCTTCCCAGTTCGGGGCATATACGTTTACCAAAACCACCGTCTCCCCCTGTAGTTTGCCACTCACCATCACGTATCTGCCCCCGCTATCCGCCACTATAGTCTTTGCCTCAAACATTACCCGCTTCCCCACTAATATAGCCACCCCCCTGTTTTTCGCATCTAGCCCCGAATGGAACACCTGCCCCACCCAACCTTTGCGTAGTCTCACCTGGTCTATCAGTTTCAAGTGCGTTTCCTGTAACATAACCACGTCTGCCTTAAGTTTCTTAAGGTGTGCGAGTACCCGTGCCCTCTTTATCGGCCCGTTCAGCCCTCTCATGTTCCACGTGATCAGCCGGGTTGGGGGGCTTTTTACCCCCCCCCCCCTTGTCGATTAGCCATCCCCTTTTTCCAGCTCCTCACCCGGTTCCCACGCAGCTGTGTCCCCCCCAGGCGGTGCCCCCCCGCCCATCCCACCCCATACCAGCTCCCCCCTCTACCCAGCAGCAGCAGCCCAATAGTTACCCCCTCCCACCCCCCCCCCCCCCCGCTAGATCCCCCACTAGCGTAGTTACACCCCCCATGTTGCTCTCAGAAGTCAGCAAACTCTGGCCGACCTCGGCTTCCCCCCGTGACCTCGGCTCGCACCGTGCGACGCCCCCTCCTTCCTGCTTCCCTATTCCCGCCATGATTATCATAGCGCGGGAACCGAGCCCGCGCTTCCCCCTTGGCCCCGCCCCCAATGGCCAACGCCCCATCTCCTCCACCTCCTTTCCTCCCCCCACCACCTCCTGTGGAAGAGAGAAAAGTTACCACATCGCAGGATTAATAACATAAAACTCCTCTTTCCCCCCTTTTTACCCCCCTCTTCGCCCCCCATACTCGCCCCACCACTTTGTTTCAAACGTTCTTTTTTTAAAAAATAACCCGCTCATTCCAATTTTTCTTCCACGATAAAAGTCCACGCCTCATCCGCCGTCTCAAAGTAGTGGTGCCTCCCTTGATATGTGACCCACAGTCTTGCCGGCTGCAGCATTCCGAATTTTATCTTCGTTTTGTGAAGCACCGCCTTGGCCCGATTAAAGCTCGCCCTCCTTCTCGCCATCTCCGCACTCCAGTCTTGGTATACGCGGATCACCGCGTTCTCCCACTTACTGCTCCAAGTTTTCTTTGCCCATCTAAGGACCATCTCTTTGTCCTTAAAACGGAGGAATCTCACCACTATGGCTCTAGGAATTTCTCCTGCTCTCGGTCCTCGCGCCATCACTCGGTATGCTCCTTCCACCTCCAGCGGACCCGCCGGGGCCTCCGCTCCCATTAACGAGTGCAGCATCGTGCTCACATATGCCCCGACGTCCGCTCCCTCTGCACCTTCAGGAAGACCAAGAATCCTTAGGTTGTTCCTCCTCGCGTTGTTCTCCAGCGCCTCCAGCCTTTCCACACATCGTTTATGTTGTGCCTCGTGCATCTCCGTCTTCACCACCAGGCCCTGTATGTCGTCCTCATTCTCGGCAGCCTTTGCCTTCACGACCCGAAGCTCTCGCTCCTGGGTCTTTTGCTCCTCCTTTAGCCCTTTGATCGCCTGTAATATCGGGGCCAACAGCTCCTTCTTCATTTCCTTTTTGAGTCCTTCCACGCAGCGTTTCAAAAACTCGTGTTGTTCAGGGCCCCATATTAAACTGCCACCTTCCGACGCCATCTTGGTTTTTGCTTGCCTTCCTTGCCGCTGCTCTAAAGGATCCACCGCAATCCGGCCACCTTCCTCTCCTTTTTTCATCCGTATCCAGGGGGGATTCCCTTCTGGTTCACCGCACAGTACTTTTAGCCGTTAAAATTGCCGTTGGGGCTCTTATTAAGAGCCCAAAAGTCCGTTCCACCGGGAGCTGCCGAAACGTGCGACTCAGCTGGTCATCGCCGCACCCGGAAGTCGATCACCCCCCAAGTTGTCCGCCAGCGCACAATTAGACCGACTTCGGGCCCTCCACAATGACCTCTGTCACCCGGGGGTCACCCGTTTTTTCCAAGGCCCGCAACCTGCCTTACTCCATCGAGGAGGTCAGGACCATGACCAGGGACTGCCAGGTTTGCGCGGAGTGCAAACCACACTTCTATTGGCCGGATCGAGCACACCTGGTAAAGGCCTCCCGCTCCTTTGAGCGCCTCAGCATCGATTTCAAAGGGCTCCTCCCCTCCACTGACCGTAATGTGTACTTTCTCAACATCATTGATGAGTACTCACGGTTCCCTTTCGCCAACCCGTACCCTGACATGACCTCTGCCACAGTCATCAAGGCCCTGCACGGCCTCTTCACCATGTTCGGTTTCCCCACTTACATCCATAGCGATCGGGGTTCCTCCTTCATGAGTGATGAGCTGCGTCAGTTCCTGCTTAGCAAGGGCATCGCCTCAAGCAGGACTACCAGCTACAACCCCCGGGGAAATGGACAGGTGGAGAGGGAGAACGCGACGGTCTGGAAGGCCGTCCTTCTTGCCTTACGGTTTAGAAGTCACCCTGTCTCCCGCTGGCAGGAGGTCCTTCCCGATGCGCTCCACTCCATCCGGTCGCTCCTGTGTACCACCACCAATGTGACCCCTCATGAAAGGATGTTTGTCTTCCCCAGGAAGTCCACCTCAGGGGTCTTGTTCCCGTCCTGGCTGACGGTTCCAGGGCCCGTCCTCCTCTGGAAGCATGCGAGGAGTCACAAGTTGGATTCCCTGGTTGAACGGGTCCTTCTCCTCCATGCTAACCCCCAATATGCCTAGGTGGCACACCATGACGGACGGGAGGACACAGTCTCCCTACGGGACTTGGCACTTACAGGTTCCCCAGCGACCATCACCACTACCCCCAACTCTACACTGTCTCCCTCCGTTGCTACTCATGACTATACATCGTCTCCCTGCGTTGCTACTTATCCGGAAGATGACACGCTCCTGGATACGCAAGCCTCAACACTTCATCCGACACCAGTGTCCTCACCACAGCCGGGACTGAGGCGATCACAGCGGAAGGTCAGAGCCCCCGACAGACTCGATCTCTAATTCAACCCGTCAACTTCACCCCTGCCAGACTCTTTTTTAACAGGGGGTGAATGTGGTGAACCACTGTATTATATTGTGTATATTTTCTTACTTATTGTACTTACTGTTCTTACAGTTTGTTACATGTCTGGGTTTGTCCCTGCTGGCTCCGCCCCTCGGGCTCAAGTATAAAGGTAGCTAACCTCCAGCCCTGCCCTCATTCTGGGACCAGCTGCCAGCAGGTGTCTTTTAGCTGATTAAAGCCACAGTTTACTCTTCCGACTCTTGCCTGTCGTCGTTGATGGTACATCAGACACCAGGGGTACCACCTTGGCTCTTCTTGGAGATGGGCCGAAGGATGTCATGTCCACTTAAGTGTACAGACTGGGCCTCGGATGAAAAAAAGCACCTCCAACAGTGCAGCGTTCTCTCCATACAGAACTGGAGCAGCAGTTCTATATACGTCTGTTATATCTATATGTATATATATGTATGTGTACCAGCCACTCCCTCAATAAGAGCGCGCCAATCCACAGTCGTATCTGAGCGAGAATTTCATTTTCCTCAGGCTACGGTGCCCCAGTATCATCTTGCTGGGTGCATATGCTGCCAGCTACTCCTGGTAAAGCTAACATGGCACACCCTATTGAGAAGGGCACCTGAACCAATATCTCCAGCATGCCCCAGGAGGCTGTATGGAGTATTAACCTGACATTGCATTGCCCAATTGGCCGATGTGAAGTTGGGATGCTGCGTTTCAAGTATGAAGGTCCAGGCAATATTACAACAGTAAGTGCATACCTGTAAGATTAGTGTTCCTTAAGCTGTAGGCATCTAAATTGCAAGGAAGGTCATGAAAACTTCATGTAAGTGTCTGGAAGTACTATCAAGTGGCACCTACTCAGCAATAACCTGGGCCTGGATGCTCCGTACTGGAGAATATGTCTCCCGCTCGTCGAGAATCGGGACTGGTCTCCACTGTCACTGGGAGCAGGGCCCAGGTGCGTGTTACTCTCATTTACCATGAGAATGTATGCATGGGGGAAAGCTCACCGGATCCATTGGAATCCCAGTATCGGGTCATCATTTTGAGCGGGCAGCCTGATCTCGAGGTCCAGTGGTAGGCCCCTGCCACCCACACCGCTGACAATAATAATAATAATCTTTATTATTGTCACAAGTAGGCTTACATTAACACTTCAATGAAGTTACTGTGAAAATCCCCTAGTCACCACATTCCGGCACCTGTTCAGGTACACGGAGGGAGAATTCAGAATGTCCAATTCACTGAACAGCACAGCCGGGCTTCTCCGGTATCCAGCGGGCGGGCCGTACTGGCGCCAAAGAGTGGCGTGAACCACTCCGGCGTCAGGCCGCCCAGAAGGTGTGGAATCCTCCGCACCATCAGGGGCCAGGCCAGCGCTGGAGTGATTGGCGCCATGCCAACTGGCGCCAAAGGGCCTCCGCGAGATGGCGCATGCACAGGAGCGCCAGCGTGTTCCCAGAACCGCTGTCATGATTCCTACGCATGCACAGGGGCTTTATTCTCCGCGCCGGCCATGGCGGAGCTTTACAGAGGCCGGCGCGGACGTAAAGAGTACCCCCAAGGCACAGGCCCGCCTGCAGATTGGTGGGTCCCGATCGCAGGCCAGACCACTGTGGAGGCCGGGACCGGATCCCCCCGCGCCCCCCGAGGACTCCGCAGGCCACCCTCAGAGCCAGGTCCCACTGGCACGAACCTGGTCTAATCCACGCCGGCAGGACTGGCCGAAAAAGGGTAGCCGCTCGGCCCATCGGGGACCGGAGAATTCGCCGGGGGGGGCCACTGCCAACGGCCCACGTCCGGCGCGGCACGATCCCCGCCCCTGCCAAAAAAACGGTGCCTGAGAATTCGGCAGCCAGCGTCGGAGCGGGATTCACGCCCCCCCCCGGCAATTCTCCGACCTGGCGGGGGGTCGGAGAATCGAGCCCCACGTCTTTCGAGACTTTGTGGGAGGAAACCGGAGCACCTGGAGGAAACCCAGGCAGACAAGGGGAGAAAGTTCAGACTCCACACAGACGGTGTCCCAAGCGGGAATCGAACCTGGCACCCAGGCGCTGTGAAGGAACAGTGCTAACCGCTGTGCTACTGTGCCGCCCACAAGGAGTGGCATCCTCCCACCCATCATGGGAATAATGTTTCACTCCCCCACAGCATGGGAGCACCAACCACGCCCCCCCCCCCCCCCCGACCCCCCCCCGACCACTGCAGCCCTCCAAATCAAGCCCTCCCACCAGAGGAGGGCCGAGTTCCCGATGGCGTGGAACACTTACCCAACCTCTGTAACCCCCATCAGAGATCTACATCAGTGACCCCATCAGAGACAGCCAGCAGTCACCCCCATTAGACCCCCCACGAGAGATCTACATCAGAGACCCCATCAGAGATGTCCATCAAACCCCCATCAGAACCCCATCAGTCACCCCCCCGAGATCCCCATCAGTTACCCCTGCCTGATAGCTGCAGAGCAGTCTGGGCAGTACATTGAACGATCATTGCATTTTCACTTACCCTTCCCTAACCTGCTGTAATATTCTCAGAGGGCTTGAGATGCTGAGAGGATGTTTCACCCTTCCAGAAGGGGATTTTAGAGCTAGTATCAGAATAAAGAGGCTTCCATTTAAAAAGGAGATAAGGAGGAACTTCCTCTCTCAGAGAGTAGGTAATAATTTGAATTCTCTACCCCAGAGACCAGTAGAGGCTGGGTCATTGGATATATTCAAAGCTAAGTTAGACAGTTGTTTGATGTACAAGGGAGTCAAGGGTGTGCACGGTGCGGGGTGGGGGGGGGGGGGGGGGGGGGCTGCGGTTGCAGGAAGGAAAGTGGAGTTTAGGCTAAGATCAAATCAACCATGATCTTACTGAATGATGGTGCAGGGTCAAGTTGCTGACTGGCCTACTACTGAAGGCCGGTGTGAGAACAGTGGTGTTTTACACCCAAAACATTGGCGCAAAAGGAACACTGATCCTCCGTCTGGTGGGGGGCTAGCAGGCATGCAGCATCAAGCTTTACCTGCGGCTAAAGCCAGAGAATTGCAAAGGTTATGGGCCCTGACAATATTACTGCAATAGTACTGAAGACTTGTGCTCCAGAACTTGCTGAGCTCCTAGCCAAACTGTTCCAGTATAGCTACAACACTGGCATCTACCTGGCAATGTGCAAAATTGCCCAGGCTTGTCCTGGACACAAGAAACAGGACAAATTCAACTCAGCCAATTGCGGCCCCGTGAGTCTCGATTATTAACAAAGTGATAGGAGAGTCATCAAATGGCACTTACTCAACAATCAGTTGACGATCAGTTTGGTTTCTGCCTGGGTCACTCAGCTCCAGATCTCATTACAGAAATAAAAGAGCTGAACTCCAGAGGTGAGATGAGAGTGCATGGGCGGGATTCACCGTTCGACGATCGGCCATAGAATCCCCGTTTTGCCCCGAAATCAGGGGCGGTGCCGCTTTTGCAATGCTCCGCCCACTCAAAGACGGCGTACTCACGCCGTCGGGATTGCCTCAGGACATCACCTGAGGCCCTCCGCGGATGCTCTGCCCCCGATGGGACGGGTTCCCGATGGCGTGGAACACTTACCCGACCTCTGTTGGGGAGACTAGAGTGGGGCGGGGGGTGGGGGGGGGGGGGGGTGGGGGGAGAATCGAGAAACTCTGGTTGGGGAGGGTGGGGAAGGTCCTGAGTTGGGGGTGAGGGGGGGTGGTTCTGTGGACTATTTTGGTTTGCATTTTATTGTTTTCAGACGTATCAGGGGCCAAGGTTGCAGATGGGGCAGGCTCATTTTGAGCCGGCTCCACCACCATGACATTGGGGGAACCCCTCCTTCCATTTTTTTTTCAAAACGTTTGAAAATATGGCAGGAACAAACGTCAAGACAGCCGCTGGGCTGTCCTCCATTTTCCTGCCCGAGACATGGCTTTGGAAAAAAGTTATAAAAATTCCACACAATATTTTGTGACATTTACAAATGTCAAGTGTGGGGATGAGTAAAAATATTCTTCTACCTACCTTGTGTGTATAGGGAGCAAGTTGGGGTGGTTCCCACACTGATCCAGGAATTCCACTCGGAACACCCCTAGTTGGTCATCACGGAACACTTGAAAGGCGAGAGCAGGATGGAGTTTTGTGGTGGACCCAGGAAAGACTGCAAAAGTCTCCTAAAAATAATTAACGGGAAGGGGATAAATTATTCTCCTGAAAGGCTATCATTCTGAAACGGCAGGCAGGATTTTTTGGGATGATGCGATTCCCCTCCAGAGCTGGCAGGAATGGATCGCTGCAGATCACAGCATCCATTTCATGGTCAGAGACTTCTGCCCCTCATTCTAGTGGAAGTCCCATTGCAGAGAGCAGATGGACAATCAGATTGGCTGTAATCCCAGCACTACCAGCACTAGTCAACATCTTTTCCCAAAGGTAGGGGAGTCTAAAACTAGAGGGCATAGGTTTAAGGTGAGAGGGGAGAGATTCAGAAGGGCCCAGAGGGGCAATTTCTTCACTCAGAGGGTAGTGAGTGTCTGGAATGGGCTGCCAGAGGTAATAGTAGAGGCGGGTACAATTGTGTCTTTCAAAAAGCATTTGGATGGTTACATGGGTAAGATGGGTATAGAGGGTTATGGGCCAAGTGCGGGCAACTGGGACTAGCTTAATGGTAAAAACTGGGCGGCATGGACTGGTTGGGCCGAAGGGCCTGTTTCCATGCTGTAAACTTCTATGATTCTATGATTCTATACCAGTGACTGCAGTGGCTGGGACTGGGACCACAAGCATTCCTCAGATATAAAGGGCGGGATTCTATGATCATGAGGCTAAGTTTTGACGTCGTCGGAAACGCCGTCGCGTAGAGTTGCCCCCAACCGGCCCCGCGCCGATGCCAATGGTGCCGATTCTCCGCTCTGTGGGGAATCGCGTCTCGGCGTCGGGGCGGCACGGCGCGATTCGCGCCGATTCTCCGGCTCAGCCCCAGGCTGAAAGAATCCCACCCTGTGTCTCTGACACTAGGACCAGATATGTGCAAGGAGTCTCACGGCGGGGGTCAGAGGTGGGGTGTGGTGGGGTAAAGGAGTTCTTTACACAGGCTGGGTAGAAAGGGGCCCCAATGGGAAAAGACCCAAGATGTGTAATTGTGGACTGGTTGGGGGAATGCAGGAGAAGTTTATCTAGGGACGGTTATGGGCTCCCTAGCCGGCAAAACCCCTAATCGGAATCATAAAATTCTGCCCATTGACTTTTCTCTCCCACCACAGATTCTACTAGATCTGCTGAATAATTCCAGCATTTTCAGTTTATATTTCAGATTTCTCGGATTGCGGTATTTTACTCTTGCATTCAGAGATACATTGGCCGGAATTCTCCAGCCGATGGGGTTCTTTATTCCCATTGATACAAACCCCTGCCCGCGGGTTTCCCGGCTGCGTGGGGTGGCTTCGATGGGAACTCCTATTGACAAGTGACCGGTGCAGGCAGCGGCAGCGAATGGAGCACTGACGAGAAACCTGTGGCTGGGGCACCGGAGAATCCCGCCCATTATCTTTATTTCATTACTAACTTGTTCCTTGAAGATTTAATGATAATGCAATTACTTTGACATCCTGGAAGGCTGCTTTGTCTCAGTAGGACAGATGGGTGCAGACATTTGGGTTGTGGCCCGCACAGACTATAATGATGAAAGACAACACCTGCCTGATAACAGTTTTTAAGTAGGCTGGTTGATTGAATGTGAAGCACAACTACCTACGCAAACAAGTTTCAAGTTCAAATGAATGGAGCATCTAGAATCTATCTGGGATTGGCTCTCTACGAGCCTCACCTGCTGTCAGGCACGTATATGGGCTGGCCTGTATGCCCACCCTACTGAAGAGCAGCAATGAGGCATGTGGCTTGGTGCTAGCAGTTCATCAATAGGATTCGACCAGATTGAATCTAAAGTCTTGACACATGTGCATTAATTAAGATTATCTTCTGCCTTCTGTACAGCCTGGGATGTTTTTTTAAATCTTCCAATGTAGGTAAATGCACAACAATGCTCTTCAGTATAAATTTGAAGAGATCATCAACAGCTGTCTTCCCTTTAGATTCATGGCATACGATTATGGATGAGAAATCTTGCAGAGTAGATATTTGTGTGACATCATTGATCAAGTATATCTACAGTTGATTCGAAAGAGAGATTATTGTAGTAGCCAGGACTTCCCAGGTTTTGTTGGGGATGTTCTAGATCCTAAACGATGAGCAGAAATACCGGGGTAACTGGATAAAGCTTGTGATTTTACCATCCAAGAGAAAGGAACAGTATAACTTTCATTTGGGAGAAGGAATGACATGGTGGTACTTTCTCTGGATTAGTAACCCCGAGACCCAGGGTAATGCTGTGGAGACCTGGGTTCGAATCCTACCATGGCATGGCAAAACTTGAATTCAACAAAAAATCTGGAATTAAAAATCTAATGATGACCATAAAACCATTCTCGACTGTTGCAAAACCCCATCTTGTTCACTAATACCTTTCAAGAAAGGAAATCTGCCATTATTATTTGGCCTGGCCTACATTTGACTCCAGATCCACAGCAATGGGTTGGATTCTCCGCAGCCCCGTGGGGAGACATCGGGCCGGGCGGTTCTTCGGGCGCGCGGCTGATCGGGGGGGCTACATTTCAAAGCTGCCTCTGCGGTCCGAGTTCGCCATGGCGCTCGGCGCGGCCACTGGAGGCCGCCGCCGTGCGCATACGTGGACTCCAGACCAGGGGCGGAATTCTCCCCCAACGGCGCGATGTCCGCCGACTGGCGCCAAAAACGGCGCCAATCAGACGGGCATCGCGCCGGCCCAAAGGTGCGGAATGCTCCGCATCTTTGGCGGCCTAGCCCCAACATTGAGGGGCTAGGCCGACGCCGGAGGGATTTCCGCCCCGCCAGCTGGCGGAAATGGCGTTTGTTGCCCCGCCAGCTGGCGCGGAAATGCGGCGCATGCGCGGGAGCGTCAGCGGCCGCTGACAGTTTCCCGGCGCATGCACGGGAGCGTCAGCGGCCGCTGAAAGTTTCCCGCGCATGCGCAGTGGGGAGTGTGTCTTCCGCCTCCGCCATGGTGGAGGCCGTAGCGGAGGCGGAAGGGAAAGAGTGCCCCCAAGGCACAGGCCCGCCCGCGGATCGGTGGGCCCCGATCGCGGGCCAGGCCACCATGGGGGCACCCCCCGGGGTCAGATCGCCCCGCGCGCCCCCCCCAGGACCCCGGAGCCCGCCCACGCCGCCTGGTCCCGCCGGTAAATACCAGGTTTGATTTACGCCGGCGGGACAGGCAATTTCTGGGCGGGACTTCGGCCCATCCGGGCCGGAGAATTGAACGGGGGGTCCCGCCAACCAGCGCGGCCCGATTCCCACCCCCGCCCAATCTCCGGTACCGGAGACTTCGGCGTGGGCGGGATTCACGGCGGCCAACGGCCATTCTCCGACCCGGCGGGGGGTCGGAGAATGACGCCACTGGGGTGAAATTCTCCCCCAACGGCGCGATGTCCGCTGCGCCAAAAACGGCGCCAATCAGACGGGCATCGCGCCGGCCCAAAGGTGTGGAATGCTCTGCATCTTTGGCGGCCTAGCCCCAACATTGAGGGGCTAGGCCGATGCCGGAGGGATTTCCGCCCCGCCAGCTGGAGGAAATGGCGTTTGTTGCCCCGCCAGCTGGCGCGGAAATGCGGCGCATGCGCGGAAGCGTCAGCGGCCGCTGAAAGTTTCCCGCGCATGCGCAGTGGGGAGAGTGTCTTCCGCCTCCGCCATGGTGGAGGCCGTAGCGGAGGCGGAAGGGAAAGAATGCCCCCACGGCACAGGCCCGCCCGCGGATCGGTGGGCCCCGATGGCAATTTCTGGGCGGGACTTCGGCCCATCCGGGCCGGAGAATTGAACGGGGGGTCCCGCCAACCGGCGCGGCCCGATTCCCGCCCCCGCCCAATCTCCGGTACCAGAGACTTCGGCGGGGCGGGGGCGGGATTCACAGCGGCCAACGGCCATTCTCCCACACGGCGGGGGGTCGGAGAATGACGCCCCAGAAGTGCAGGGGCCCATATCCGCAACTAAAGCTGCGTGAATCACTCTGGGTCTCTGCTAGCCACCTGCAGGTGAGTGAATCGGAAACTTTTTTTATCGGAAACGCGGGAGTGAAACACCAGCGTTTTTACGCAGGTGTGGGGACATTTTGGGAGAATCTAGCCCACTATGCTTCTTAAGTGATCCCTCAAGGACAATTTGGGATGGGCAGTTAATTTTGGATGAGCCAGTGAAAGAATAAAAAAGTTACAGAATCATTCAACAAACCAACCAATCTAATAATTGTGGTAACGATACCGTAAGGTTTCTATTTAATTAATAAAGAACAAGACTTTCTAAAAAATGAACACTTTATTGCAGTTTCAAATTACTTCAGAGAAATGAATATTTTTGAAAATATTACAGAAGAAATTTTGAAGATAAATATAATATTTTAAAAGGATTTCCAATGTGTTTGGAGATATATATAATATATATATATGACCCTTACCAAAGTCTAAGTGATATAACATAAAACCCGACTGCAGCTTGTGACATGCATTGATGTGAACACTCAGGTATATAAACATAATCTAGCATGTGTATAGTAGGAGGAAATAAAATTTAAAATGAAATGGAAACAAAATTATGTGGTACTGCAGATATCTTTTCGCATAAATGTTGGGTTACATTCATTGCAAGCAATCCAGAAACCCAAGAGGAGTGCACAGAAACATGCTGCTGAATGGTACATGCATGGGCACGCATTGACTCAAATACAAATGTACAATGTCCCACAAGCACACATGTGATACACACACACAATTTCGATATGCACTTACACACTATTGGGAACAGACACACATATGCTCATGCATACAAAGACTAACATGCACTCGTGTTTTATGTTTCCGACCTGCAAACTTCACTTATAGGCTAGCTGTAGCTTCAAACTAGACTCCACCACTACTCCGCCCGCCCCCCACCATTCATAAGAATGCTAAATGCAACCTCGAGTGACAAATGAGAAAAGTAACGCTGCAATTTCAATCCTAATCCTGAAAATGTACAAATCAGCAAGCAATATGACATTATAGTGAGGAAATGACATGCTATAGAATATAAACATTCAAATTGAGAAAAATATGTGTCACAGAATTCAGAGTTCCTGAAAGGTTCTTGCAATGATCTACTGGCTGCTTTTCACAGTCATTTTACTTGCTCTTTTGCAGAATGGCACCTCGGACTGAAATTTAAAATAAAATTGTATTATTGAACTTATAATGCATTCAACAATGAATCACTAAAATATGCAGTAAGATTGATTACCATTGCAAGAATTAAAATTATATAAATATTTCTGGGTGTTTTACATACCTTTCCGTATCCTAGGGCGTGGAACCTAAAACCCCAAAAAATTAGTTAGACTTTGGTATTCTTGTTCAATCTCTATAAGAAATGTGACAACTTTCATGCACATTACAATTGAATCATATGAAAGAAACAGACTAGATCTGACCAACAAGACTGTTGCCAATTACCCATAAATGCATTCTTTCAAGGCTAGAGGCTGTGCCTTGATTTATCCAAAATCTTTACAATCTGAAGTGACTCTTTGGTAGAGTGCAGATTCTCCAAGAAATAAATTCAATGGGCGGGATTCACCGCAATCGGAGAATTGGCTCGACGCCAGCGCCGAGAACAGAGCGAACCATTCCGGCTTCGGGTCAACCGGAAGTTGAGGAATTCTCCGCACTTCTGGGGGCTAGGCCAGCGCCGGATGGGTTGGCGCCGCGCCAGCTGGCGCTGAAGGGATTACGCAAGTTAGCGCATGCGCAGAACCGTTGGCGTGGTTTAGCGCATGCGCAGACCAGCCGGCGTATTCTGGCACATGCGCAGAGGGGTGTCTTCTTCGCGCCGACCATGGCGGAGCCCTACAGGGGCCGGCGCGGAAGGAAGGAGTGCCCCATGGCACAGGCCCACCCACAGATAGGTGGGCCCCGATCGCGGGCCAGGCCACCATTGGGGGTCCCGGGGCCGGATCCCCCCGTGGCCCAGCCGAGGACCGCACCAGCCGGCCTACCAGCCAGGTCCCGCCGTGAGGGACCATGTCCAATCCACGGCAGCAGGACTGGCCAGAAACCGACGGCCGCTCGGCCCATAGGTGCCCGGAGAATTGCCGGGGGGGCCGCTGCCAACGGCCCCCGACTGGCGTGGCATGATCCCCGCCCCCGCCCGAAAATCGGTGCCGGAGAATACGGCAGCCAGCGTCGGAGCGGCGAGGTGGGATTTGTGCCGCCCCCCCAGGGATTTTCCAACCCGGTGGGGGGTCGGAGAATTCCGCCCAATAAGTTTCGCACCAAGGCATCCTCAGTCATTACTCTGTCAGCCTCTGCACAAAGTAACTCCTCATGGTCTGTGATTTCAATCTCCCACTCATCTCTGCTCCAATTTCACTGCCCTCCTGTTCTCTTAATTCCCCTCCCCTACCCACTCTACATTAACTTCCACAGACACCCCTTGAACTTGTCTTTGCTCGTGGCATCATTCCTCTCATTCTGTCAGTCCATGAGGGTATCTCTGACCACTTTGTTGCATCCCTCGTGATTTACAACCCCAACCCTCTTCGGACCTCATTTCATTCTGCATCCACTGATAGAAAACTCTCTCGCAAGTCACTTACAACCGCTACTTCAAATTTGCAACTACCTCGCCTTTATTTCTACGTTTGCCACAAATTGTCTACAGCTATCACTCTCCTTATATATTCATTCTGCCTTTCATGCCCCGAGCCCAGTTAAACACTCACTCTCTCTTACACTGGCCATTGCCCCATCTTAATTCCCTTAGATCCCAGGGATGCACATTGAAATGTATCGGGGCACAACTGGCTTAACTATCCATTACTAGATTTGGCTTCACCACATAAAGTACTGGAAAGCTATTTTTTATTCTTTCATGGGACGTTGGTGTTGCTGGCTGGGCCATCATTTTTATTTTCTATGAGAATCATAGGATCATAGAATTTACAGTGCAGAAGGAGGCCATTTGGCCCATCAGGTCTGCACCGGCCCTTGGAAAGAGCACCCTACCTAAGCTCACACCTCCATCCTATCCCCGTAATCCCACCTAACCTTTTTTTGGACACTAACGGGATTTTATCATGGCCATTCCACCTAACCTGCTCATCTTTGGACTGTGGGAGGAAACCGGAACACCCGGAGGAAACCCACGCACACACGGGAAGAACGTGCAGATTCCGCACAGACAGTGATCCAAGCCGAGAATCGAACTTAGGACCCTGGAGGTGTGAAGCAACTGTGCTAACCACTGTGCTACTGAGAAGATGGTGATGAACATCCTTCTTAAACCGCTGCAGTCCAATTGGTGTAGGTATACCCATAGTGCTTTTAGAGAGGGAGTTCCAGGAATTTGACCCAGCAACAGTGAAGGAATGGTGATATAGCTCCATTTTGCAGGATGTTATGCATCTACTCCCCTTGTCCTTCTAAGTGGTAAAGTTCACAGGTTTTCAAGGGTGCTATTGAAGGAGCCTTGGTGAGCTGCTGCAGTGCATCTTAGAATAGAATCAGAGAATCCCAGCAGTGGAGCAGGAATCCATTTGACCCTTGAGTCTGCACTGACCCTCTGAAAGAGCACCTTATCTAGACACACGCCCCCAACCTATCCCTGCAACCAGTAACCCTACCTAACCTTTTGGACGCTATAAGATGCAATTTATCATGGCCAAACCACCTAACCTGTACATCTTTGGACTGCGGGAACAAACGAGAGCATCCGAAGGTGACCCACGCAGACACGGGGAGAATGTACAAACTCCACAGAGGCAGCCACCCAAGGCTGGAATTGAACCCAGTCCCTGGCGCTCTTCACCGACCTTTGGAAAGAGCACCTTACCTCGGCCCACTCCCTTGCCCATTGCTTCAACCCTGTTACCCCACCTAACGCCACCTAACCTTTGGACACCGAGGAACAATTTAGCATGGCCAAGCCACGTAACCTGTGCATCTTTGGACTGTGGGAGGAAACAGGAGCACCCAGAGGAGACCCTCTGCACGAATGCATGAATGCACAAATTCACACAGACAGTCACCCAAGGCCAGAATCGAACCCAATCTCTGGCACTGCAAGGCAGCAGTGCTGACCACTGTGCCATCGTGAAAGCGATATCTCATAGATGGTACACAATGTTGCCACTGTGCATCAGTGGTGAAGATGGTGGATGGGGGCTGCTTCGTACTGGCTGGTGCGAAGCTTCTTCACTGTTGTTGGAGCTGAATTCATCTAGGAAAGTGTGAGTATTCCATCACACTCCTGATTTGTGCCTTGTAGGTGACGGACATGACTTTGGGAGTCAGGCAGTGCGTTAGTCTCCACAGGATTCCCAGCCTCTGACCTGCTCTTGTAACCACAGAATTGTTTTTCTATTCATTCATGGGATGACTAGGCCAGCATTTATTACCCATCACTAATTGCCATTGTTAAGGAGATTGTGAGCTGCCTTCTTGAACTGCTACAGTGCATGTAGTGTAGGTACACACAGCGTGCTGCTAGGGAGGCAGTTCCTGGATTTTGGCTCATTGACAGTGAAGTAACGACAACATAGTTCCAAATCAGGATGGTGAGTGGCTTGGAGGGGGACTTCCAGGTGATGGTTTCCCATGTCCCTGCTGCCCTTGTCCTGCTAAATGATAGCGGTCATGGGTTTGGATCATCTCAGCGCATGCGCAGGGCATTCTTCTCCGCGCTGGCCATGGCGGACCGTTACACCGGCCGGCGCAGAGGGAAAGAATACCCCCACGGCACAGGCCCACCCGTGGATCGGCGGGCCCCGATCGCGGGCCAGGCACCGTGGGGCCCCCCCGGGGCCAGATCCCCCCCCCCCCCCGCGTCCACCGCCCGAGGACTCCGCAGGACGTCTGCAGAGCCAGGTCCCGCCGATACGGACCTGGTGTATTTTACGCCGGCGGGACCTGCCGAAAACGGGTGGCCACTCGGCCCATCGTGGGCCGGAGAATCGCCGGGGGCGGGGCGCCATCAACAGCCCCCGACTGGCACGCCGCGATTCCCACCCCTGCTGAAAAACCGGCGCCAGAGAACCCGGCAGCCGGCATCGGGGCGGGATTTACGCCGCCCCCCCCGACGATACCCCAGCCCGCGGGGGGTTGGAGAATCCCGCCCAAGAAGACTGGGACTTCCTTCACTGATTTTCACCTCTTTCATCACATTATACCAAACTGCAAAATAAAGAGTTAAGAACCGGTGTTCCAAGCTACCCTTCAGGGATTTGGAATACCCTCACATTTAACATCAACAGGGTTATTACCTTAGCTGGGCTGACTCCAAAGCGAAGGATATCGTCACTGCTGATCTCCATGCCATTTTGGCTTTCTGATTGTCTCGTAGCTTGTAAATGAAACAATATGTTTGTTTAAAATCCACTATGGTGCATTTAACAGTGAATTACATGCCTGAATTAAATCTCTGGTTGAAAACAAAGCTTAAAATTGATGATCTACCAAATCACAGAATTATTACAGCATATAGGAGGCCTATTGGTCCATTGTGTGCACCACAGTGCTCTCCAAATCAGCATAGTCCAAAATAAACACATTTGCCAGTAGTTTAAGATCAAATCCAAACATTTGTACCCACTTGTTCTTTTTTAAAAAACTAAATTTAGAGTACCCAGTTCGTTTTTCCAATTAAGGGGCAATTTTTATTTTTAGTGTGGCCAATCCACCTACCCTGCACATCTTTGGGTTGTGGGGGTGAGACCCACACAGACACGGGGAGAATGTACAATCCCCACACGGACGGTGTTTATGTAGTTACATTGTGTACCTTGTGTTGCCCTATTATGTATTTTTTTAATGTTATTTTCTCTTCATGTACTTAATAATCTGTTGAGCTGCTCGCAGAAAAATACTATTCACTGTACCTCGGTACACGTGACAATAAACAAAATCCAATCCAATCCAGTTACATGGGGCCAGGATCGAACCCGGGTCCTCGGCACCGTGAGGCCGCTGTGCTGATCACTGCGCCACCGTGCCGCCCTATACCCACTAGTTCTAAGCTTGTGCTTTTGTTTTCTTTTCATAAGATGCTTAGAGACATTTGAAATAAAACCACCATTTGCCAATTATCATCTCGCTACAACACCACTTATACCTGTAAGCAGAAAGATCATTGACCTGAAACATTAACATTGGTTCTCTCTCCCCAAATACTGCCTAACCCGCTGAGCATTCCCAGCATTTTATGTTTTTTAACAATATTTTTATTGGCATTTTCAACATTTACAATATAACAGTTTGGCGTGTAAGGCACATGGTATTTACAAAGTAGCAGCTCAAGTGTGTCTGATATTTACCAGCCAGTTCGTATCCTATGTACAACCGTTTTTACAAGTGGTCCCTTCCTCCCCCCCGCCCTCACCATTGCCACCCCCCCCCCCCCCCCCCCCCCCCCCCCCCAAACCACTTTGCTTTCCCCTGTTTGAGGCATGCTCCATTTCACATGTTCTGGGCATGCCCCAGACTTGTCAGGTTCTGTACAGCCTTCTTTAAGGCGCTTTCCATGATCATGGGGGTGAGGGTGGAGCCATGCCTGAGAGTGGCAGTCTTCGGGGTATCGGAACAGCCAGCCCTTCATATGGGGAAGAGGGCCGACGCCCTGGCTTTTGCATCTCTAATCGCGCGCTGGAGAATCCTGCTTGGCTGCCCTCCTAGAGATGCAGACTGGCTGGCAGACCTGGCAGAATTTCTCCATTTGCCAATAAACACATTTGCCAGTAGTTTAAGATCAAGTGTATTTCATGTTTTTAAATCAAATTTTCAACATACATAGTTTCGGTTTTGATCTGGTTGAAAAATTTATTGACAGCTGGTGGCATTTAATTTCAAATCAATAAATCTGGAATTGAAAGCTCTCAAAAATGATGACCCCCCAAATCATCAGTTCTGCGAAAATCCAGCTGGTTCACTAATGCCCTTTAGGAAAGGGACTCTGCTGCCCTTACCTGGTCTGGCTTACATATGACACCAGACCCAGAACATTGTGGTTGACTCTTAACTGAACTCTAAAATGGCTGAGTGAGCCATTCAATTCAAGGATAGTTATGGATGGGAAACAAGTACCATCCCATAAAAGATTTATTTTTTCAAAATTTCCTGTTGTCTAGAAAGGGGAAGATAATAAAACAAATTGAAGAAGAACGGTTTTCCATTTTTCTCAAGTTACTTAGCTATCCAGTTAAACCTTTCACATTAAACACTGCATGTGTACTGTATACAGTTGTTTCATTGTATAGCATTGTGTGTTGTAAAGCCTTTTTCATTCTATGCAAACTGCTCCTTACCAGAGGGCTGCAGGACCTGGTTAATGGCATGGATCACGCCATTAGTTGCCATCAGGTCGGACTCTATAACGGGAAATTTATTTACATGGAGCACATGTCTTTTCTGAAAGAGATCACACAATATTTCTGTTTATTCACAGTATCAACCAAAGTGAAGTGACGGCAGAATTCAGTGGTAAGAAGCTGAGCACTTAACTGTTCCCACTTCCAGCTTAGCACCGTGCAGGGATTTCAATAACACAATCTGGCTGGCAGCACCACCGCTAACCAAGATTTGTTCAGTAATGTGGTACTTCAACAAACTGGGGTCACCTGACGGGAAAGGAGAAGAAAGCAAAAATGTCAACAAATTGTTAACCTTGGCCGAGGAAGTAACGATTGGTTTTGCTTAACGAAGAAATGTTTATTTTAATTGGCACAGAGTCAGTTGAGAAGAATTGTTACTTCAAATTCAAAATGACGGTTCATCTATTAGCACAGGTTTTAAAAAGATTAATATATTTGCATGAATTAAGATGACAATTGACCCTCGAATGTGAATCCATTTGTCATGAATAGGGAAGATATGTTTATAAGTGTGCGATGAATCAAAAAGGCTCTGGTGCATTTCAATGGCAGTATTGAATGTTGTTATGACATTGGTGCAAATTCAAATTACATGACGTTAAAAGAAAGGAAAGAATGTTCTTTTGCTAATCTATTCTGGTATGTTCTGCAAGGTCTGGCTATACTCTGACAGCTCATTGTAAAATAGTTGTACAAATATTGCCTTCTTTAAAAGTTGTCTTTTGCTCTGAGGTGTTTTTAATAATTCATTTTCTGGATGTGGGCAGTGGTTGAAGCCTGGGATTTGTTACACGTCCCTAGTTGCCCATGTGGGGGTGGAGGTGAGTCTTCTCATTACACTGCATTGCTATTCAGCAGGGAATTGCAGAATTGTGACCATGAACAGCAACATGGGCGTCATTCTCCGAACCCCGGCCAGGTCGGAGAATGGCCGTT
This sequence comes from Scyliorhinus torazame, assembly GCF_047496885.1. NCBI lineage: Eukaryota > Metazoa > Chordata > Chondrichthyes > Carcharhiniformes > Scyliorhinidae > Scyliorhinus > Scyliorhinus torazame. The sequence continues at coordinate 262,806,310 of NC_092713.1, forward strand.
GGCCGCCGTGAATCCCGCCCCCGCCCCCGCCGAAGTCTCCGGTACCGGAGATTGGGCGGGGGCGGGAATCGGGCCGCACCGGTTGGCGGGACCCCCCACTCAATTCTCCGGCCCGGATGGGCCGAAGTCCCGCCCAGAAATTGCCTGTCCCGCCAGCGTAAATCAAAGCTGGTATTTACCGGCGGGACCAGGCGGCGTGGGCGGGCTCCGAGGTCCTGGGGGGGGGCGCGGGGCGATCTGACCCCGGGGGTGCCCCCACGGTGGCCTGGCCCGCGATCGGGACCCACCGATCCGCGGGCGGGCCTGTGCCGTGGGGGCACTCTTTCCCTTCCGCCTCCGCCACGGCCACGGCATTCCGCACCTTTGGGCCGGCGCGATGCCCGTCTGATTGGCGCCGTTTTTGGCGCCAGTCGGCGGACATCGCGCCGTTGGGGGAGAATTTCGCCCCATATGTTCAAATCATCATTATGCATAATTTGGAGGTGATGATGTTCTCATGCACCTATTGTCCTTGTCATTCTAGGTGGTGGAGATCGTGGGTATCGGAGGTGTTGCCAAAAAAAATTTGGCTGCTATATTTTCTGTAAATAGTACACATTGTCACCACCCCTTCTAACACAGGCCTACTGTGGCTGCAGTTGATGTTTAGATTAATAGGTGCAGCATTAATCAAGTGGATTGTTTTGTCCTTAATATATTAGAACATGTTGAAAATTCCTCAGCTGAATCCATCCGTGGAGCAGAGAATATCCCAGTTTATTTCTGAGCTGTTACTTGGAGGTGGTGGAAACGCTCTGGGGTGACAAAAGCAAAAGCATTCGTCTCTGACCTAATGGAATAGCTATGACATTTGTGTCTGGTTAATGATGCCACCTGTGATGTTTGCCATGGGAGACTTGCCAATCATTTTACTGACTTCAGGGGCGAAATTCTCCGACCCCCCGCCGGGTCGGAGAATCGCCTGGGGCTGACGTGAATCCCGCCCCCGCCAGTTGCCGAAGTCTCCGGCACCGGATATTCGGCGGGGGCGGGAATCGCGCCGCACCAGTTGGCGGGCCCCCCCGCTCGATTCTCTGACCCGGATGGGCCGAAGTCCCGCCGGTAAAATGCCTGTCCCGCCGGCGTAAATTAGACCACCTACCTTACCAGCGGGACAAGGCGGCGCGGGCGGGCTCCGGGGTCCTGGGGGGGGCGGGGGGCGATCTGGCCCCGGGCGGTGCCCCCACGGTGGCTTGGCCCATTATCAGGGCCCACCGATCCGTGGGCGGGCCTGTGCCGGTGGGGCACTCTTTCCCTTCCGCCTCCGCCACGGTCTCCACCATGGCGGAGGCGGAAGAGACTCCCTCCACTGCGCATGCGCGGGAATGCCGTCAGCGGCCACTGACGCTCCCGCGCATGCGCCGCCCGGAGATGTCATTTCCGCGCCACCTGGCGGGGCACCAAAGGTCTTTTCCGCCAGCTGGCGGGGCGGAAATACATCCGGCGCCAGCCAAGCCCCTCAGTGTTGGGGCTCGGCCCCCAAAGATGCGGAGCATTCCGCACCTTTGGGGCGGCGCGATGCCCGTCTAATTTGCGCCGTTTTGGCGCCAGTTGGCAGACATCGCGCCGTTTCCGGAGAATTTTGCCCCTGGATTGAGGAAGACTTGCTTCCACTGCAGTTCAATGCACTCCAAAATGGATGATATGTCCAAAGCACATTCTGCATTCTCTGCCATATCTGGGGCAGAGAGTGCTCCAATTCGTGGGTAGATGTAGCGCTGAATTTTCCATTCTGTGCACAGCGGAGGAGAGAAAACCGGTGCGCAGCTTGCAGGCTGCACAGTTGAGTTTTCTCTCCAGATCATTCAGTACAGTGTGCAGAACAAATCTGGAGGCATGACTCCTGCTGTCATGCGAGCAGGGCGGGATCAGAACCCCCCCATATGGGGAACCCCACCAATGGAGCTACCAGAGCGCCTATTGGCAATCATGGGGCAGTGCTAGGGGGCAGTGCCTGGCCATGTCTCTCTCCTCCATGAGGCCTATACTTACCTGAACCCCCCCGCCCACACCACCCCGGCCACCCTGCCCCGCCCCCGTCCAGCCGGACTCCCTTCACCTGGTTCCTGTGTTGAAAAGCAGTTGTAAATCTCACCAGCATGATAATTCGAAATGTGTTGGGGGGGCGGGAAGGGACGATATGATGGGGAAACCGGCTAATTATAATTACATTCATTGAAATGAGATTCCCGACCTTCCTATGTGGCAGCTCAGTATGTTAGCGGCGGGGGGCAGAGAGAATCAGGAAACAAAACCTCACCGGTGAGATTTTCGTTTTCCGAGTCTCGTGGGATTGTGCGCCCACGTCGTCATTTGCCTTCGCGGCGAATTTGGGCCGAACATCAAGACGGAGTGCTTTGATGTTTGTGTACTCTTTCCAATGCCTGAACTTCACCTCTGTAAGCTCTCAATGAAATTTTTCAATACGTTCAGAGCTTTACCAAATAAAACTTTTCTATTTTGGTTGGTCACAAGCCAGGGACATCTACAAGTCGGAGGTGATGTTTGACCCCTTCAGCGTCGCTTTTACGACATCTCTAAGCTGTTTCCGCTGTCCTCTTGGGAGTCTCCAAAGCAGAACTGTTGGTTTGGAAGTCAGGGGCGTCATTCTCCGACCCCCCAGCGGGTCGGAGAATGGCCGTTGGCCGCCGTGAATCCCGCCCCCGCCTGTTGCCGAAGTCTCCGGTACCGGATATTCGGTAGGGGCGGGAATCGGGCCGCGCCGGTTGGCGGGCCCCCCCCCCCGTTCAATTCTCCGGCCCGGATGGGCCGAAGTCCCGCCGAGAAATTGCCTGTCCCGCCGGCGTAAATCAAAGCTGGTATTTACCGGCGGGGCCAGGCGGCGTGGGCGGGCTCCGGGGTCCTGGGGGGGGCGCGAGGTGATCTGACGCCGGGGGGTGCCCCCACGGTGGCCTGGCCCGCGATCGGGGCCCACCGATCCGCGGGCGGGCCTGTGCCGTGGGGGCACTCTTTCCCTTCCGCATCCGCCACGGCCTCCACCATGGCGGAGGCGGAAGACACTCTCCCCACTGCGCATGCGCGGGAAACTGTCGGTGGCCGCTGACGCTCCCGCGCATGCGCCGCATTTCCGCACCAGCTGGCGGGGCACCAAACGCCATTTCCGCCAGCTGGCGGGGCAACAAACGCCATTTCCGCCAGCTGGCGGGGCGGAAATCCCTCCGGCGTCGGCCTAGCCCCTCAATGTTGGGGCTCGGCCCCCAAAGATGCGGAGCATTCCGCACCTTTGGGCCGGCGCGATGCCCGTCTGATTGGCGCCGTTTTTGGCGCCAGTCGGCGGACATCGCGCCGTTGGGGGAGAATTTCGCCCCATATGTTCAAATCATCATTATGCATAATTTGGAGGTGATGATGTTCTCATGCACCTATTGTCCTTGTCATTCTAGGTGGTGGAGATCGTGGGTATCGGAGGTGTTGCCAAAAAAAATTTGGCTGCTATATTTTCTGTAAATAGTACACATTGTCACCACCCCTTCTAACACAGGCCTACTGTGGCTGCAGTTGATGTTTAGATTAATAGGTGCAGTATTAATCAAGTGGATTGTTTTGTCCTTAATATATTAGAACATGTTGAAAATTCCTCAGCTGAATCCATCCGTGGAGCAGAGGATATCCCAGTTTATTTCTGAGCTGTTACTTGGAGGTGGTGGAAACGCTCTGGGGTGACAAAAGCAAAAGCATTCGTCTCTGACCTAATGGAATAGCTATGACATTTGTGTCTGGTTAATGATGCCACCTGTGATGTTTGCCATGGGAGACCGTTCAATTCTCCGGCCCGGATGGGCCGAAGTCCCGCCGAGAAATTGCCTGTCCTGCCGGCGTAAATTAAAGTAGGTATTTACCGGCGGGACAAGGCGGCGTGGGCGGGCTCCGGGGTCTTGGGGGGGTGCGGGCGATCTGACCCCGGGGGTGCCCCCACGGTGGCCTGGCCCGCGATCGGGGCCCACCGATCCGCGGGCGGGCCTGTGCCGTGGGGGCACTCTTTCCCTTCCGCCTCCACCATGGCGGAGGCGGAAGAGACTCTCCCCACTGCGCATGCGCGGGAAACTGTCAGCGGCCGCTGACACTCCCGCGCATGCGCCGCCCGGGGATGTCATTTCCGTGCCAGATTGCGGGGCAACAAACGCCATTTCCGCCAGTTGGCGGGGCGGAAATACCTCCGCCGCCGGCCTAGCCCCTCAATGTTGGGGCTCGGCCCCCAAAGATGCGGAGCATTCCGCACCTTTGGGGCGGCACGATGCCCGTCTGATTGGCGCCGTTTTGGGCGCCAGTCGGTGGACATCGCGCTGTTGGGGGAGAATTTTGCCCCAGATGCCAGGCACACAAACTACATATCAATCCCAACAAAGCTGCTCTTCAATAATTAGCAAACGTGTTTGGCTCTGTCAATTGTGACGGTTTATGCAGTATCTTCCTCAAATCTGGCTGCTCTCAGGAACTGGTCATCAACCTCCACCCACCATGACCAACAAGCTGTGATCCTTATCAATGGAACCTTCACAGATCCTGCCTCAGTCATTGCACAATGGACTGTCTCCATATTGTTTGCTGCAGCACCGCACTTCACCTTCAACAAATTACCTACAGGCATGGAGATATTCTATTGGTAACACTATAAAAGACAGGCGATTAAGCTCATTTTTACTAGAGGATATTATTTCCTGCCACTTATATGATGTGAATCATAGAAGTTTACAACATGGCAACAGTCCCGTCGGCCCAACTTGTCCATGCCGCCCAGTTTTTACCACTAAGCCCGTCTCAATTGCCCACATTTGGCCCATATTCCTTGTTACCCATCTTTCCCTTAAATCTGTCTAAATGCTTTTTAAAGGACAAAATTGTACCCGCCTCTACTACTGCCTCTGGCAGCTTGCTCCAGACACTCACCACCCTCTTGCGTGAAAAGAATTGTCCCTCTGGACCATTTTGTACCTCTCCCCTCTCACCTTAAACCGGTGCCCTCTAATTTTAGGCTCCCCTACCCTTGAGAAAAGATGTTGACTATCTACCTTATCTATGCCCCTCATTATTTTATAGACGTCTATAAGTTCACCCCTAAGCCTCCTACGCCCCAGGGAAAATAGTCGGGAGTCTATCCAGCCTCTCCTTATAACTCAAGCCATCAAGTCCCGGTAGCACTCTAGTAAATCTTTTCGGCACTCTTTCTAGTTTAATAATATCCTTTCTATAATAGGGCGACCAGAACTGTACACAGTATTCCAAGTGTGGCCTTACTAATAGCTCGTACAACTTCAGCAAGACTTCCCAACAATGTTACTTGACACCTTTCAGCACATGTTTCTTTTCATGCATTTAGCTAGAAGTGAACACACAATATAACAAACGATTGAAGAAACAACGACGGTTAGTCAATGCTTGAAATTTAACTGGGAAAAGCAGCCATTCTTGAAAATTATGCATCTTGGGGCTAAGTTTCTTGTCACTGTCGAACTGACAGGGAAAAGCTGATTGCTCTGATACTTTCGAGTCAGAAATTTAACAAAACAGTAATTTTAATGCCCAGTCCTCCAAATCACGAAGAATAATGTAGTTGGGGAGGGAGAGTGTCAGTAGAGACTGTACTTTGGTCAACAGAACAGAATATAATCATACTCTCAGACACTGAGGGCCTAATTTAACTTCAAATGATTAAGTTAACTACTGTAACAGGCAAGAATAATAAATAATACTTTAATCAGAACCATTAAGTCAAAAACTCTGAACTTGAGCAGTAGGGAGCTCGAGTCTTCCCCAACAAAAGGCCACACTGCAAGAAAGAACAGCCAGACTATAAAACAAAAAATAGATAGAAATCGTTCATTTTCAGTGTATTGTTAATTTCCAAAATTACAATATAAATGTTTCTCAGCAAATGGTTCCTTGTTATTTAGGAATAAAAGTAAAGTCGCCAAGTCCCAAATGGCCATTGGCTACATTCCCCTCTGTAGGGTGAACCGATTGGTGGTGATTTAACCTGAGGATCACCTCACACCTCAGGCGAGGGACAAGCTTGAGAAAGAGGGGCCTTAATGAATAACGGGAATTGAACCTGCGCTGTTGGCCTCATGAACCAGCTGTCTAGCCAACTGAACTAAATCGGCCCATATAAATGGAAGGACATTTGGATGAAAAATCATGAATGCTCAACAAGAAATTACATGTGCTCAAAGCTGCACAGTATAGTGGTGAATTTACTGGGGAGAATGTCCAAATGCACCTGCTTCAGAAAACTTGAACATGTTAAGAGGTTTGCAAATTTCTATCGCTGCAAACAGGCAAACGAACATATTATTTGCACAACGGAATCTTCTAAACAAATTTAAATAGTGTGCCACAATATTTCAGATATATTGAAAGTGAGATGAGGATGCTGTAACTTTTACCGACTATTCTGTTCCGTTCCCTGTTAGGTAGAGTTAGGATAGCTTCATTGGTTGGTGCAAAGATTGTGAATGTGCCGGGCCTGTTGAGCGTTTCAGTCAGTCCTGCTGTCTGGATGGCTCCCACTAACATACTGAAACAATCAAAAAGCAAAAGATTCTAATTAACAGATTAATTTCCTTAATGATTTATTGAATTCACTATTGGGATCAGCAACAATGAACACAAACTTTTTAATTTTTAAGTGTTTCCTTTCCACCTTTTCTCCTCTCTATGCCATACATGACCTCAATTGGACCCCACCTGGATGCCAGCCTGGTGCTGCCACAGTGCCGAGGTGGCATTGGCAGGGGCACTGCCCAGGTGCTAATCTGGCAGTGCCAAGCTGGCATTTTCCCCATGCTGCAGATCGGCCCCGGGTTGTGCCCTGAGTGGGTGAGTACACCATTATACATGAGTTGGAGCTTTGGGCGAGTCAGGGGGTTGAGAGTTTGGGATGCCATTTAAAAATGTTGTCCAGCTCTCCTTCTCCACTTAGGAGTTCCGGCGAACAGAACACCTCAGTGCAAAAAATGGGACTAAGTGCGACCTCGTTGGGCATTCCCCGCTGAGGCCCCGTATCTACCCAAATGGGCGTTCAATAGCATGGTGTTTATCAGCGCTCCGAGCGCCGGGAAACACCCGGCTAAATACACTCGCTACGAAACTGTTCCCATTCGGGCGAGATCGCGCCCCAAGAATGTTTGCTGGACTAGCTCACTCCATTATTTTCCATCCTTTAACAATCGCATGACTCAAATGAGTAATGTACTATCCTGGAATTATGGTTGGACATCCTACTACTTGGTGTCCAGGATGTTTGTGCTTTATGGACTGTATCACCACAGGATTCCTTAAAAACCTTATTGTATTTTTAATTAATAATTTTATTCTGTATGATTACTCAAGCCCTGGATACTCATGCACTGCCATTGGAAATAACCATTCACTTTTATCTTACTCCATACCTGAAACGATCATCAGCTTTCAGAATGTCCATAACAGTTGCTACTGGAGGAGTTAGTATCTTGTCCATTATCATCATTGAACCATATCTGCCTCTTCTGTCGTGGGCAGCAATACATGAGTTTTCAACACATAAAGCCTTAAAGAGAACAGAGAATTTGATGGATCAAAAGACATTTTCTCAATCCAAGCTTTGCACCTTAAGCTTCAGCTCCTACTCTTCCAATGTCCTATCTTGAACATATGGTTATCATTAAATCATAATGAACATTGGATCATTATCAGTTATTGCGTTGGGAGAAAGGGTTCTGATTTCCATTCTAAAGATTACTTAAAATCATGATTTGTCTGCAAGCACTGGTGATGTACAAATGCCACTGTGTATTGACATAACATGTTATGCTCTGTGAGAAGTTGTTGGGTTGGCAGGTTAGTGGGGCCAGGCCATGCCGGTGAGTGCAGTACTGCAATATTCTCAATGTCATCAAGTTCAATGATTCATATACAAGGCTATTTGGAAACCCCAAATAATGAGCTGACATTATTGTACACAAATGCATTTAACATGTAATGATTTTTAAAAAATCTTTATATAGATATGTACACCTCTGATTGTATATAAATGTCAAGCCTAACGATAAACATTCTCTATCCCACCGCACCAGATTTCTGGTGCGCCGCGCCCCCAGGATTCTCCGTCTCATCAGCCGGCCAATGGGGTTTCCCACTGTGGGCAGCCCCACGCCATCGTGAAATCCCTGGGTTGCCGGCGCAATGGAGAATCCCGCCAGCAGAGAATCCAGCCCCAGATACGTCATGCTGTTATTTGTTCAATCAAAACCAACTTCATATCCAATCAAATGAGTCACATTTTAGTATCAGTTTCAAATTGTTTCTGGCATTTACAGGAAATTCTTAACCTCACCACCAGGCTCAATATCTGTCCATGATACAAGTGCCTCCAATTATTGTTCTTCTTCACAGTAATGTATAGAAGAATCCAAAATACTGAAAATACACATACATTACGGTACACAAAGACTCTCAGTTTTTTGCCATTCAGGGTTTCAAGCAGCTGCCCATGGTACAGATATTTGGAGGAGAGCTGATCTTTCACAATGTGGCTCAGCAGCAGGTTCCTCACATCTTCATTCATAACTGTTGACACCTCTGTATAAAACATAGCAGAGCACTCTCAAAAGAATGTATTTCACTTCAAATAATATTCATGTTGAGCCTGTTTGAGAAGCTGACTTTGTCCCTGTGCAACTAATCAAAAAAGAAATAAAGGCTTTCTGCACTATCCTGCATTCTTTGCACATTAGAGGAGAGGGTTTCAGGCACAAAACTACACAGATATGGAATGCTATTGTTAAAGTTTAAAATGTCAAAGAATCTGTTGGGCTAAGAAATAAGTGGTGCAAATAAAAGAATCCTTGTTGAACAGAAACAGACAGAGCTGCTGAAACATGGCAGTACAATAACAACCTAAGAACAATTCTTCTTGCATTGAGCAATATCTCGAGTGTCTAAAATACTAAGGTACTTCATCAAGTTCTATATTATCACTAATCACTAAAGTGGTCAATAGATTATGTCCCCACTAGGAACTTAACCCCGATTAATATACACACTGACCACAAAAGAGGTTCCTTCTAGCTATGAGGCCAATCCAGGATGGACAGAAGTACTTTTATTCTTTGTGCCTTTTGCCAAATGTCTATCAAACAGAACAATCCAATTGGAGTGCATTCACACCGTAACTGTTATGCTGCAGTTCCTGCACTACAGCTGCAATTTTAGCTGTGGCCATCTAGTATTACACGGGATTTAATAGCCTGCAGTGACTTCAGATCATTTACTGCCCTGATTACACTCAGGCTTTGACTTCTACCATCTTGGCAAGTACGTTATTTGTGAAGCTGGAACAGCCACGTGTTGCAGGTGGGAAGTCTATTTTGATATATAAATCAGGATCCAATGGCATATATATTGCACCAATTTCAATGTTGACGCACATATTGGATAAGTACACGGTGCTCATGTTCTGCCCATTTATAGAGCGAATTAACCTGGAAGGGGATATTAACCAGCAGTCCTGAAAAGGACCTTGAGGCCATTCAAGCATTAGCCTGAAAATGTTTAATTTTAAAAAAATTTCAGGGGTCATAATTTTCTTTCTGTCTCTACAGAAATACTTCACCCTGGGCATAAGCTCTCCCCCACCCACACTGAGGAAGCACCCTCCTCCTCATAGGACTCAGCTGATCACACCTCATTGTCAGGACAAGAAGCAGCCAAACGGATTCACGCAAATGAGGCCCGGACCTTTTTGATTTGTCCTCAGGGTGTGGCCATCGCTACCAAGACCAGCATTTAGTGTCTCTCCCTAATTTTGAAGCATAAATGGATCAGCACATGTTGCGTATATGTTCTGCCTATTATCACCAGCCCATTTATTGGAAGGCAGGGAAGTAACCAGCAATCTTGAAAGGGACCACTGCTACCACTGTTGCTGATAGTGGAAGGAGTGAAACTGTAAGGTGGTGGATGTGGTGCTTTATAGGTGGTGGACAGGCTTTGTGGAGTCAGGAGGCGAGTTACTCGCTGCAGAATTCACAGCCTCTCACCTGCTCTTACAGCCACAGAATTTATATGGTTGTTTCAGTTCAGTTACTTATCAGTGGTAACCCCCAGGATGTTGGTCGTGGGGTATTCAGCCTGGTAATGCCATTGAATGCTATGGGGAGATTGTTAGATTCTCTCTTGTTGGAGATGGTCATTGTCTGGCACTCAACGTGTGAATGTTACTTGCCACTTATCAGCCTTCACACAGCTTAGACTTCACGGGGCAATGCAGCAATCGCAACTGTACGCAACCTGCCAATGGCACGTTTTGTGCCAAACTTTATTTTCAGCCCCAGTGTGAGCCAGTCTGAATCTGACGTCAGCAGCTGGTACCAGAACAAGGTGGCACAGGGCCCCTTGGTAGTCTCATTCTGCTTCATTCCAGGATCAGTTAGAATCCTGACACCTAATGTACTAACCAGAAGATTGGCAAAGTTCAAGCTTCCTCACACTAATGTGAAACATAGGCCGGGATTCTCCGTTCTCGTGTCTGAGTGCTTGGGATTGGTCCCCAATGGCTCTAGCAGCACCCCCAAAGTGCTATTCTATGGCACCTGGAAAGAAATTTGTTGGAAATCGGGTTTTGTGGCACAGTGGTTAGCACTGCTGCCTCACAGCACCAGGGACCCTGATTCAATTCCGGCCTCTGTCTGTGTGGAGTGTGTACGTTCTCTCCGTGTGTGCGTGGGTTTCCTCCGGGTGCTCCGAATTCCTCCCACAGTCCAAAGATGTGCAGGTTAGGTGGATTGGCCATGCTAAACTGCCCCTGAGTGTCCAAAAGGTTAGATGGGATTACTTCCACTTTAATATGAGAAAATGTTATTTCTTACATACTGAATTACTGTTTACAGGGTTTAGAGGTGCAGATAAGAACACTTTCACTTTGCTGCGAGGAATGTGTATTTATGAGATAATGAATGACTGTGGGCAGCACGGTAGCACAGTGGTTAGCACTGTTGCTTCACAGCTCCAGGGTCCCAGGCTCGATTCCCGGCTTGGATCACTGTCTGTGTGGAGTCTGCACGCTCTCTTCGTGTTTGTGTGATTTTCCTCCGGGTACTCAAGATTATTTAACACCTTGCCACTCCTCAGACTGCAAGCTGCAGGAACCATGGGCGTCATTCTCCGACCCCACACCGGGTCGGAGAATGGCCGTAGGCCGCCGTGAATCCCGCCGCCGCCCCCGCCGAAGTCTCCTGTACCGGAGATTGGGCGGGGGCGGGAATCGGGCCGCGCCGGTTGGCGGGACCCCCCGCTGGATTCTCTGGCCCGAATGGGCCGAAGTCCCGCCCAGAAATTGCCTGTCCCGCCGGCGTAAATCAAACCTGGTATTTACCAGGGGGACCAGGCGGCGTGGGCGGGCTCCGGGGTCCTGGGGGGGGCGCGGGGCGATCTGACCCCGGGGGTGCCCCCACGGTGGCCTGGCCCGCGATCGGGGCCCACCGATCCGCGGGCGGGCCTGTGCCGTGGGGGCACTCTTTCCCTTCCGCCTCCGCTACGGCCTCCACCATGGCGGAGGCGGAAGGGACTCTCCCCACTGCGCATGCGCGGGAAACTGACAGCGGCCGCTGATGCTCCCGCGTATGCGCCGCATTTCCGCGCCAGCTGGCGGGGCAACAAACGCCATTTCCGCCAGCTGGCGGGGCGGAAATCCCTCCGGCGTCGGCCTAGCCCCTCAATGTTGGGGCTAGGCCGCCAAAGATGCGGAGCATTCCGCACCTTTGGGCCGGTGCGATGCCCGTCTGATTGGCGCCGTGTTTGGCGCCAGTCGGCAGACATCGCGCCGTTGGGGGAGAATTTCGCCCCATGCTCCTCAATACTTGCATCAATTCACTCCAGCGGGTTCTTTTTGCTGGGAGACCAGAGCTCCCATCTGGCTGGTGAATGGTGAGTCCTGCCTATTGAGCTATTTGCATGAACCCGCCGTGTCGGGGCGGAAAGCCCGCTGGGACGTCGGGAAATCCGCGATGGCTGGCATGGGAAGCATGGAGAATCCCAACTGGTTCGTCAACCGGCACGAATCCTGGGCTGGATTATCCGATTTTGAGGATATGTCCGGAGGATTCCTGGCGTTTTACATGTGAACAATTGCCGTCGCCCAGCACCGATCCTCCGACTGGTGAGGGACTAGCAGCCGCGCCACGCAAAACGCCCAGCCACTACAAAATAAATGGCTGGAGAATTGCTGGGTCTGTGGCCGCGCATGCACACAATGATGACCAGCAACAATCACGCCGTACGACATGGTGCAGGCTGCACAAATGCGACCTGCCAAGTAGTGCCCCCCTGGACACCCCCTCGCACCCCCTGGCCACCCCCCACAAGTCTCCACAGCCCTCGCCAAAGCCCCCCTGGCCAGCAGCATGGCTCCCACCTGACTGTGGCAGCGCTGTACGCAGTCCGCAGCTGCCACGCCGGGTTCCCGACCACTGAGACCACATGTCAACCACACGGTCGGGAACTCGGCCCATCGGGGGAGGGCCTTCAGGTGACGTCCTTCAGGTGACGTTCGGAGGCTGTCCCAACAGTGCGCGCCACGATGACGCCGTTTGAGAGGGCAGAGCAGCGCAACCTGTGTAAAACAGTTGCCACCCCCGATTCCTGATTCCGAAATAGTCGTCGGGAAACGGAGGATCCCGCCCCCGGAATTTGCCTCGCCGCAGGATTCTCCCCAAGACCGGCACTCCCAATCTTAGAGACGGTGAACGGAGAATCCCAGCCATAGTGTGCCAGCACGGTGAGTGCCGAGCCTTTCAAGGTATGGAATGTGCTTCAGTTTGACCTGGGATATTGCACTCTGATCAAATTAATTTTAAATTGTTTTATCTCCCTACCAGCACGATACCGATATCAATCATTTTATTCTACTTTTTATGTGCAATTTTCAATAATTAATGCTTTTTTAATGCAGGGAAACCTCATAAATGTCGACCTTTCACTCGATGATATGAATATTCATCTCAAAGATCATCACAACAAAAGAAGAAGTTCTAAGTTCAAAATAGTTTAAAATGTACTAAATAACAACTCCCCTGTCATGTGGGCAGCACTGTAGCACAGTGGGTAGCACTGTTGCCTCACAGCTCTCGGGTCCCAGGTTCGATTCCCGGCTTAGGTCACTGGCTGTGTGGAGTCTGCACGCTCTCCCTGTGTCTGCGTGGGCTCCCTCCGGGTGCTCTGGTTTCCTCCCACACACCCCAAAAGACGTGCCGTTAGGTGAATTGGACATTCTGAATTCTCCCTCTGCCTCCCGAACAGGCGCCGGAATGTGGCGACTAGGGGAGTTTCACAGTAACTTCATTGCAGTGTTAATGTAAGCCTACTTGTGACAATAATAATGATTATTATTAGTAAATACCCATGGATGTTGGAAATTTGAAATAAATACACAAAATACTGGAAAGACTCAGCAGGGGTGGCAGCATCTGTGGAGAGAGAAACAGAGGGCAAGATCTCCCGGCTGGTCATGCTGACAGGATGTGCTGGTCCTGCAGGTGGCGCATCGCTGCCATGGATTTCCCGGTGGAGTAGGGTGGACTCAATGGGAAATCCCATTGACCGCCGTGAGACCAGAAGGTCCCTCCGCCAGCCAATGGCAGGCCACTCTCAACACTGAGAAACAAATAACTTCATTGCAGTGTTAATGTAAGGCTACTTGCGATGCTAATAAAGATTATTATTGTTACATGCCTCGGCGAGGACAGAGAATCTCACCCAGAGTTAGCATTTCAAGTCCATATGATTCCCCTGACATCTATTCGGAGTAATGTAACACATGGAACGCAGCTTTTGCAAAAACTGAATAAGTAATTTAAATTCACTGATCAACCTGCAGTATTGATGAAATTATAGTCACTGATACAGATTAGTACAGATGGGAAATATTTAACTTTTACTTTCATTTACTTGGAATTATTAGATTAACATGTGCTCCTGTTTGTGAGATCAGTAAATGACTTCCTTACATACTACAAAACAGGATTATTTTGATTCATAAATCAAGAACGGCAGTGTCTAATTCCACTGAGCAATTTAACATTTTGTACTGCTTCTTTGAAAACCATACTTGGATGAATGTTTCAAAAATAAAAAGACACAGTGAATTGGATTTTGTTTTTAGAAATGTATATGGTGCGCAGATTCCCCTTACCTGTGAATGCTACATCCTGAGGAGCAAGAAGCGTTAAAAGTTCTTTCCCTTCTAGATAGGAGGTCAGGCCAGCTTGTTTGAAGAGGTCTCCAATCTTGGTGACACCAGGCTTTTTAGTCAACTCTAGAAGCGTCTTGGCTGTAAAATAATCAAGATAAATGAATCTTTTGGAACAATTTGTAGCAGAAAGCCAACAAGATTTATTTTGGAATTATATGTTTAAAAAATGGAAAGGGGGTGACACGGTGGTGCAGTGGTTAGCACTGCTGCCTCACGCCGCTGAGGACCCAGGTGTGATCCGTGTGGAGTTTGCACATTCTCCCAGTGTCTGCATGGGTCTCACCCCCACAACCCAAAAGATGTGCAGGGTAGGTGGATTGACCACACTAAATTGCCCCTTAATTGGAAACATTTTTTAAAAAAGGACTGATTTTCTAAATCAAATGCATTATTTTCACAAGCTCCATTTGTCGACATGTTGCAGTTTATCAATTACTTTAAAAACGCACCGATACAATTTTGTACATATTTATTGTTTGTGCACCTATTGAATGACTTCTTTTCATCAGGATTGAATTTGTTTCTAATCCCAAGATCAAAAATCATGCTTCACCTCTGATTGTAAAGCAGTGAAAGAACTGGAATTAATAACAAAATACTGAATGATGTTGGATTCGAAATAAAAGAAATGATTAGGCAGTCACATTGACTTTGCTGGATATTGCAAGCAATTTTAATTTGCTCCAGAAAATAGCCAGGTCAAATGGAAAGCTAATACTGAGTGGACAAGCACGCATCTCGAAACAACCCGGAGTTCACAGGTCAGAAAATAAATCAGAGCAACGCGGGAAATTGTCAAAAGGTAAATGAATATAAAAGAGGTTGTGAACTCCATACAAAAGGCATAGCACTAAAATTATATGCCAAACTCTAATTCACCTCTTTTCTTGATTCCTCTACTGTTGCAAAATCATTAGACTGCTGAACCAACATCGAGAGCTGGTTGAGCAGAAATGTCCTCCAATTAATATTAAGTTGTTCAAAACCATTGTTTTCAGTCCCTTCTCAAAACTCTATTCCCCTGGCAAGCGACTCCATTCCTATCCCTGGCAACTGTCTGAGATTAAGCCAGTCTGTCCACAACCTTGGTGTCACATCGGATTTTGAAACTCCCTCCCTACACTTCTCCCCACTCTCTACCTCGCTTTCCTCCTTTAAGGCACTTAAAACCTAACTTTTAGTCCCAGCTTTCAGCTCTCCAACTATCTCCTGATGCGGCCCAGTTCAAACATTGTTTTCTGGGGCGAAATTCTCCGTTATCGGCGGAAACTCCGCCGATCGGCGCAAAAAACGGCGCAAATCCCACTTGCGTCACGTCATAAAAATGGGCCAATAGTCTGCAGCCCGAAATGGGCTAGCAGCGACGTAACGGGATCCGCGCTTGCGCAGTGGTTCACGCCGTGCAGCGTCATACGCGCTGCACGGCGTGACGGCTCATAAGGCCGCGCAGCTCCCCCCCACCCGACCGGAACACCCGACCGCAACACCCGACTTGATGGCTGGCCGTCGCTCAGCCCCGAGGTTCGAGTCACGCGATGTGGAGGCGCTCCTGGACGCGGTGGAGCAGAGGAGGGACGCCCTGTATCCCGGGCACGGCCGCAGAGTTGCCCCACGCCACAGCCGGCGTCTGTGGAGGGAGGTGGCAGAGGCCGTCACCGCTGTGGCCCTAACACCACGGACAGGCACCCAGTGCCACAAGAAGGTGAACGACCTCGTCAGAGCAGGCAGGGTGAGCCTCCCCCATATCCCCCATATCCCCCCCTCCCCATATCCCCCATATCCCCCCTCCCCCATATCCCCCATATCCCCCCTCCCCCATATCCCCCTCCCCCATATCCCCCATATTCCCCCCTCCCCCATATCCCCCCTCCCCCATATCCCCCATATCCCCCCTCCCCCATATCCCCCCTCCCCCATATCCCCCCTCCCCCATATCCCCCATATCCCCCCTCCCCCATATCCCCCATATCCCCCCTCCCCCATATCCCCCCTCCCCCATATCCCCCATATTCCCCCCTCCCCCATATCCCCCCTCCTCCATATCCCCCATATCCCCCCTCCCCATATCCCCCCCTCCCCCATATCCCCCCTCCCCCATATCCCCCCCTCCCCCATATCCCCCCCTCCCCCATATCCCCCCTCCCCCATATCCCCCATATCCCCCCTCCCCCATATCCCCCCCTCCCCCATATCCCCCCCTCCCCCATATCCCCCCTCCCCCATATCCCCCCTCCCCCATATCCCCCATATCCCCAAGTGAATCCAGCCCTAACCTTAACCTCTGCAATGCACGCGCAACCGATGGCGTGCATTCATATACCTTCCTAACACTGTTGCCTTTTACCCCTGCCACCACCCCCCCCCCCCCCCCCCACAGGAGAAGCGCGCACACAACAATAGGGAGCATGTGAGGACTGGAGGAGGGCCCGCTGATGAGAGGCCACTGACCGTACACGAGGGAAGGGCCCTGGAACTGGCTGGCGGACCTGAGGACCGGGAGGTTGCTGATGCAGAGGTCGGGGCCCCACGAGCAAGTGAGCCACCAACAGCCCGTCCCCATATCCCCCCTCCCCTATATCCCCCTCCCCCGTATCACCTGATCACTGCCTGATGTCTAACCATGCATGCTTCATTGTGTATCGCAGGACCAAACGTCCAAGCACCCATCCCCGCAGATGCAGACCGCCCGCAGGATGCCCCTCGGAGACCACAGGAGACAGAGAGACCCGCACCCTCCAGCATGCGACGCCCACAGGATGCCCCTCGGAGACCACGGGAGACGGAGAGACCCGCACCCTCCAGCATGCGACGCCCGCAGGATGCCCCTCGGAGACCACAGGAGACGGAGAGACCCGCACCCTCCAGCATGCGACGCCCGCAGGATGCCCCTCGGAGACCACGGGAGACGGAGAGACCCGCACCCTCCAGCATGCGACGCCCGCAGGATGCCCCTCGGAGACCACGGGAGACGGAGAGACCCGCACCCTCCAGCATGCGACGCCCGCAGGATGCCCCTCGCACATCACGGGAGACGGAGAGACCTGGAGCAACAGGGAGACGACACCCCCGTCACGTGCGGGAGCGACCACCCAGCGATGAGGGGGGCAGCCACAGGCCCCCGTCACATCCGAGCCAGGACACCACTAACCAGGACACCACTATCCAGGACACCCCTACCCGGGACACCACTACCCAGGACACCCCTACCCGGGACACCACTACCCAGGACACCCCTACCCGGGAAGACGAAATACCGGACAGTGACTCAGAGTGGATGGGTGGAGACGAACCCCCACCCCAAAGTGCCATGGACTCAGAGTGGGACGAAGAGCACGACACAACGCCACTGCTGTCACCAACACCCTCCACCATCGCAGAAACACTCACCACGGTTGGGCACTTTAGTGATGAGGCGTCTGGTACACTCACTGGTGCGCACAACACAGCCGTCCCGGTACAGCAGGTGGAGGTAGGAGCAGCAGACGGACCGGGCGGTCGGAGGGCAGCCCAGGCCAAGCGAACATCTGCCGCCCAGATGGATCCCGGGTTCCTGCAGTTACCACACCCACACATAGATCCGATGCAACCACCGACACGGAGACGAGCGAATAGGGTGACGGGTGGCTTGCGGCGGCTGCGGTCGCAGGTGGAGGAGTCCACCCGCGTCCAGGAGCTGGGAGTGGTCCCGGTCATGCGTGCCACCCAGGCTGACACCGCACGGGTGGCGTCCGCGGTGGAGGCAATGGGTGCGACGGTGTCAGACATGGGGAACGGTTTGCGAGGCCTGGGGCCTTCCGTGCAGGCGGCGTCTGTGGCCCAGGAAATGGCTGCCCTCTCACAGGAGGCCATGAGCCAGTGCCAGCGCCAGATGGCAGAGGCGCTCAACGCCATAGCCCAGTCTCAGCAGGCCATGGCCCAGTCTCAGCAGGCCATGGCCCAGTCTCAGCAGGCCATAGCCCAGTCTCTGCAGGCCATGGCCCAGTCTCTGCAGGCCATGGCCCAGTCTCTGCAGGCCATGGCCCAGTCTCTGCAGGCCATAGCCCAGTCTCTGCAGGCCATGGCCCAGTCTCTGCAGGCCATGGCCCAGTCTCAGCAGGCCATCGCTGAGGGCATCGGCGCCAGTGGCCATGTGCGAGCTGGCGTCGCACTGTCGCAGACAGGGTTCGACAACCCCCTGGGCTCCATGGCTGCAAACCTGCAGACCCCTGTCGATACCAGCACGGGCCTCCAGGACTGGCAGCGCCAGATGTCGGGGGCGCGTCGGATGGCCAGTCCGTTCGCATCCCCCACCCATGTAGAGGCCTGGGGGCCATCGGGCACCCCGAGGGAGGAGGAGGTGGTGTGGTCCGTCCCGGCTCCCTCTGTAGGGGAGGTCCCGGTACACCGCGACACCTCGGACTCCCCCCCCTTCCATCCCAGGTGCATCGGGTGGGCAACGGGCAGGACAGGCTGGCAGCTCGCCATCCCAGTCGCCCGGGCCGCAGCCTGGCCCATCTAGGCCAGGACGCCCCAGGAAACGGCCGCCAAAGGGATCCGGTGTCAGAGGGCAGGAATCACAGGAGTCCACCTCCAGTTCTGCTGTACCGTCTGGGGAACCACGTAGACGTAGTCAAAGGGCCCGTAAGGCCAAACAATTAGACACTGAGTAAGTTGGCACGGGTGCAGGGCACAGATGAGTTTTAGGGGCTAGGGCACGTGCATGAACTCCTTTGGTTATTAAAGTCAATGTTAAACCTACCGAAGCTGCCTTTGTGCTCTGTCCAAAGTGTGCGGGCGTGTCATGTACGTTGAGCGCAAGTGTGTGTGTGACAGGTGGTCTTACCTCAGCCCCAGGTGAGTCTGCCCCCTTCCCCCTGGGCCGTCATCAACATCCCCCGGGCAGAGGACGGGACCGTGCGCTGCAGTGTCACAGCCGCATGCAGGGATGGTCCGGGTGGATGGTGGTACTGTGGCCATGGGTCAGACATAGTCCAACGATGTAGAGCCAGGAGCTCATCGGAGGCGGGTTGTCATCATCCTCCATGGCCTGCGATAGACACGCGTCCACCCGCAACTGGGTGAGCCCGGCCCGTTGTGCCGCCGGTGGATCGGCAATTGGGGGTGGGGGGGTGGTGTGCATGCGGGTGGGGTGTGTGGGGTTGGGGAGGGGGGTGAGGGTGCTGGGTGGGTGGATGGGTGGGGGGTGTGGGTGGTCGGCTGTTGTCATGGTGTGCGGTCTGTGGCCATACTACCCGATTCCCACGCCCATCTAGTCAGTGAAGCGGGCGTCTATCAGTCTGTCCCGTGCCCGCTGGGCCAGCCGGTAACGGTGGACAGCCACCCGCCTGTGTCTACCCCGTCTGCCCTGACCATTGCCCCCATCCCCCTCATCTGGAGAGGACTGGGCCTCTTCCTGCTGCTCCTCCACTCCGCCCTCCTCTGCCTGCGGCACATCGCCCCTCTGCTGGGCTATGTTGTGCAGGACGCAGCACACCACAATGATGCGGCCGACCCTATCTGACCGATACTGGAGGGCGCCCCCAGAGAGGTCCAGGCACCTGAAACGCATCTTCAGCACGCCAAAGCACCTCTCGATCACTCCCCTTGTCGCTACATGGGCATCATTGTAGCGGTTCTCCGCCTCATTGCGTGGCCTCCGTATAGGCGTCATCAGCCACGATCGCAATGGGTAGCCCCTGTCGCCCAGCAACCAGCCCCTCAGCCGGGGATGGCGTCCCTCGTACATGCCGGGGATGGATGACCGCGACAACACGAATGAGTCGTGTACACTGCCTGGGTGACGGGCGCAGACGTGCAGGATCATCATGCGGTGGTCGCAGACCACCTGTACGTTCATTGAATAGGTCCCCTTCCTATTAGTGAACACGGCCCTGTTCTCTGCAGGTGGCCGCACGGCGACGTGCATCCCATCGATCGCGCCCTGGACCATGGGGAACCCGGCAACGGCAGAGAAGCCCACGGCCCGGGCATCTTGGCTGGCCCGGTCCACGGGGAAGCGGATGTAGCGGTGCGCCATGGCATAAAGGGCATCTGTCACTGCCCGGATGCACCGATGCACCGATGTCTGCGATATGCCGGACAGGTCCCCACTCGGTGCCTGGAATGACCCCCGTTGCATAAAGGTTCAGGGCCACCGTAACCTTGACGGACACGGGGAGAGGGTGTCCCCCACCAGTGCCACGCGGTGACAGGTGTGCCAGCAGGTGGCAGATGTGTGCCACGGTTTCCCGGCTCATCCGGAGTCTCCTCCTGCATTCCCGGTCCGTGAGGTCCTGGTATGACTGCCGGGGCCGGTACACACGGGGCGCCCTCGGGTGCCTCCGTTGCCGTGGGGCCACGACGTCCTCCTCCCCCTCCTCGTCCTGTCGGTCAGGTGTCCCTCCAGCCTGGGCGGCTGCCGCCTGCCCCTCTGCGGCAGCCTGCGCCGCCTCTCTGGCACGCTCCTCCTCCTCCTCCTCCTCCTCTTCATCCAGGGCAACATAGACATGAGCGGCTGCCACCACGGCGGCCAACATCGCTGGATGGTCTGAAAACATGACGGCCTGGTGGGGGGGGAGGGGAACGACGACATGTCATCATTGCCCATATCCCCTCCTCCCCCCAGCCAGGTGGCATGGACCGCATGGGTCCAACTGTTGGAAGCTGGCACCTGGCCAGGTGGACCAACTCATTTGCCCTCCCATCACCCACCCCGGCACGGACCCCCTCCCCAACCCCCAACCTCCACCCCAGCACGGACCCCCCCCCAACCTCCACCCCGTCACGGACCCCCTCCCCAACCCCCAACCTCCACCCCAGCACAGACCCCCCCCCCCCCAACCTCCACCCCGGCACGGACCCCCCCCCAACCTCCACCCCGGCACGGACCCCCTCCCCAACCCCCAACCTCCACCCCAGCACGGACCCCCCCCCCAACCTCCACCCCGGCACGGACCCCCTCCCCAACCTCCACCCCAGCATGGACCCCCCCCCCAACCTCCACCCCGGCACGGACCCCCTCCCCAACCACCACCCCAGCACGGACCCCGCCCCCCAACCTCCACCCCGGCACGGACCCCCTCCCCAACCTCCACCCCAGCACGGACCCCCCTCCCCAACCTCCACCCCGGCACGGACCCCCTCCCCAACCTCCACCCCAGCACGGACCCCCCCCCCCAACCTCCACCCCGGCACGGACCCCCTCCCCAACCTCCACCCCAGCACGGACCCCCCCCCCAACCTCCACCCCGGCACGGACCCCCTCCCCAACCTCCACCCCAGCACGGACCCCCCCCCCCAACCTCCACCCCGGCACGGACCCCCTCCCCAACCTCCACCCCAGCACGGACCCCCTCCCCAACCCCCAACCTCCACCCCAGCACGGACCCCCCCCCCCAACCTCCACCCCGGCACGGACCCCCTCCCGGCACTCCCCCGGAGCCCAGCCTACTCTAACCACCCCCCCCCCCCCGCCGCACACACACACAAGCCGAGACACACCTCTCCTCACGCAATCAGTCTGCGGCCACGCCATTTCCTGCCCAGAGCCAACCCCCCAGGCCGTCACTCACCTCCTCGCTGGTCGGCGTGAGCCTGGAGCACCGGGTCACGCCGATGAAAAGGAGGTTTGATTCACGTCGACGTGAACGGTCATCACGTCGACGGGACTTCGGCCCATCCGGAAGGGAGAATATCGGCAGGCCGAAAATCGGCTGCCTTGCGCAGACCCGTGACATTCTCCGCGGCAGCGGCGCCATTAACGCCCCGCCGACTTTTCTCCCTTCGGAGACTTCGGCGGGGGCGGGGGCGGGATTCACGGCGGCCAACGGCCATTCTCCGACCCGGCGGGGGGTCGGAGAATGACGCCCCTGATGTTCCTGTGAAGTGCTTTGGGACTTTTCAGTTTCACTGGGCTGGTTTTAGGTGGCGCCATTGTCCCTGTCTACCTATGCCAGCGATGGCAGTGCAAAGGTGCCAGCCTGGCAATGCCAAGGTGCCCAGGTGGCAGAGGAGAGTTAGGGGTGCCATCCTGCCCTGTCCCAGGTGGCGTAACGCCTGGCTCACATTTGTGTGACCAGTACTACTTGACGCTCACGCGCACTCTGCCGGCCGGCGGAAGTCCGCGCATGCGCGGGAGCGTCAGCGGCTGCTGACATCATCCCCGTGCATGTGCAGACTGGGGGGGGGGGAGTGCGGGCACCTCCGCGTTGGCCATCGCGGAGGCTATGGCTGACGCGGAGGGGAAAGAGTGCCCCCACGGCACAGGCCTGACCGCGGATCGGTGGACGCCGATCGTGGGCAAGTCCACCGTGGGGGCACCCCCTGGGGCCAGATTGCCGCCCCCCCCCCCCAGGATCCCGGAGCCCGCTCGCGCCGCCTGGTCCCGCCGGTAAGGGAGGTGATTTAATTCACACCGGCGGGACTGGCATTAAAGCAGCGGGACTTCGGCCCATCGCGGGCCAGAGAATCGCCGGGGGGGGGGGGGGGGCGCCGACTGGCGCAGTGCAATTCCCGCCCCCGCCGAATCTCCGGTGCCGGAGAATTCGGCAGCCGGTGAGGGCAAGATTCACTCCGCTCCCCGGCGATTCTCCGACCCGGCGGGGGGTTGGAGAATCCCGCCCCTGGTTTGTGATGCAGGGCGATGCCAACAGCATAGGTTCAATTCTTGTACCGATGACCAGAGGCTGCTCTCCCCTTTTGAGAGGGAGTTGACTGGTGGTAATTTAACTAGAGGGTCACCATACCTCAGGCGAGAGGCATGTTTGAGAAGACGGGGCCTTCATGAATACCCTCAGCCGGTATGAGAATTGATTCCATGCTGTTGCCGTTGCTCCGCATCATAAACCAACTGTCCACCCAACTGAGCTAACCGACCCTCAATCAGCAGACACCTCCGTGCACCAGCCATATAAATGCTGCTGCTATAAGATTAGGATGGAGGCTGGGAATTCTTTGGA
This sequence comes from Scyliorhinus torazame, assembly GCF_047496885.1. NCBI lineage: Eukaryota > Metazoa > Chordata > Chondrichthyes > Carcharhiniformes > Scyliorhinidae > Scyliorhinus > Scyliorhinus torazame. The sequence goes on from NC_092713.1 coordinate 262,829,530, forward strand.
ACTCACCTCCTGACACCCCAAAGCCTGCCCACCACCTACAAATAAACAAACAAAAGACCTGGGGCAAAATTCTCCGGAAACGGCGCGATGTCCGCCGACTGGCGCCCAAAACGGCGCCAATCAGACGGGCATCACGCCGCCCCACAGGTGCGGAATGCTCCGCATCTTTCGGGGCCGAGCCCCAACATTGATGGGCTAGGCCGACGCCGGAGGAATTTCCGCCCCGCCAGCTGGTGGAAACTGCCTTTGTTGCCCCGCCAGCTGGCGCGGAAATGACATCTCGGGGAAGCGCATGCGCGGGAGCGTCAGCGGTCGCTGACAGTTTCCCGCGCATGCGCAGTGGAGGGAGTCTCTTCCGCCTCCGCCATGGTGGAGACCGTGGCGGAGGCGGAAGGGAAAGAGTGCCCCCACGGCACAGGCCCGCCCGCGGATCAGTGGGCCCTGATCGCGGGCCAGGCTACCGTGGGGGCACCCCCCAGGCCAGATTGCCCCGCAGGACCCCGGAGCCCGCCCACGCCGCATTGTCCCGCCGTTCAAAAGGTGGTTTAATCCACGCCGGCGGGACAGGCAATTTATCGGCTGACTTCGGCCCATCCGGGCCGGAGAATCGAGCGGGGGGGGCCCGCCAACCGGCGCGGCCCAATTCCCGCCCCCGCCGAATATCCGGTACCGGAGACTTTGGCAACCGGCAGGGGCGGGATTTACGGCAGCCCCCGGCGATTCTCCAACCCGGCGGGGGGTCGGAGAATGACGCCCCTGTTCCTGGTATAAACAAATAATTCTAGGGGATTAGATTGTGCTTCGACCTCTGGGGCTGAGGTGATGAAATGTTGCCTTTCCATCAGGTTTGTACAGTCCCAAAGTTAAGTCAGTTGATGACAATTGTTGCTTTCTGCTTTTGCACTTCCACCACTGCCCCACCACTGGCCCAACTCCCTGACAATCACGGTTCCGTGCCCCCATTTTATATGGCAATCTCTGCCTCTGAGGCCCAGATATTCACCATGATGGAGAGTCTCTCTGTTGTGGCAAAAATAGTGGAACTGTCTGAAAATTGTAAGGCCTGTCCCCGAACACGGCACTGCCCATTATTTGAGGTAGTGGGATTGGCAGTGGGACACATTTCGTGTATGAAGATTTTACGGAAGCAGCTTAAACCAGCAGCTGCCTCCAGTTTCGTCACATTTTGGTAGCTTCGGGTTGTGAAAGCCGGGGTGTGCAAAGTAGACCTGCTAAGTACAGGTCTGGACTTGGCGCATTTGTTTGGATAGCCAGCACACCCCCTTTGGAGAGGTCTGGTACCCCTGTGGAATTTGCTTTAAAATTTTATTCACTGCCCCAAAAGAGTCACAAAACAAATTAGGACTGTCTCCCCTTAGCCCAAGAGTAGGAGGGTGAGGTTCCTCGTCTTGTTGTTGCCCTCGCCAACTTGTGCACCCAGGTGGCAGGAAGAACGTTGTGCTGGGGGAGGGTGCACAAAACTTTGTGCAAAGAAAGATGGGTGTGGCACCCTGACACTAAGAGGGCTTCGAAGCCAGTCACTGAGTCACCCGCCGAGGCCAGAGGGAGGGCAGAAGATGGCCAGGAAGATTCTCCCACAGGGAAAGGCTATGATGGACCATCTATTCCAGGGTCAGCTAACAGTTTGACAATATTTACAGTTTTGACACTAACTTGACAAGGTAACGACATCACAGGGACTTGAGTATTGATGACTTGCATGATGCACGGTGGCACAGTGCTGCCTCACAGCCGCAGGGACCGGGTTCAATTCCGGCCTTGGGCGACTGTGTGGAGTTTGCACTTCCTCCCCGTGTCTGCATGGATTTCCGCCAGGTGCTCCGGTTTCTCCCACACAGTCCAAAGATGTGCAGGTTAGGTGGATTGGCCATACTAAATTGCCCCTTTGTGCCCAAAAGATTAGGTGGGGTTACTGGGATAGGGTGGAGATGTGGGCCTAATTAGGGTGCTCTTTCCAAGGGCCAGTGCAGACTCGATGGGCCAAATGGCCACCTTCTGCACTGTAGGGATTCTTTGACCTATGACTTATACCTCTCAATTAGATCATTTTGAGGGCCTCATTATTTATCTGCCCAGAGTTGCCCAACCTGCACCAAGCCCTCACTACTTCCAGGGTCGCCCATCCCGACTCCTATTCTAACACATCGCCCCACACACTTCCTCCACCCCCAACCTGAAAATTGGAAGTTTGGGCAGACAGTTTTTAGATGTTGGGTTCGCTGAGCCGGGAATTCTCTGGTCACTCCTCACCTGACCCAGCAGCGAGAATCTGAGCCCAAGTGTGATAGTATATAAATTCCTGATGTGCACTCTTAGTAACATAAAGTTACTGCAAAAGCAATTAAAGTGTTAGTGCCAAAAATGTATCCTATCAGGATCAAATATAAAGTATGATACTCTCCTTTTATAAATTCTTAGTTGGGACTCATTTAAATCATTATATCCAATTTTGGTCCCTTAAGTGGGGTAAAAGCTCTCTAAGAAGTTCAAATGAGGGTCACCAGAATGATAAATAGTTTAAAGGCCCTTAACTGAAATACTGGGCTCAGTAAGGTGAGACTTTCAGAAGTTCATATAGACGTCACAGCAGAGAAACAAGCCATTTTTTAAAAATCATTATTTCATGGGCTGTGAGCAACTCTGGGAAGACCAGCATTCATTGTCCATGCCCAAGTGTCCTTGAGAAGGTGGCGGTGAATGGTTTTCCTGAACCGAAATTGCATTGAACTGAATTGAAGTAAAATTGTTTCAATAATGAGAAGAACAGAAATTATATTCATTCATACAAATTTAAGAAACTCAAATGTTGGTGAATTTCCATAATCCGCAAAGGTTTCAGTTCGACCAATAACTGTACATAGATTTGTTACGGTGAGATCATCTTTATCCTTATGGCAATTTCCTGCGATATTGAATCTTAATGAGGCAAAACAATGATATCACAAGAGTGCTGCTTACCAGAATCAGGGATTAGTAGTTCATCAATTGTATGAATGACCCCGTTCGTTGTGAGTAGGTCCTTGTTGGTAATGATTTTCTTGCCATTGATTGTGTGGCTGTTACCGTCACAGCCGACCTCCAATGATGAGCCCTCCAAGGTCTCCATGGGTGCGCCTGAGATGATGGCTTCTGCACATTGTATTTTGTTCAAAATATGGTAATTCAGAAGAGCTGTGGAAACATTGCAGAAGCAGAATTTTCACTCATTTATTGCTGTTAATTTATTTTTCTAATTCATTGATGAGATGTGTAGGCATCGCTGGCTGGACCAGCATTTGCTGCTCATCCTTAATTGTCCTTGAACCATTCCAGAGGGCATTTAGGAGTCAGCCACATTGTTGTGGACCTGGAGTCACATGTCGGCCAGACCAGGTAAGGACTGCAGATTTCCTCCCCTAAAGGGCATTAATGAATGAGTTGGGTTTTATTGATAAGCGCAGTGGTTAGCACAGTTGCTTCACAGCTCCAGGGTCCCAGGTTTGATTCCCGGCTTGGGTCACTGTCTGCGCGGAGTCTGCACGTTCTCCCCGTGTCTGGGTGGGTTTCCTCCGGTGCTCCGGTTTCCTCCCACAGTCCAAAGATGTGCAGTTAGGTGGATTGGCCATGATAAATTGCCCTTAGTATCCAAAAAAATGTGAAGTGGGGGTTACTGGGTTACGGGGATAGGGTAGAGACGTGGGCCTGAGTCGGGTGCTCTTTGTAAGGGCCGGTACAGACCCGATGGGCCGAATGGGCTCCTTCTGCATTGTAAATTCAAAAAAAGAAAAACAAAAATTGTTTCATGGTCATTAGATTTTTAATACCAGATTTTTATTGAATTCATATTTCACCATCTGCCATGGTGAGATTTGAACCTGGGTCCCCAAAATATTACGCTGGGTCTCTGGTACAAATATTCCTTTTTTAATTACTGTATGATTTCTGCAATATATACAGTACAATTCAGTAAAATAAGTATATAGAAGAAACTAAGATAATAATTGCAGCGCTCTTGCTTCTGAGTCAGAAAGCTGTTGATACAAGATCGACTCCAGGACTTGAATATATTTGAGGCTGCCTTTTGTAAGGGCCACAAAGAATCCAGCACGAGTTTTAAGGACACAAAGTAATAACATTTATTTACTATAACATATATACATAACAGTAGCAGTAACTTCCCTTGCTACAGACTCCTTCCTGCCGGTACCTGAACTGGCCAGCTTATTTATACTAGGAGTTTACTAGTGGTTTCTCCGCCCACCTCATTGGGGAAGCTCATACTCCCACAGGATTGTGGGATAGTCATTAGTCCCCAGCCAATGGTAAGTAGGCAGGTTATAACATCCCTCCCCCCCCAAAGTCCAAGGAATCCACCGAAGACCCTGGCGAAGGAGGGCGTCGGACTCGTTTTGCCGCAGGCCGGACACCATTTGCACGCGGCGCTGGATCAGGCGGCGTGTAACGAGACGGAGACCGGCGCTTCCGTGATGAACGGCGCGGTTGTACATCCACGGCCCGTGGACCCGAGGATTCCCCCTCTGATGCATCCTGTGTCTCCATCTCGGAGTCAGAGTCTGCTGCCTCCGTCATGTCAGCGTCTCTATCTCCATTCGGTCCCGTAACGACCTGCGCAGGCTTAGAGTGAGGCACCAGTGGAAGATTGTGAGGACTACCTTCCCTTGTCTCTGGTCTCTGCGGCTGTTGAAATGAGCTCCGGGGGCGGGGAATCTTTTGAGGGGATGGTCTTCTGGACCGAACGTGGTCTACATGTTTTCGCTGGAGACGACCCTGGGCTTGCACTTGGTAAGATATAGGGCCCGTTTGGCGAAAGATTACACCAGGAACCCATTGAGCAAAATTCCGAACGAACACTGGGTCACCGGGCGCAAACTGCCGAATCGGCCGATGCCGAGAAAATCCCTGTCCCTGCCGTTCTTGTGTGCGGCGTACTTTTGCGCCAATGTCCAGGAAAACCATACTAAGGCGGGTGCGAAGTCTCCGGCCCATTAGGAGTTCTGCGGGAGCTAACCCAGTCACTGCATGGGGGGTGGTCCTGTACGTAAACAAAAAGTGAGCCAGTCTCGTGTCCATTGATCCGGAAGACTGCTTCTTTAGGCCTCTTTTGAATGTCTGCACTGCGCGCTCTGCCAACCCATTTGAAGCCGGGTGGTAAGGGCCAGTGCGGATATGGCGGATGCCGTTCATCTTCGTGAACCTCGCAAACTCCTCACTCGTGAATGGAGTGCCGTTATCCGTGACCAGCACCTCGGGGAGGCCATGCGTACGAAATGATAGACGCATCTTTTCAATTGTTGCGCAGGACGTTGTCCCCTGCATCTTATGCACCTCTAGCCATTTGGACTGGGCGTCAATTAGTAGAAGGAACATGGATCCATGAAAAGGGCCTGCGAAATCTGCATGCAAGCGTGCCCAAGGCTGCCCTGGCCATTCCCAGTGATGTAGGGGCGCGGCCGGCGGAAGCTTCTGATGCTCCTGGCAAATGGAGCAGTTTTAGGCCACCTCCTCAATGTCGGTGTCGAGGCCTGGCCACCAGACATAACTCCGGGCCAACATTTTCATTTTGGTCACGCCTGGATGCCCATTGTGCAAGTCTGATAATATCAGCTCCTGGCCTTTTTCCGGGACAATCACACGCGTCCCCCACAAGAGGATGCCGTCTTCCACGCTGAATTCTGACAGCTTGGAGGAAAATGCCCGCAACTCGCCTGGGAGCTGTCTATGCTGCCCACCATACAGGTCTATGTGCCGAACCTTTGACAGGACTGGCTCCGTCTGGGTCCACTCACGGATCTGTGATGCAGTGACAGGCAAGGTGTCCATAAAATTTAGGGTTGCAACCACCTCACCGGTCGTGGGGGTCGACATGGGGCCGGTCAATAAAGGCAATCGGCTCAGTGCGTCGGCATTTGCTATCTGCGTACCTGGTTTGTGCTCCAGAGAATACTTGTATGCAGCAAGCAACAAAGCCCAGCGCTGGATCCGTGCAGAAGCAATGGGCGGTATTTGCTTATCCTCTCTGAAAAGTCCCAGCAGGGGCTTATGATCAGTCACGATAGTGAAATGGCGGCCGTATACGTACTGGTGGAAACGTTTCACCGCAAAAACCACTGCCAGGCCCTCCTTCTCGATCTGCGCGTACTTTTTCTCCGCTGCAGTCAATGTGCGGGAGGCGAAAGCTATCGGTCGTTCGGCCCCGTTCTCCATCTTGTGGGACAGGACGGCCCCAATACCATACGGGGATGCATCACATGTGATGAGCAAAGGCTTTCCAGGATCATAGTGGGTTAGTAACCCAGACAACGACAATTGTTGCTTTACCGCCGGAAAGCGGTTTCTTGCAGCTGACCCCAAACCCAGGTGTGATTTTTCTTTAGCAGAAGGTGCAAAGGGGCCAGCGTAGTTGCCAGATTGGGGAGGAACTTCCCGTAATAGTTTACGAGACCGAGAAAAGAACGAAGATGCGAAGTGTCAGTCAGGGTGGGGGCATGTTGAATTGCACGCACGTTCTCTGCGACGGGGTGCAGACCTTCGCGGTCCACCCGATAACCTAGGTAGACTACTTCCTTTGCCTGAAATACGCACTTTGTGCGACGTAAACGGACTCCAGCCTCCGAATGGCGTCTAAGGACAGCCTCCAGATTTTCCAAATGTTCCTGCTCCGACGTCCCTGTAATCAAAACGTCATCTAGGTAGACAGCCACACGTGGTAAACCTCTCAAAATGCCCTCCATAACACGTTGAAAAATTGCACAGGCAGAGGATACTCCAAAGGGCAACCGTGTATATTCATACAGGCCCCTGTGTGTATTAATCGTTACATATGGTCGGGAGGCAGGGTCCAGCTCCAACTGCAGGTAGGCGTGACTCATATCTAATTTTGTGAACGAGAGTCCACCTGCAAGTTTCGCGCAGAGATCCTTTATGCGAGGCATTGGATATCGGTCGAGTCGGGAAACCGTATTCACTGTAAGTTTATAGTCGCCACACAAGCGAACTGTGGCATCTGGCTTCATTACAGGTACAATTGGTGCTGCCCAGTCAGCAAAACGGACGGGCCTGATAATACCCAAACTCTCCAAACGAGTGAGCTCCCCTTCTACCTTCTCGAGCAAGGCGTAAGGCACTGGGCGCGCTCGGAAATAGCGCGGCGTGGCTCCTGGTTCAACTTGGATACGGGCTACGGCCCCTTTTATTTTCCCCAAACCAGGCTGGAATACATCTGGGTATCGTCCTAGCACCTTAGTCAACCCTCCAGAAACTGTTTGGAGGATGTGCTGCCATTGCAACCGCAAATGGTGCAACCAGTCCCGACCCAACAGGCTGGGCCCATGGCCGCGCACCACAATAAGTGGGAAACGCCCCTCCTGGTGTCCATAGACAACAGGGGTCATTGTAGTTCCAGCAATGCCCAGTGGTTCCCCCGTGTAGGTGGCCAACCTGGCCTGTGAGTCGGTTAATGTAAGGGTCTGTATACCCTGCTTGATGCGGTCGAATGTCCTCTGGGCGATCACGGAGACCCCTGCACCAGTATCCAACTCCATCTCAAGCGGGTGGCCATTGACCCATACTGTCACCTTAATGGGGGCCACACGGAGAGCTGCCACACAATGCAACTGCAGGCAGTCATCCTCCGTCTCCACGTCCTCAGGCGTAGTCGCCGCAGGTTCATCCACATGGAAGGTATGGCCTCTGGGCTGGTCCCAGTTACGGCCCCTGGGCTGGTCCCAGTTTCGGTCGGAACGACGGCGCCTCTGGCGCCCCCAGGACCGCCGTCCGCGACGGGGTCGGCGCCTACAAGTCTGACACGGACATGGCTCCTCATCCATTTGCTCTGGAGAAGGCTCCCTTCGGGGAGGAATGTCCGACGGCCACTGGCGTCGGTCCGGACGTTGCCTCACCCAAGGTACCGCAGGAGTGTGGGGGGACGTTTTCGGACGGAAGGGGTTGCGCCCCAAGGCATGCACTTCCATTCCCTGTAGCTCCTGTACTCCTCGCTCTGCGCTCTCTCGGGACAATACTATTTGAATGGCCTGTTGAAAAGTCAATGTTGGCTCAGCTAACAACTTTCTCTGGGTGGCCGCATTGTTAATACCGCAAACCAAACCGTCGCGTAACATTTCTGACAAGGTCTCACCATAGTCACAGTACTCCGCAATCCTGCGTAGCCTGGATAGAAAGTCGGCAAGGGATTCTCCAGGGGTCCTCTCAGCGGTGTTAAACCGGTAACGTTGGACTATCGTGGGCGGGGTTGGGTTAAAATGTTGCCCCACTATATTCACAAGTGCATCAAACGTTTTGGTGTCCGGCGCAGCTGGGTACGTAAGGCTCCTAATCACCCCAAATGTATGCGGCCCGCAGGCGGTGAGCAATATGACCACCTGGCGCTCGTTTTCAGTGATATTGTTTGCCCGGAAATAGTAACGCATCCGTTGTGTGTACTGGTTCCAGCTTTCCAGCGCAGCATCAAAAACATCCAAAAGTCCGTACAGAGGCATGGTAGAATAGAAAACAACTTCCAACCTGTATCCAACAAAAATCCAGGGAGGTGGCTTCAGCAGTGTAGACAGCTATTCACTTTTACCTTCGTCGCCAGTTTTGTAAGGGCCACGAAGAATCCAGCACGAGTTTTAAGGATACAAAGTAATAACGTTTATTTACTATAACATATATACATAACAGTAGCAGTAACTTCCCTTGCTACATACTCCTTCCTGCCGGTTCCTGAACTGGCCAGCTTATTTATATTAGGAGTTTACTCGTGGTTTCTCCGCCCCCCTCACTGGGGAAGCTCATACTCCCACAGGATTGTGGGATTGTCATTAGTCCCCAGCCAATGGTAAGTAGGCAGGTTATAACACTACCATTTCAATTCAATTTTGAGGGAGTGCTACATTACTGATTGCAATGGTCCCTCCAGGTAAAAGTACTAATTAAGAGCGCGATTTAACAGAGTCCCGTTTTGGCACGCACAGCGAGGTGTTTCTCGGTGCCTGCAGCACAGAGATAGACACAGCTATCTAACGGGACTCTGATGTTTTTTTGGCCTCGGTCAGGAACACCCCTCTGAGGCCACACTTATCTCACTTCCTGCACTGACGAGCTCAGCGAGATTTAACGATTTTTCTTGAACCGCTGCAGTGATTGCAGTGTAGGTACACCCACTGTACTATTAGGGAGGGAGTTCCAGAATTTTAACCCAAGGACAGTGTGGTGAATGTATTCTGATAGCCATTCACCACTGTATTGCATTGTACTATGTTATTGCCCTTGTAGGCTCCACCTATGGACCATTGTATTGTATTACACCACTTTGTATCATGTTGGTGCCCTTGTGGGCGGGGGAGGTACATAGAGCTGCTGCCCTGCAGGCGGCTCTCAGTGCAGAGCAGTCGCAGGCAGGCACAGTTCTAGCTGATTAAAGCCACTGTTCACTTCAACTCTTCATCTCGAGTGAATTGATGGTCGCATCAGACAGTGAAGGAATAGTGATATATTTCCAAGTCAGGATGGTGAGTGACTTGGAGGGGAACCTCCAGGTGCGGGGGTTCCCATGTATCTGCTGTTCGTGTCCTTCTAGATGGTAGTGGTCATGGGTTTGGACGGTGCTCCCTGTGGAGCCTTGGTGAGTCCATGCAGTGCATCTTATTTTATAAATTTAGAGTACCCAATTCATTTTTTCCAATTAAGGGGCAGTTTATCAAGGCCAATCCACCTACCCATACTTCTTTTGGGTTGTGGGGGCGAAGCCCACGCAAACACGGGGAGAATGTGCAAACTCCACACGGACTGTGACCCAGAGCTGGGATCGAACCTGGGACCTCGGCGCCATGAAGCGCCGTGAATGTTTGTGGAAGGGGTGCCAATCAAGCAGGCTGCGTTGTCATGGATGGTGTCGAACTTCTTGTGTGTTGTTGGAGCTGCACTCATCTAGGCAAGTGGGGAGTATCCCATCACACTCCTGACGCGTGCCTTGTAGGTGGTGGACAGGCTTTGGGGAGTCAGGAGGTGAGAAATTGCCACAGGATTCTTAGCCTCTGATCTGCTCTTGTATGCACAGCATTTATATGGCAAGCCCATTCAGTTTCTGGTCAATGGTAACCCTCAGGATGTTGAGAGTGGGGGATTCAGTGATGGTAATGCCATTGAATGTCACGGGGAGATGGTTTGATTCTCTCTTATTGGAGATGGTCACTGCCTGGCACTTCGGTGGCGTGATGTTACTTGCCACTTTTGAGCCCAAGCCTGGATATTGTCCAGGTCTTGCTGCATTCAGACATCGACTGCTTTAGTGTCTGAGGAGTCGCGAATGGTGCAGAATATTTTGCAATCATCAGTGAACAGCCACACATTGGACCTTAAAAAGAACAAAGGACAATACAGCACAGGAACAGGCCCTTTGGCCTTCCAAGCCTGGGCCGACCATGGTACCTGCCTAAACTAAAACCGTCTGCACTGAGAGTCTGTATCCTTCCATTCCTACCCTATTCATATATTTGTCTAGACGTCCCTTAAATGCCGCTATTGTACCTGCGCCCGCCACCTCCCCAGGTTGCGCGCTCCATATATTTACCACTCTTCTGTGTAAAAAACTTGCCACGCACATCTGTTCTAAATTTTTTCCCATGCACTTTAAACCTATGTCCCCTAGTACTTGACTCTCCTACCCTGGGAAAGAGCATCTGACTATCCATTCTGCCCATGCCACTCATAATCTTGTAGGCCTCAATCAGGTCGCCTCTCAACCTCCATTGTTCCAGTGAGAACAGACCAGGTTTATCTAACCTCTCCTCATAGCTAATGCCCTCCATACCAGGCAACATCCTAGTAAACTGCTTTTGTACCCTCTCTAAAGCATCCACATCCTTCTGGTAGTGTGGCAACCAGAATTGTACACAATATTCCAAATAAGGCCAAACTAAGGTCCTGTACAGCTGCAATATGACTTGCCAATTTTTATATTCAATGTCCAGCCGATAAAGGCCAGCATTCTTGACCACCTTATCCACATGCCACTTTCAGTGATCGGTGGACATTCACGCCCAGATCTCTGCCTGTCAGTACTCGCTAGAGTTCAACCATTTATTGTGTAATTCCTACATGCATTGGACCTTCCCAAGTGCATTACCTCACACTTGTCCGGATTAAACCCCATCTGCTATTTTTCCACCCAAGACTCCAACCAGTTTATATCCTGCTGTATCCGCTGACAATCCTCTTCACTATCCGCAACGCCACCAATTTTTGTGTCGTCTGCGAACTTACTAATTATGTTGGAAGGAAGGTCATTGATCTAGCAGCTGAAGATGGTAGGGTCTAGGACACTACCCTGAGGAACTCCTGCAGTGATGTCCCGGGACTGAGATGGCTGACCTCCAACCACCACAACTATCTTCCTTTATGCTAGATATGAGTTCAACCAGCGGAGAGTTTTCCCCCTGATTCCAGTTTTGCTAGGGCTCCTTGATGCCATACTGATCAAATGCTGCCTTGATGTTAAAGGCAGTGACTCTCACCTCATCTCACCTCTGGAGTTCTGATCTATTGTCCATATTTGAACCAAGGCTGTAATGTGTTTGGGAGCTGAATAACCCTGATGGAACCCAAACTGAGCATCAATAAGCACGTTATTGCTAAGTGCCGCTTGATAGCACTTTTGATGACCCCTTCCATCACTTTACTGATGGCTGCGAGAAGACTGATAGGGCAGTAATTGGCTAGGTTGGATGTGTCTTGCTTTTTGTGCACAGGGCATACCTGGACAAGTTTCCACATTGCTGGGTACTGCCAGTGTTGTATGGTAAAAATCACCATAGTCCCAGATGACCATAGGCTGCATTCCCATTTGAGGGGGAGAGTTGACTGGTGGTCATTTAACCTGAGGATCACCACACCTCAGGTGAGGCGCAAGGTTTAGAAGACGAGCCTTCCTGAATAACCTCAGCTGATATGGGAATTGAACCCACGCTGCTGGCTGCATCACAAACCAGCTGTCTAGCCAAGTGAGCTGAACCGGCCCCCGGCCAGTGTTGTAGCTGAACTGGAACAGCTTGGCTAGATGTGTGACAAGTTCTGGAGCACAAGTCGTCAGTACTATTGTCAGAATATTGTCAGGGCCCATAGCCTTTGCAGTATCCAGTGCCTTCAGCCTTTTCTTGATATCACATGGGGTGAATCGAATTGGCTGAAGACTGGAATCCGTAATGCTGGGGGCCTCTGGAGGAGACCGAGATGGATCATCCACTCGGCACTATGTTAAACTTATATGAATTTTTTAAGAGTACTATGAACAGTAAGTGTTTCCGTCTGCTTAAAAGTTGAAAGAGACACTGGAGAAGGTGAGAAAAGATTTACTAGAATGCTGGCAACGTAACTGAGAGACGATACTTGTCAGGAGCAATTTAACATGCTCTGGCTCTTTTTTCAAGAACGGAGAAGTTCAGAAGCTAATCTGATATGAGGGTGGCACGGTTGCACAGTGGTTAACACTGTTGCTTCGCAGCTCCAGGGTCCCAGGTTCGATTCCCGTGTGGGTCACTGTCTGTGCGGAGTCTGCACATTCTCCCTGAATCTGCGTGGTTTTCCTCCGGGTGCTCAGGTTTCCACCCACAAGTCCCGAAAGACATGCTTGTTAGGTAATTTGGACATTCTGAATTCTCCCTCTGTGTACCCAGACAGGCACCGGAGTGTGGCAACCAGGGGCTTTTCACAGTAACTTCATTGCAATGTTAATGTAAGCCTACTTACGACAATAAAGATTATTAAATCAAATTAAAAATCACTGAGATTATAAATGGCTTTGATAGAGTATATGTAGTGAAGATGTTTCCACTTTCAGAAATACTGGAACTACATAGGATTACATCGGACATAGGGCGGGATGTACCGACCAACCCACATGTGTTTTTCACGGGGGAGGCAGCCCGCCCCCGGGGTTTTCTAGTCCCGCCGTTGTCAATAAATCCAGTAAATAATCCAGAAGAGACTTTTTAAGCTTCGAGATTGGTTAGAATGAGCAATTTGCTCCCACAAGGAGTGGTTGAAGTCAGTACTTCGATGTATTTAAGAGGAAACTAGATAAATACAGGTGGGAGAAAAGAACAAAGGATTATGCTGATGGGGTGGATAAAGAAAGTTGGGAGGAGCTTGTGTGGAGCATAAACACTAGCACGGACCTGCTAGGCTGAATGGCACTTTTTCTGTCCAATAAATATGTGAGACTACTGTGAAAGCAGAATATCAGATACCTTATTGACTTGCATTAACAGCTGTATTACATTGTTAAGTTCTACCTTACATTTCAAAGCCTCTGGATCTCCTAAGATTCTGTTCAGAGTGGCAGGTGGTATCTTCTTGAATGCTTCATCAGTGGGAGCAAAGAGCGTGTACTCTCCATCTTGGCTAAGCATTTCCTCGAGACCAGCAGCAGCCACTGCAGCCTGCAACACACAGTGCATGAGTACAGGGAAGAAATCCACGTCTGAAATCTCAATATTTGCCAAAATAATTTTGGACAGTTTCAAAATTTAATAACTGTTATTTTCTTGAATTACTGGACACTTTACAATTGATTTAATAAACAGATTTTGGTGCTGTGAAGTATTGGCCACTGGAACATATGTTAGGAAATTGCAAAAGCATATCCCGCGATTTTACAGCCAAAAGATTTGCCAATAAATTGATTTGACAGTCGGGGCTTCCTAACAGCAGAACACATTTGTGAAATCAAACTTAGCATATGGAAAATTGATAGAAAAAAATGCATTAGAAAGATAACAGTTGTATGACCTTGCAATCTTCATGCCAATTTCTTCCAAAACATTGGGATGGCACTTCACATCTTACAATGATTTCTTTTGGTTCAATGATTACATGGATTCTTTTTGGGAAACAATAGATGGGAATTGAGTTTGCTTTTTGCATCAACTGGCACAGGATCCTAACCTGTCCATGGACGGGGTCAACATTAAGAATGTCATCAAAACAGAGTGGTGCCGCTCGTGTCAACTTAAGTACAGCTCCAATTCCAAAGTGGATTTTGAAATCGGAAATCTCTGGTTAATTAGGATAGTACTGAAGCAAATAGACTTGAAAGCAGAAAGAATTTCTGATATCCTGATGACTGAAAATTCAGACAAATTCATAGAAAGAATTCCATTTAAATCCCAAAATGAATCTGGGTATTTATTTTACAACAATTCCCGAGGATAAATGCTAATCTATATCCAATTGCAATGCTTTGAATCTGACAGAGAATGTATTCAACATCCTGGGGGTTGACCAGAAACGGAACTGGACTAATCACATAAATACTGTGGCTACAGGAGCAGGTCAGATGCTGGGAATCCTGCAGCGAGTAATTCACCTCCTGATTCCCCAAAGTCTGTCCACAATCTACAAGGCACAAGTCAGGAGTGTAGTTTAATATTCTCTCCTTGCCTGGGTGCGTATAACTCCAGCAACACTCAAGAAGCTTGACACCATCAGGACAAAGCAGTCTGCTTGATTGGCACCTCATCCACAAATATCCACTCCCTCCACCACCTCCACACAGCAGCAGCGATGTGTACCATCTACAAGATGCACTGCAGGAACTCAGCAAGGTTCCTCAGCACCTTTCAAACCCACGACTACTACCATCTAGAAGGACAAGGACAACAGATACCTGGGAACACCACCATCTGGAAGTTGGCCTCCAAGCCACTCACCATACTGACTTGGAAATATATTGCCTTTCCTTCACTGTTACTGGGTCAAAATCCTGGAATTCCCTCCCTAACAGCACTGTGGGTGTACCTACACCTCATGGATTGCAGCAGTTCAAGAAGGCAGCTCACCACCACTTTCTCAAGGGCAACTAGGGATGGACAATAAATTTTGGCCTAGCCCACATCCTTTGAATTAATAAAGGAGAGTGAAAATATTTTGGGTGCTCTGCCCATAGACCTTGGCTCATTATCTGCTGCTTCACCCTGGACTGTTTACTGTCATAGCCATAGCCTTCCACTCACAAGGGCAGGGTCAGGATGCAGGTGCTCAAGTCTCCCTCAGCCAGACTGGGAATTGAACCCACACTGGAGTTTTTCTGAGCCATCTAGCTAGCTGAGATGAGCAGACCCAAATTAGACAAAGTATTAGCACACAATAAAACTGTAAAAGAAAACAGAGAAAATATTCCTTGAGAACCATTTCAATTATACTAGTATGAGATAGAAATCAATGCATTTCTGTAAATTTGGAAACATAGACTGCCTTTTAAGCTATTCCTAACATATATGGCTTTCAATATCAACAATCGTGGTGATATTAATGGGTTTATTCCCTGCTCAATTCACCGTGTTTCTGGGGATTAGTAAGGCAATTGCTTTGTGCCTGACCTGACCTCATCAAATTTATAGAATCGAGTCTGCATGACTGTGAGTTTTCTCAGGATCAGGCAATCTCCCAGCAGACACATTTATCTGGAACCAATGGTGGGAAGACCAACAACTGCTGCAGGTAGAAGTGGCCGGCAGTATTGGAAGTAGCTTCCAACAATTGTCCTAAAAATAATGAGATGTCCTGTAGTCTGAGACAACCAGTGGGTTCCTGAAAAAAAGCAAGGCTGCATTACTTTTTTGGGCCTTTTCAGGTCGCTGCCTGTTGACTTCAGACATTCTGATGTGGGGACTCCAAGCACTAGGGGCTCTTCAGGCACCTTTATATTTCAATCTGCAAAACTTTGGGGGAAATGGTGGTGGGAAATCCCTGTTCCACCTCATTTACCTGCCATGACCTTCATTGACACCCAGAAGCAGACAGTGAATTCTTGGAATTCTCAGGTCAAGATAAAGTGTTACGAAGGTTATTGTCTTGTGGCATTGCCTCTCTTCCCTACGCTGATTGTCTGTAATAATTTTTCCCTAGGTGAAAAACACAGTAACATTGTATTGGCTCCATAATTAATGATGGATAAAGGAAGCATAAAAAATGGCTGTGGAACTGAACACGCAGATTAGGAAGTATTAGATACAGAATCCTAGAAATTAAAATATCAGCAAATAAACAATATCAGCAAATAAACACTTTGTACAGCATCCATAAAATAATCCTGCTATTTTAACTCAAGTGTCAATCTTTTTATACGTACTCTAAGCTGTTGAAAGTTATCATCAACATCAAGAGTGTCCTGAATGGTATTTGTAAAAGCTGTGATGACTTTGTCAATGACATGCACAACACCATTGGTTGCAAGATGGTCAGCCATCATGATTCGAGCGCAGTTGACTGTCACAATCTGTATAGATATAAACAGGCAATATTTGAACTGTTTTTTGAAAACATCTAGAATGGTGAAGAAAAAGAAAATGAACAAAAAGGGACAATATGTTTGCAGAATAGTAACAAAGAATACATTTTTCTTACGCCATTGGAATAGTGATGTATGTATATATTTAAATCTTGGTACATTGAGGGCAATGTCGCACCATGCCTCAGTTCATCTGTGAGAATGCGTCTGTCAACCATGTGGTAATGTAGGGCATTGAGCAACTCAATGTTGACATTGCTTACGAGAGCATCAATAATTTCCTGCATTTAAAGGAAAAAGGCAATTAGATCAAACTGCAAGACATAGAATCACTACAATGCAGAAGTAGGCCATTTGGCCCATTAGAATTGTGTCCATAATCGAGTCTGCATTGAACCTCTGAAAGAGCACCCTGCCTAGGCCCACTCCCCCGCCCAATCCCTGTAATCCAGTACCCCATCAAATCTTTTTCGGACACTTAAGGGGCAATTTAGCATGGCCAATCCTCCTAATCTGCACATCTTTGGACTGTGGGAGGAAACCAGAACACCCCAATGAAACCCACGCAGAAATGGTGAGAAAATGCAAACTCCACACAGACAGTCACCCGAGGCTGGAATCGAATCTAGATCCCTGGCGCTGTGAGGCAGCAGTTCGAACCCTGTGCCACCGTACCGCCCATCATTTAACCATTCAATCTATCAAAGGATTATTTTCTTCTTACATGTCATATTTCAATAAGCAAATGCTTCACATCATGCGGTGGTGAAGACGCAGTTGAGCCACAAAAAGAAAGCACCTGGCTTAATCCCATTTCAGTTAAAGTGAAAAGTGCCATATTTCACTTGGCCTCACCCTCCACAGGCTAAAAAGTGAAACAATTATTTTTGGTTTCCTACTATGACTGCTACCCCATGCGCCCAGAGTGGTAATGTACACATCAACTGGCCACATTGCTAACGTTGATGATTGATGGGGCGATTTTTTGATGGCTTTCGCCACAGTCAAAAATGGCGACACCGGCGGAAAATCCCGCAGGAGCACGGGAGCGAAAATTTTGGCAATGAGACCGCCTTCTCTGATTTTCCGGTCCCTCACCAGAGATGTAACGAGGTACCTGCCCATTTAAATTAATTTTCATGAATTAACTGATATTTAAAGGGCTTCCTTATGTTCCCCGGCCCCCAGATAAAGAACCTAAGGCCGTGAACCAGGTTGCGCCAGATCCTGCTGGCCGGGGGCATCACGCTCCATTCGATGTCCTGCGTCAAACCCATTAAAGGGCTCTTCCGCTATTCTCAGGGCGTTAGAATTGTGTCCATAATCTGTAGACTGGTACTTTAGTGCAGTGCTGAGGGAGGACTGCCTTTTGATCTGAGATGCCATCTTCTGAATCAGATATTAAATCAAGGCCCTATCTGCCCTCTCAAGTGAAAGTAGAATTAATTATCCATTCATTTTACCGCCATACTAGTCTGAAAATGCACAATCTCATCTGATCTCGGAAGCTAAGCAGACTCAGGCCTGGTTAGAACTTGGCTATGGGTGGCACAATGGTTAGCACTGTTGCTTCACAGCACCAGGGATCCAGGTTCAATTCCTGGCTTGGGTCCCTGTCTGTGTGTGGAGTCTGCATGTTCTCCCAGTGTCTGCATGGGCTTTCTCCGGGCGCTCCGGTTTCCTCCCACAAGTCCCGAAAGACGTGCTTGTTAGGTGAATTGGACATTCTGAATTCTCCCTCAGTGTACCCCAACAGGCGCCGGAGTGTGGCGACAAGGGAACTTTCACAGTAACTTCATTGCAGTGTTAATGTAAACCGACTTGTGACAATAATAAAGATTATTATTATTTCACTGCTGTTTGTGGAACTTTGCTGTGCACAAATTGACTACTGCATTTCCAACATTGCAACAAGAGTACTTCATTGGTCGTAATGTGTATTTGGGACATCCTGAGGTTATGAAAGCTATTGTATAGATCCATATTTTTATTCAATCTATTCTGCGTGTGAAAAAGGTGGGCTCTTAATTTTATGAACTCGTCTATAAATGACATACAGGTGATCAAACTGACAATCCGACCAAGTCAATCAGGATTTCATACACTTCAAAGCAAAGTGAAAAGTAAAGTTGACATTGATTACTTGAGGCAGAGAAGCCCAGGCTTCATTACTGGGAGCAAATATTGTGAAGGTTCCAGGTCCTTCGATCTCGGGTCTGAGTTTGGCACGGTCAGAATACAGCTGAGTGGTGCTGGATCCAACATTTCCCAGGGTATTGTAGATGTTGTCAATTGGTAAAGCTGTAAAAGTGGAGAAAGGACAAAAGTAACATTTCATTACATCTAATGTCAGAATGTGTTAAAAAGTACAATAATGTGATCAGTTGTATGAACAAAGTGATGGTAAGAGAGTTGTGAAGATGCAATGGAAATTAAGTTTGCTATAGTTTATCTGAATATCAAATGTATCAGATGTCAAAGGACAGAATTGCTTTTCTCTGGCATGACCCTCAATTTGACATGCATGGCCCTTGTGCGTTGTCTCCTTGTTTCCCATAGAATTCCTACAGTGCAAAAGGAGGCCATACAGCCCAACGTGCCTGCACTGCCCCTCTGAAAGAACCTACCCAGGCCCACACCTATCCCCATAACCCCGTAACCCAACCTAACCTTTGGACACTAAGAGACAATTTTGCATGGGAAATCCACTTAACCTGCACATCGTTGGACTGTGGGAGGAAACCGGAGCACCCGGAAGAAACCCATGCAGACATGGGTAGAATGTGCAAAATCTACATAGACAGTTACCCAAGGGCGAAATCAAACCCAGGTCCTTGGTGCTGTGAGACAGCAGTGCTAACCATTCTACCACCGTTCTTTGAAATTTGAAGGTCTGTAGTGTACAGAGGGTAGCGGGCGTTTCATCATTGAGTATATTCAAGTTTGAGGCAGAGTTTTGGGGCGGGATTCTCTGACCCCCCGCCTGGTGGGAGAATCGTCGGGGGTCAGCGTGAATCTTGCCCCCGCAGTCCTCCCAATTCTCCCGCCCCCCAAAAACTGACCCGGCGTGAGTCGCGCCGCCCGCCTCGGAGAATAGGGGGTCCGGCACGACTCAATGGGCGCCAGGGCCGCCCGAATTCTCCGGCCCGTGATGAGCTGAAGTCCCGCCCGTCTGTAGCCAGTCCCGCCGGCGTAAATTAGAGTAAGTCCCTTACCGGCAGGACCTGGCGGCACGGCGGGCTCTGGGGTTCTTGGGGGGGTCGCAGGGGTATCTGGCCCCGGGAGGAGCCCCCATGGTGGCCTGGCCCGCGGTCGGGGCCCACCGATCCGCGGGCGGGCCTGTGACGTGAGGGCACTCTATTGTTCCGCACCAGAGGCCGTGATCTTCCGCCATTCCCAGTGCGGAATCGATTCCTTCTGCGCATGCGCAGGGATGACACCAGCACGCGCTGGTGCTCCCGCGCATGTGCTGACTCGCGCCAGCCGGCGGAGGCCCTTTGGCGCCGGTTGGCGTGGTGCCAAGCCCCTATTCCGTCGGCCAGCGGGGCGCCAACCACTCCGGGGCGGGCCTAGCCCCTGAAGGTGCGGAGGATTCCGCACCTTTGGGGCGGCCCGACGCCGGAGCGGTTCACGCCACCCATCCCGCCGGGACCCCCCATGCCGCCGGGTACGGGAGAATCCCACCCATGGTCTCTCAGGAAATCAAAGGAAATGAGGAGTGTGCCCGGGAGGAGCAGCGGGACCTGTGAGGGTCAGCCTGTGCCGAGGAGGAGCAGCGGGACCTGTGAGGGTCAGCCTGTGCCCGGGAGGAGCAGCGGGACCTGTGAGGGTCAGCCTGTGCCCGGGAGGAGCAGCGGGACCTGTGAGGGTCAGCCTGTGCCCGGGAGGAGCAGCGGGACCTGTGAGGGTCAGCCTGTGCCCGGGAGGAGCAGCGGGACCTGTGAGGGTCAGCCTGTGTCCGAGAGGAGCATCGGGACCTGTGAGGGTCAGCCTGTGCCCGGGAGGAGCAGCGGGAACTGTGAGGGTCAGCCTGTGCCCGGGAGGAGCAGCGGGACCTGTGAGGGTCAGCCTGTGCCCGGGAGGAGCAGCGGGACCTGTGAGGGTCAGCCTGTGCCCGGGAGGAGCAGCGGGACCTGTGAGGGTCAGCCTGTGCCCGGGAGGAGCAGCGAGACCTGTGAGGGTCAGCCTGTGCCCGGGAGGAGCAGCGGGACCTGTGAGGGTCAGCCTGTGCCCGGGAGGAGCAGCGGGACCTGTGAGGGTCAGCCTGTGCCCGGGAGGAGCAGCGGGACCTGTGAGGGTCAGCCTGTGCCCGGGAGGAGCAGCGGGACCTGTGAGGGTCAGCCTGTGCCCGGGAGGAGCAGCGGGACCTGTGAGGGTCAGCCTGTGCCCGGGAGGAGCAGCGGGACCTGTGAGGGTCAGCCTGTGCCCGGGAGGAGCAGCGGGACCTGTGAGGGTCAGCCTGTGTCCGGGAGGAGCAGCGAGACATACATGGATTATTACATAGAATTTACAGTGCAGAAGGAGGCCATTCGAGTCTGCACCGGCCCTTGGAAAGAGGACCCCACTTTAGCCCACAGCTACACCCCATACCAGAAACCCAGCAACCCCTCCCAACCCCTTTGGACACTAAGGGCAATTTAGCATGGCCAATCCATCTAACCTGCACGTCTTCGGAGAAAACCGGAGCACCCGAAGGAAACCCATGCAGACACGGGGAGAACATGCAAAGTTCGCACAGGCAGTCACCCAAGCCAGGAACCAAACCTGGGACTGTGAAGTGACAGTGCTAACCACTGTGCTTCACTGCCACCCACAACCTGTGAGGAACATCCAACACCCATGAGGAGCAAGCCGGACCTGCGAGGGACAGCCTGTAACCGGGAGGAGCCACGGGACCTGTGAGGGACAGCTTGTGCCCGGGAGGTGCAGCGGGGCCTGCGAGGGACAGCCTGTACCTGGGAGGAGCAGTGGGGCCTGTGAGGGACAGCCTGTACCTGGGAGGAGCAGCGGGGCCTGCGAGGGACAGCCTGTACCTGGGAGGAGCAGTGGGGCCTGTGAGGGACAGCCTGTACCTGGGAGGAGTTGCGGGACCTGCGAGGGACAGCCAGTACCTGGGAGGAGCAGCAGGGCCTGTGAGAAACAGCCTTTGCCCGGGAGGAGCTGCGGGACCTGCGAGGGACAACCTGTACCTGGGAGGAGCAGTAGGGCCTGTGAGGGACAGCCTGTACCCGGGAGGAGGAGCCAGACCTGCGAGGGACAGTCTGTACCCGGGAGGAGCAACAGGACCTGCGAGGGACAGCCTGTACCTGGGAGGAGCAGTAGGGCCTGTGAGGGACGGCCTGTACCCGGGAGGAGGAGCCAGACCTGCGAGGGACAGTCTGTACCCGGGAGGAGCAACAGGACCTGTGAGGGACAGCCTGTACCCGGGAGGAGCAGCGGGACCTGCGAGGGACAGCCTGTACCCGGGAGGAGCAGCGGGACCTGCGAGGGACTGCCTGTATCTGGGAGGAGCAGCGGGACCGGCGAGGGACAGCCTGTACCCGGGAGGAGCAGCTGACCGGCGAGGGACAGCCTGTACCCGGGAGGAGCAGCTGACCGGTGAGGGATAGCCTGTACCCGGGACGAGCAGGGCGACCTGCGAGGGATGGCCTTTACCCGAGTGGAGCAGTGGAACCTGTGAGGGACACTCGGACCTGTTTTATTATGCTTTTGACGTAGCATAAGCTGCTTCCTTGATGTGCACTCTGACAAAGGAAGTTTCAGGCTCAAATAAGCTTGATAGATCTTCATGGTCTTGTTCATGCATGGCGTTCGCTATGGAGTGTTTGCTTGATTCCATTTTTGAGTCTGTCACTGAGCTGTCTGTGGAGGCTTGCGTCGCTCTCCTTGTGGAGGCTTGTGTCGTTCTCTTTGTGGAGGCTTGTGTCACTCTCTCTGTGGAGGTTTGTGTCGCTTGCTCTGTGGAGTCCTTCATCGCTCTCTCTATGGAGTGCTGCATCGCTCTCTCTGTGGAGTCTGTCATCGCTCTCTTTGTGGAGTCGTGCAGTGTTCTCGCTGTAGAGTTGATCTGTGCTCTCTCAGCAAAGTCGTTCTGTGCTCTCTGTGTGGCGTCGTCTTCGTCTTGGGTATTGCTGTCATCCAATGTATCGGCGATCTGCCATGGCACCATGGTATTGGATGCATCTACCATGAAAAGAGTCGTGTTGAGCTTTTCAACCGTGTTGCTGATGCCGTGATCAGCATATCCGAATAACTCAGCCATGCCTGAGCAGTGTTGTGTGTATTGTTCGATAGACAAATCATCGCTTTTTGTTTCGGAGTTGTGATCGTTCTCTTCATGTTCAATGAAAAAAATCATCTTCTTTTGTGGTGGCTGGGACCCTTCGTGGTGCGTGGACCACTCTCTGTTTCTTGGCGTCAGGCATAATCCTGCACTCACGAGTCGGGATGTCATAACTGCTGGGCTGAGGATTCCCCAATCCGTAGAACTCATCGACGGGGCCTTCACGGTACAACACTTCTAGTTGCGGTTCGAATTTGGTACTGGTAGCCATCTCCCAAGATGAAATTTTCGCCTGAGTCGTTGTCTTCCAAGACCATATCATCACGTTTTGTGTCAGAGCAGGCATTGGGTTCGCGATGTCCAAAGAAGAATTCAAGGTCTGAGTCATCGTCTTCAAGGACTGTATCATCTCTTTGGGCTGTGCTAACTGCTTGTTGCAGGGTTCTGCGGAGGTTACTTTCAACTACTGGTCGAATTTCAGGCATTGTGCTGTTGTTCCAGGTGAAAGAATCGGGTTTTACGGCTTTAAATTTTTATTTTTTGTGTTTTGGACATTTCCCCTTTAAGTGGGCGTGGTCCGGGGCCTCTGACGTCACGAAGTGTGTGACGTAGTGCATAGGAAGCTATTGCGCATGTGCAGATCGCTATTCCTTTACTTGGGGCCTTTTTCGCAATTGCTTCTCGCCCATGCGCAAATGGACCTTCCCGTTCTGTGCACTCTTCGCGCAACTGTGCATGTTCAGCACCTTTTCCAAGATGGCTGCAATTCAAAACTGCCGTTCGTTGCTGCAAGTCTACCTCGTGGTGAGTTTTGGCGCCTCTTTTACCTTTTCTTCTTGTATGTTCCTCGCAGAATTCTTGGAATTTGCCCAGGATTGCCTGGAAGTCGCTCTTGTTTTGCCCCTTTGAGTATTTGAAGGTATGGAAGATTTCAGTTGCTTCTGGACCCGCAATGGTAAGTAGAAGCTTTATTTTCTCTGCATCCGCCACGCCATCTAAGTCGGACGCTACCAGGTAGATCTCGAATCTCTGCCTGAACGTACGCCAGTTTTCACTGAGATTGCCTTGGTACCTGAGTTGCTGTGGAACCGGAATCTCGAACATCATCTTGCCTGGCTGCTGTTGCTGGTTGTCACTGTTTGCTGAGTTGCAATTATGTGGATTTAACAGCCACTCCTGGTACCATGTTTTGTTATGCTTTTGACGTAGCATAAGCTGCTTCCTTGATGTGCACTCTGACAAAGGAAGGTTCAGACTTGGAGATAGCTTTAACACGTTTATTGAACTATCAACAATTCTCCTACTTGGATTCGACTCCACTATTAATCTTTCTATAGCTACTCAGACTGACGAACCAGTCTGCTGCAATCCACGTGGTGGGTGTGATGTTCAATCAATCCTGTGTCTGTACTCACTGAGTGTCTCCACTGGAAAGAAGAAGATTATGTGTGCAGTGTCCTTATATATGGGTTGGTGTAATTCCCTCCTGTGGTAGTGTCACCTCTGTGTGTATCGTGAATGCCCATTGGTCGTGTCCTATCTTACTGACCTATTGGATAAATGCCTGTGTGTCATGTCTCTAGTGTTCCCTCTCGTGTCTATCTAGTCTACGTGTATTTACACTAACCACTTGTGTATTTAGTGATGCATATCACCACAGGACCTGCGAGGGGCAGGCTGTACCCGGGAAGAGAAGCCAGACCTGCGAGGGAGACCTGTACCCGGGAAGAGCTGTGGGACCTGCAAGGGGCAGCCTGTACCCAGGAGGAGCTGTGGGACCTGCGAGGGACAGCCTGTACCCGGGAGGAGCAGCTGGACCTGTGAAGAACAGCCTGTACACGAGAGGAGCAGCTGGACCTGTGAGGGACAGCCTGTATCCGGCAGGAGCAGTGGGACCAGCGAGGGACAGCCTGTACCCGGGAGGAGCAGCGGGACCTGCGAGGGATGGCCTGTACCTGGGAGGAGCAGCTGGACCTGCGAGGGACAGCCTGTACCCGGCAGGAGCAGCGGGACCTGCGAGGGACAACCTGTACCCGAGAGGAGCTGTGGGACCTGTGAGGGACAGCCTGTACCCGGGAGGAGCAGCTGGACCAGCGAGGGACGGCCTGTACCTGGGAGGAGGAGCCACACCTGCGAGGGATGGCCTGTACCTGGGAGGAGCAGCTGGACCTGCGAGGGACGGCCTGTACCTGGGAGGAGGAGCCAGACCTGCGAGGGACGGCCTGTACCCGGGAGGAGCTGCAGAACCTAGGAGGGACAGGCTCTACCCAGAGCAGCGGGACCCGAGAGGGACAGTCTGTACCCGGGAGGAGCAGTGGGACCTGCGAGGGACGGCCTGTACCCGGGAGGAGCAGCCAGACCTGCGAGGGACAGTCTGTCCCCCGGAGGAGCAGCTGGACCAGCAAGGGACAGTCTGTACCCGGGAGGAGGAGCCAGACCTGCGAGGGACAGTCTGTACCCGGGAGGAGCAGTGCGGCCTGCGAGGAACAGCCTGTACCCGGGAGGAGCAGCTGGACCTGTGAGGGACAGCTTGTACCCGGGAGGAGGAGCCAGACCTGCGAGGGACAGTCTGTACCCGGGAGGAGCAGTGGGGCCTGTGAGGGACTGTCTGTACCCGGGAGGAGCAGCTGGACCTGCGAGGGACAGTCTGTACCTGGGAGAAGCAGCTGGACCTGCGAGGGACAGTCTGTACCCTGGAGGAGCAGCTGGACCTGCGAGGGACAGTCTGTACCTGAGAAGAGCAGTGGGGCCTGCGAGGGACAGGCTGTATCCGGCAGGAGCAGCTGGGCCTGCGAGGAACTGCCATAAAGGGTTAAGACATGGCACCAAGCCATGATCTGCACTTCTTGCTCCATAAGGGAGACCAGGAACATTTCCAGTTCCCAGGACCAGGATGTGGGCAGGAAGTGTCTCCAGCTCAGTTCCTGGAAATCCGAATTTCTCAGCTGGAGCGGTGGCTGGGGTGGCTGTGGTGTATATGCGAGGTGGAGAGTAACATGGATAGCACGTATAGAGAGGTGGTCACTACTCAGTCTCAGACACCAC
Organism: Scyliorhinus torazame; assembly: GCF_047496885.1. Lineage (NCBI taxonomy): Eukaryota > Metazoa > Chordata > Chondrichthyes > Carcharhiniformes > Scyliorhinidae > Scyliorhinus > Scyliorhinus torazame. The sequence continues at coordinate 262,855,164 of NC_092713.1, forward strand.
AGGCAGGAAGGAAATGGGTGACCACCTAGCAGAGCAAGAGGCAGGCAATGCAGGAATCTCTAGTGGCTATTTCCCGGCAAAACAGATATACCGTTTGGGATACTATTGAGGGGAATGGCCTCTCAGGGGATAACAGCAGCAGCAAAATTAATTGCATCACGATTGGCTCTGCTACACATGGGAGGAACAAAAGGTGCGGTGCATAAATGCAATAGTTATAAAATGATTTAATTATGAGGAGAATAGATAGATCTTTCTGTGCCCACAAAAGAGACTGAAAGATGGTATGCTGCTTCCTTGGTGCTAGTGTCAAGGACGGCTCGGAGCGGTTAAAGGACATTCTGAAAGGGAAGGATGAACAGCCAGTTGTTGTCATACACATTGGTACAAATGATATCGGTAAAAAAGGGGTGAGGTCCTAAAAGCAGAATATAGGGAGCAAGAAGCAAGTCAGAGAAGAAATAGCAGGATATATAGGATGAATATGTAGCTGAAGGATCGTGTGAGGGAGAGGGTTTCAGATTTTGTGGTATTGGGACTGGTTCTGGGGGAGGTGGGACCTGTACAAACAGGATGGGTTACACCTGAACAGGACCGGGACTGATGTACTTGCCCGGGGGGCAGGCTGTGCCAGCATTTATTGCCCATCCCTAATTGCCCTTGTGGGTGCAGTTAAGAGTCAACCGCATTGCTGTGGGTCTGGAGTCACATGTAGGCCAGACCAGGTAAGGATGGCAGATTTCCTTCCCTAAAGGACATTAGTGAACCAAATGGGTTTTTCCAACAATTGACAATGGTTTCATGGTCATCATTAGACATTTTAATTCCAGATATTTTTATTGAGTTTTAATCTCACCACCTGCCATGGTGTGATTCGAACCCAGGTCTGCAGATCATTATCCTGGGTCTCTGGATTACTAGTCCTGCGACAATACCACTATGCCACTGGTTTAAATGAATATGGCAGGTGGGTGGGAACATATGTAAGGATTCAGAGCAGGGTAAATCAAGAACAAGGGAAAAAGACAGTAAGGAGAGTAAAAAAAGTGATAGGCACAGTAATCAAGGGCCAGGATCAGATAAGGACAGAGTAAGAAATAGTAGAAAAGCGACAAGGAATGTTAAAGTTTTGTACCTGAACACTCAGAACATTCAGAATAAAATGGATGAATTAGCTGCGCAGATAGATGTACACGGGTATGATATAGTTGGGATTGCAGAGTCATGGCTCCAAGGTGACCAAGGATGGGAACTAAACATTGAGGGCAGTGTTTAGGAAGGACAGACAGAAAGGAAAAGGTGGTGGAGTTGCATTCTTGATTAAAGAAGATATTAATATGATATTGAGAAAAGATATTAGCACAGATAGGTCGAGTTAAGAAACACCAAGGGGCAAAAAGAAATTTGTGGGGGTGATATACAGACCGCCAAACTGTAGTGGTAATTTTGGAATTAGCATAAAACAAGAAATCAGAGATGCTTGTGATAAAGGAACATCTGTGATTAAGGAATATCTGTGATTATGGTTGACTTTAATCTGCATATAGATTGGGTGAGTCAAATTAGTCACAGTATAATAAAGGAGCAATTTCCCGAGTGTACACGGAATGGTTTTCTGGCCCAATATGTTGAGGGACCAACAAGTGAATAGACCTCCTTGAACTGGGTATTGTGCACTGAGAAAGGATTAGTTGGCAATCTAGTTGCGAGAGACCCCGTGGAGATGAGTGACCATAACATGATAGAATTCTTTATCGAGGTGGATAATGAGGTTGTTAATTCTGAGACCAGGGTCCCGAATCTCAATAAAGGTAACTATGATGGCATGAAGCATGAGTTGGCTGTGATGGACTGGGAAACATTACTGAAAGGAAGGACAGTGGACAGGCAATGGCTGGCAATCAAGGAACAACTAGGTGAACTCCAAAAGTTGTTTATTCCTATTTGGCACAAGAGTGGAAAGGGAACAGTGGCTGACTAGGGAAATGAGAGATAGCATTAGATTCAAAGAAGAAGCAAACAAATCGCAAGAAAAAGCAATGGACCTGAGGATTGGGAGCAGTTTAAAATTCAGCACAGGCAGGCCAAGGGATTGATTAAGAAGGGGAAAATAGAGTATGAAAGTTAACAAGTGGGGAACATAAAAACTGACTGTAAAGGCTTCTATAGGTAAGTAAAGAGGAAAAGATTGGCAAATGCTAAATATAGGCCCCTTACAGTCAGAAATGGGGGATTTCATAGCAGGTAACAAAGAAATGGCTGAGGAACTAAATTCGCACTTTGCTTCTGTCTTCACAAAGCAAGACATGAATAATTTACCAGGAATTCTGAGAGACACAGGTTTTAGTGAGGAGCTGAAGGAAATTACTATTAGTAAAGAAATTGTTTTGGGGAAATAGATGCGATTAAAGCCTTGTAAGTCGCCAGGGCCTGATAGTCTTCATCCAAGAGTACTTCAGGAAGTCACAGTAGAAATAATAGATCAATTGGTAGTCATCTTCCAAAATTCTTTAGACTCTGGAATGGTTACTCCACATTGGAGGATAGCTAATGTAAGCCCGTGTTTCAAAAAGTGTGGTAGAGAGAAATCAGGGAACTATAGGCCAGTGAGCCCAACATCGGTAGGAGGGAAGTTGCTAGAGTCCATTATGAACGATTCTATAGCACAGCATTTGGAAAGAAGCTTCCCTTTCCCGACTTATCCTCAAATCAGTCTATCTCAGCCTTGAACATATTTCTACAGCCCTCTGCGTTAAAGAATTCCACAGATTCACTACCCTCAGAGAGAAGAAATTCCTCCTCATCTCTGTCTTAAATAGGCGACCCTTGCTCTGAGATTATGCCCTTCGTTCCTAGACTCTCTCACAAGAAAAATCATCCTCTCAGCATCTACCCGTCAAGCATCCTGAGAATTCTGTGCATCTCAATAAGGTCACCTCTCATACTTCTAAACTCCAATGAGTACAGGCTCAACCTACTCAACCTCTCCACATAAGAAAATCCCTTCATACCCGGAACCAACTTCCATACCTGGGATTGCTGGACTGCCTCCAATGTCAATATATCTTTCCATAGACAAGGGGACCAAAACTGTCCAGAGTATTTCAGGTGTAGTCTAACTAATGCCTTATATAGTTTTAGCAAGATTTCCCTAATTTTATACTCCATTCCCTTTGAAATAAAGGTCAAAATTCTATTTGCCTTCCCAATTACCTGCTGATCTTGCTAACATTTTGTGATTTATGCATGAGGAATCTCAAATCCCTCTGTGTTACAGTTGTCTACGGTCTTTCTCCATTAAAATAATAATATTCAGCCTCTTTATTCTTCCTACCAATGTGCATAACTTCATAATTTCCTAAATTATATTCCGTCTTCCAAGTTTTTCCCACTTACCTAATCTACATCGCTTTATCCTCACCACTTGCCTTTCCACCTGTTTTTGTGTCATCCACAAACTTGCCAATAGCACATTCACTTCCCTCATCTAAGTCATTTATATATATTGTGAATAACTGTGGCCCCAGCACTAGTTATAGGTTGTCAACCTGAAAATGCACTTCTTATCCCAATTCTCTATCTTCTATTAGTTAATCAATTTTCTAGCCATGCTAATATGCTATCCCCAACACCATGGACTCTTGTCTTATTAAGTAGCCTTTTGTTTGGTACCTTTTTGAATGCTTTTTGGAAATCCAAGTATATTACATCTACTGGTTTCCCTTCATCTACCCTGCTCATTAGCACCTCAAACAATTCTAATAATTTAGTCGGGCATAATTTTGCCTTCATGAAAACATGCTGACTCTGCTCGAGTGGATTATGCTCTGCTGTCACATCCTTTATAAAGGACTCCAACATTTTCTCAGTGACAGAAGTTAAGCTAACTGGCCTATAGTTACTTGTTTTTCATCTCTCTTCCTTTTTTGAATAAAGGTGTTACTTTGGCAGTTTTCCAATTCTTTGGGATATTTCCAGAATTTAAGGATTCTCGGAAGATTACTGCAAATGCATTCACAATCTCTTAGCTGCTTTCTTTAATATCCTGGGATGCAACCGATCAAGCCCAGGGGACCTATCAGCCTTTAGCCCTATTAGTTTCCATAGTACCTTCTCCCTAGTGATTGTTATTGTAATTATTTCCTCCCCATTCTCCCCTTTGATTATTTATTTTTGGAATATTATTAGTGTCTTCCACCATGAAGGCTGACAGAAAGTATTTGTTTTTAACTCCTCCATTTCCTGTTGCCCCATCATTATTTCCCCAGTTTCATTCTCTTTCTCTAAGGGGCCTCTCTCTTCCTTTTTATATATTTAAAGAAACTCTTGTCCATTTTTATATTACTTGATATTTTACCCTCGTAGTTTATCTTCTCCTGTTTTATTATTTTTTGGTCATCTTTTGTTAGTTTTTAAGCTTTCCAAATCCTCTAGCTTACCATTAAGCTTTGCCACGTTATATGGGTTTTTTCTTTCAGTTTAATACTATCTTTCATTTCCTTGATTAACCACAGTTGAGTTATCCCCTTCCCAGAATTCTTCTTCATCACTGGGATATAATTTTGTTGTGAGTCATGAACTATTTTCAGAAATGTGTACCATTTCTGATCAATCGTCTTTCCTGTTAAACTCCTTTCCCAGACCACTCCTGCCAACTTTGCCTTCATTATTTATGATTACCCTTATTTGGGTATAGCGCAGTTGTTTTTGATTCAAGCTTCTCACTCTCAAATTGAATGCTAAATCCTACCATGTTATGGTCACTGCTTCTGGTCATCATGTTATGGTCATCCTACCATGTTATGGTCACTTTAATCCAACCCTTCATGTTTGATAAAATGTTTTTTTTGTTGTTAAAACTAATTTACGGATTTTTAACTCTGAGATTATTTATTAAACCTGTCTCGTTACACATTGTGTAAAAGCAGTTAAGGCAAAGGAAACCTGAAAGGGGGTGCTAAAAATTCTGGACTGGGTTCACTGTTAAAAGTGGAGCAGAAGCTTGGGTTAAAAGAGTAATTTGTAAAACCTGAACTGGATTTCGGAATGTAATCTGCTAAGGGAAAGTATAATTAGAAAGAAGATTTTAAAGTGTGTTTTTGGGAGTAAAGTTTGGAAAGTCTCATGTAATCATCATCTGGAGGAACTGTGTGGAGAAATCCACAGACACCACCTTGGGTTTGGAGAAAAATGTATGTATTTGACCACAGTCATCCTATATGTTAAAGGGAGTTTGTGTTACTGAGGCCATTGTAGTTTAAGATATACTTTGTAACCCATGTTGATCTTTAAATCTGTGTGCATGAAAATGAAATGACAATCGCTGATTGTCACAAGTAGGCTTCAAATGAAGTTACTGTGAAAAGCCCCTAGTCGCCACATTCCAGCGCCTGTTCGGGGAGGCTGGTACGGGAATTGAACCGTGCTGCTGGACTGCCTTGGTCTGCTTTAAAAGCCAGCTCTATAGCCCTGTGCTAAACCAGCCCCCATTTGTTAAGCTAAGGAAGGGGAGGGGAATAAAGGAGTATTGTATAATAATCCAACCCTTCATGTTTGATAAAATGTTTTTTTTGTTGTTAAAACTAATTTACGGTCCTGTGATTCTGTTTCTCCCGTGTTTTATTTTAAAAATGTTACTGTTTTTTTGAGCCAGGTTTCCATTCTGGGATCTTACCATTCACTTACAACATGAACTGGGATCGTAATAGATTTAAGAGACTTGCTTCGTGAATGATGCCGCAAGATTCCATGGATTTTGAATGAACAAAAATAAACTTTACTGTACAAGGTCAGTAAGATAAAATTATTTACAATATCAATCTTATACGCTAATAATCAACCTGTCCTGGACCCGCAGAATTTAAAGATGCAGAACTGCCGAATTACACGTGTGTAGCCTGCTCCCTGCATTTGTGGGGAGTCCAAAGTTGTCAGGAGTTTGGGTTCCTGCCTCTGCATTAAGTTTGGGTTTCATAAAGACCTGCAGAAATCTCCCAGTGTAACAACCTCCAGGGTGCTCTGCAGATTGTAGGAAACCTTGTGTAATATGCACCTCAGGGAGATTTTGCAGCAGCTCCTTCAGGCATTTATATGGATTTGTTTTGGGCAGAGGCTGGCAGGTATATGTTGCGAAGATTAGTATGCCCTATTGATCCTTGACATAGACATTTAATGGCGCTAACCATAAGCCTCAAACGGGACAAGTGATGTTTGGTGGGTGTGGGGTTGGGGAGTCAATTCACAAGCAGCTTTCTATAGCAGACAGTAATTCAGAGGAAAATCCATAATGGATTTGAAAAGTTTAAAAATTACTTAGAAACTGCCTCAATGTTGATTGCAGATTTGAGTTAGGAGATTGGGGTGTGTGTAAAGATGGCACTTTCAAAGACTCCATTAGTGAACGCAAAAAGGATTTATTGATAAGAATTGTTCAGCAGCGCATGGCTGCAGCTTGCTCCTTACATGACTCTCACCTAAAATGACTACACTCCCTCGGGTGATTCCCCACTTTGAGTTCCAATTGATCCCCTAGGCTAGGTGACCCTTAATCTGCTCTATGGCCTTTACAGGGACAATCAACACAGGATGAATCACTTGATAACAAAGGTAGGGAAAACTTGGAGTTAATCAATTGGATGAAAATTAAACCTATGGACGGAATTTACCGTCTGTACACGGCAGCGAGAAATTCCGGTCCCAAGCCAACTCGCGGGTTTCTGGGAAATCCCATTGATGACATCGGGGTCAGTAGATCCCGGTGGGGGAGCCACCTCCGCCACTGAAAAACACCCGGCAGGGTGGTCGGTAAATACCGCCCTATAGTTCTGCTCTAAGATTCCACTGAAGTTTCAAGGAAATCTTGTGCTCAATGGAAGGAGTTGCCATTGGCAGGGGAGGCACCCCCTGGGAAGACACCCTTCGACCCTTCAAAATGACGCACCCCTTCCCTTTGCCCTGTTAGGATTCCTCTGCCTGGCTTGTTTGTCCAGCTGTCCGACAATGATCTTTGGGCGTCCTGCAGTACTGGTAGTGGCCATCGTTTCCAGTATTAGAGAGCAGCCTGCTTCTAGCCAGTAGCTCTCAGAGGTAGGACATCCCGCCTGCAATGAAATGTCTGGTGGGAAATTGACCTGGTAGAGTTGGGAACCCTGACGCAACCAGCAGGCTGCATAATCCCACCTATCGGCTCCTAGAAATTGCCACGGTGGGTCTCACCACCAGCTCTTCAACTGATGGATGGGTCCTTTGGTGCGAGCATGAAATTCCACTCAAAGCGTTTCAGTTTTGGCGCTCAGCCTTCCAAAAGAGCACTCGCTTTGTCTGTATCAAACTCTGGTCATCTAAAATCAATCATTAAATCAATGAATTCCATGATATAATAATGGTATATCAATTATTGCTAATATCTTACCAACAGGGCAGCCTTTTTCTCCTTGCACCCTCGAGTATCCCGGGCAGCATTCATATCGTATAACACTGTAAAACAAGTTAAATAGCATCCAATTATGGAAAGTTGACTTTTTTCCAGCTAAAATAAAAGCTTTCATGCGCTATGTTGTGCCTGAACAAGGTTTGATCAGGACTAACGTTTAGGTACGAATTCGAATTGGTGTTGCAGAAACAAATGTCTTCCACTACTGCTGTAAGGAGGGATCATTTTGTTCACAGAGTATCTTAGTCATCAACAACTTACGATGGGTATCTCCGAGTTGTATGGAGTACAAAAAAATATTTCAATGTGCAATGGAATCACAGGCTAAGATGCAATGTGTTAGTGATCCTTTATATATGAAATCAGGTCCATTCAAGCTTGAGGCAGCCACTAGTTGAAAACAATGGAAGCACAATCTGTGCCCTAGGCCTCGGTCCAGTTTAGCTCAGTTGCTTGTGCTCTCAACTCTACATTAATGTGCCACTTAACTGGCTTTTCAGCAAAGATAAAGCCCATGGAATTAAAGGGAGTGGGACCATTGGCTGAATGACAGTAAATAGACGAGTGGTGTCAGACTGGAGGAGGAATACAGTGGAGTTCAAAATTTGCAGATAACACAAAACTGGAGAATATTGTGAACCGTGAGCAGGCTAGTGATAGACTTCAAGGGGACATAGGCGTGGAATAAACGGGCATGTGACAGATGAAATTTTTAATGCAGAGAAGGGTCAAATGATGCATTTTGGGGGGAAGAATTAGGAGAGGCAACACAAAGCAAAGGAAACAATTCCAAAGGGGCTACAGGACAAAGGGATCTAGGGATTTATGCGCAAAAATTGTTGAAGGTCTGAGGGCAAGTTGAAACAGTGGTTAAAAAGGCATAGGTGACCCTGGGCTTTATAAAAGCAAGGGAGTTATGGTGAGCATTGGTTCGGCCTCTTCTGAGTATTTTGTCCATTCCTGGGCAGCACTTTGCGAAGGCTTTAGAGAGGTGCTGCAAAGATTTACAAGAATAGTTCCTGGGATAAGGGACTGGAGTAAAGTGGATACATTGGACATGCAGGGCTGTACTCCATAGAAAAGAGAAGGTTGATAGATGTGTTCAAAATCATGAGAGGATTGGATAGGGGAGTTAGTGAGGAACTGTTCTCATTCATTCTACGATTCATTGACGATATCTGTGAACACTGGACACGCTATGTACACACAATGACAAACATCACTCCGATAGTGCTTTACACATTGGCAGCACTGGCAGTGTAGCAAACTGGCTGTACAATGTGATAAATTACTTTTTAACCAGCAGTATTTCAGACTGTCAGTACTCATGTCAGTACTCATGCTGTCACTACCTTTCTCTGGCAGCATTTCCTAGTGACTATACTTGACACTGATAATGTATCAATACTTTTACTGGCAATACTTACTCCTTGACCATTATATACCTTTGCATGACAAGTTCAACTGCTTAATTTATGCCTTTGAAAAAAAGCTGTTGGAAACCTAATTTAATACTTCCAGTACATTTACAAGACAAAAGCAATTCTGAGTTCTCCCTCAAGCATGAAGTAAGGTTGATGCAGTTTGCATAAATCTTTCACTAACCTTTCAAATAAATAAAAAATAGAGCATAGGAGGAAGTGATAAACAGGAAACAAGTTGTTTATAATAAATTATGCTAATGTGCATTAATATCTCAAACAACTAGAAATACGTTGTGAGGGCTTACATGGTAGGCAGTGCAAAAAGATGGGATTATCAAGTGACCACACTGAAGTTGGAAAGTCACATCTATCGTGTAATAAATTTGGTACACAGGGCATGCATTTTACTGAAGACCTATTACAAATTATTACAGTACCTGTTGCTTTTGTAGGTTGCACTGTGTTAGGACTTTCAGAGTATATCACCTTAAGATTGCACAGTTTGGCCACCAGGTTCGCACAAATTAATGAATGTGCATTTCAAAATGTTTTTCTTCATCCGTATCTCTTCACAGTAAATCGAATTTCAAATTTTCTAACTAAGGGTTTATACTGAGTAAAATGTACAGCAATTAGATATTTCACAATAACAATTAAAATTTATCCAAGAAATTAGCTTTTATGATTTTTAATGACTTAACCAAATGTTTACTTCTCCTGGGCTCGGACCTGATGGATAGTTTTGTCCGGAACTGGGACATTGTGAACATTTGGTTTAGTTCAAAATTCAGCTGGTGTTTTGTTTTCGCACAGTGTGTCTTACAATTGCCTAAAATAACATCAGCGGTAAAATTGAAGGCTTTGGCTGCCTGAGGCCTTCAGCAATTAAGTGCTGGACCCAAATTGGAGGCGGGGAATGTCTCGACCCCCTTGGGAACCAAGGGGCTGGATTCTCCGATTCTGAGGCGATGTCTCCACGCCGACAAATTTGGCGTAAAACGGCCATCTATCCTCCATTTGGCTGGGGGCTAGCAGCCGAGCAGCGTAGAGTGAAGTGGAGCAGCCACAGCCGCTGTGCATTATATTGCCGACCCGCTTTGTTCAGAGGCCTCCACTCCGAATGGTGAGATGCTGCGCATTGGGAAACGTAACCAGTTTGACACGGGTACAGATATCTGTACCCAATACATAGAGCGGGTGCAATAATTTTTTTCGGTCAAATGGAAAGGTTGGAGATGAACATCAGACCATTATCCTGCTGGCAGCGTTTGAGGGACCCAACTATGTGCTCATTTAGAGCCAAACACACCGGGACAGACCGAACTCCAAGCCTTTCACCATATTGGTGGCCCTAGTCGAGGCACATCTTAACCCGCAGCCCATGATAATGGTTCCGTTTTCACACAGCCTCGCAAACCCAAGGAGAATCAAACGGCGACTTTTTGGCATGCTCGAGGACGTTTGCCGCCTCATGTGAGTTCAGGGTCGCACTCTCTGAATCCTATGGGACCGTATCGTCTGTGGGCTCAGAGACACCGATACCCAAAGAAGATTTCTTACGGACGCTGACTTAACCGTTCAGAAGGTGGTGGACATGGCCATTTCGTGGGAGAGGCCGAGCATATTATGTGGATGGCCAAGAGCAAGAGTGCCAGCAGTTGCAGCCCCCAAGGTCGCACTCATCCGAATTACATAAGAACATAAGAACTAGGAGCAGGAGTAGGCCATCTGGCCCCTCGAGCCTGCTCCATCATTCAATGAGATCATGGCTGATCTTTTGTGGACTCAGCTCCATGGGCATCATACATGAAAGGTGAGCGGATACCCCATTAAATGGAGATCGATACCGGAGCAGCAATCTCAGTGATCAGCCGCCGGACATTCACTGTGATCAAGTCCGGTCTCCAGACCTTGGACCTTCAGGACACGGATGCCCGATTGGTGATGTACACTGGAGAGCCTTTGGCCATTGAGGGAACCACCCACATGACCGTGGCATAAGGGGACCAGTTGGCATGTTTGCCCTTGGTGGCAGTCCGCGGAGAAACACTCAGCTTACTGGGCCCTGATTGGCTACACCACTTAAAATTGGACTGGCAACGCGCCTATCGCATGCACCCCCTCAGCCCAGAAGGAGTGTTGGCAAAGTTTCCAAGCATTTTCGTGGAAGGCCCCGGAATGATAAAAGGTGCAGCGGCCAAAATCAGTGTGGGTGAAGATACGCAACCTCATTATTTCCGCGCCCACGCAGCACCATACGCACTGCGACCCAAGGTCAATGCCAAGCTGATCGTTTGGAACGCATGGGCATCATGCGCCTCATCCATTTTACTGATTGTACTGTGCCAGTGGTCCCGGTGCTAAAGCCTGATGGGTCCATATGTCTGTGTGGGGCTACAAGGTGACGGTGAACTGGGCCTCTCACCTTGACTGTTACCCAGTCCCACGCATTGAGGACCTGTACGCAAAACTCAGCAGTGGAACAAAATTCATGAAACTCGACATGAACCACATGCACCTGCGGCTGGTCTTCGTTCCGGACTCTCGGAAGTACATGACAGTAAACACCCACAGAGGGCTGTATGAATACACCCGACTACCTTTCAGGATTTTATCGGCCTGTGCGATTTTCTAACGCATGATGGAAAACATCCTTCGGGGTCTACCCAGTCTGGCCGTATACCTGGATGACGTACTCATCACCGGGGTCTCGGAAAATGGACACTTGGAGAATCTGGCCAAAGTCTTCTGGCAATTTGAACAGGCCGGTGTCCGCCTCCACAGGGAAAAGTATGTTTTCGATGCCCCAAAGTCACCTACTTAGGGTACCGGGTAGACATGAGGGGGCTCTACCCGGTGGAAGACAGGGGCGGGAATCTCCGGTTGCTGACGCCGAAATCGCGTTTGGCCGGAGAATCAACATTTCCGGGAAAATCGGGGAAGGTGCCGCTTTTGTGATGCTCTGAACCTCCAAAGCGGCGTACTCTAGGACGGTGCCTGAGGCCCTCCCCCCATTGCTGCACCTCCGACCGGCCACGTTCCTGATGGCTTCGGTCGCGTGTGCTTTTTTTTGTCGGGAACTTGGCATGGACGGTGCGGATTCGGTCCAGCGCCTTCACAGTCGGAGGAGGGCCGATCCGTGGGCAGGGGGGACATTAGCAGGGGCTGGTGGCACTGTTGGGGGTTGGTCTGGGGGTCGCAAGCCGGTCAAAGGGCGGCACTATTTTGCCGCCGTGCGCTTGTGCAGCCACGGACCCAGCAATTCTCCGGACCCGGCAATTCTCCGGGCCATATCGGCAGCTAGAGACGGGTGCTCTACACTGCCTGCCTACAAGCCCCCACCAAACGGAGGATCGGTGGCCGTTTTGCCCCAACGTTTTGGTTGTAAAATGCCATTGTTTCCATCCCGGCGTCAGGACATAGCCTGAAAATCGTAGAATCCAGAAGGTGAGGGCCATCCGGAAGGCTCCCATCCCTAAAGGCCTGACCGAACTCCGCACCATTTTAGGACTTATCAACTACTACGGGAAATTCATCCTCAACTTGTCCACACTGCTTAGTCCACTCCACCAATTGTTAAAAAAAGGACACCAATTGGAATGGAACCCACCCCCACACCGGAAGGCCTTCCGGGAGGCAAAAAGGCATTTGTCATCAGAGAAGCTGTTGACGCACTTCGACCCAGAGAAACAACTTCTCCTGGCTTGCGAAATTTCCCCCCACGGTGTCGGAGCCATTCTCGCACCCCAGTTGCCTGATGGGTCAGAGCGGCCGATAGTTTTCGCATCTCGCACACGGGCCAACGCCGAGCGGAACTATGCCCAAATTGAGGGCTTGGCTATTGTATTTGGTGTGATGAAGTTCCACCAGTATGTCCAAGGCCAAGTATTTACGGTCTATACCGACCACAAACCTTTACTTCGGCTATTCAAGGAGGATCAAGTAATTTTCCCCGATCGCGTCTACCAGGGTCCACTGATGGGCATTATGCCTATTTGCATACGAGTACATGCTGGAACACTGCCCAGGCACACGGATCTCACATGCTGGAACACCACCCAGGCTCGCGAATTCCACACGCCGACGCAACAAACCATCTATCCCTCTCCACAATTCTGCCAGCTCCCGCCTCGACCACAGAAATAGTAGCGACCCTCCTCTTATGGATTCCTTGCCGGTCATGGTGCTCGCGTAAATGAATGGACCTGGACAGACCCACAGCTTCTCGGGGCCGACACATGGTCCAGTATGGGGGCCAACACAGAGCTTTGCCCAACTATCTGTGAGTATATACGTCAAAGCTCCTGGAGCGGAGCATGGGGGATGGCATCTTATTGTGGGGGACACAGGTGGTCGTCCCGGGACATCCGGGAGTATCCAAGATTAAGATGCTATATCTGGGATTGATTCGGACATCGAGAAGGTGGCCCAGCGCTGTGGCCCATGCCAGGAGAATCAGAAGGCCCCACCAGCTGCACCAAGAAACCATTGGGAATGGCTGGGAAAATCGTGGCCCTGCGTCTTCGTCTGGTCATTTCAGGGGGAGTCTTTCCTCGTGATGATAGATGCCCATTTGAAGGTGCAAACCGTGACAATGTAGATGCCAGTAGATAGGCTGCGGCACACATTCAGCACCCATGGCATACCCAAAGTGTTGGTCAAATAACGGTGTTGCATTTACCAGCAAGGAGCTCAAGGCATTCACGACCTCGAACGGAATTCGGCATGTATGGACCGCCCTGTGTCACCCAGCCTTGAATGGTTTGGCCGAGAGGGTGGTCCACACTTTCAAAAGGGCAATGAAAAAACTGACCTCAGGGTCTTGGGTGATGCGCCTGGACTGTTTACTATTCAGTTACTGGATGACTCCTCATGCCGCCACGGGTGTGGCACCAGCAATTACTTTCTCTTTTTTAATAAATTTAAAGTCCCTAATTCATTTATTATTTTTACAATTAAGGACCAATTTAGCGGGGCCAATCCACCTACCCTGCACAATTTTGGGATGCGGGGCGAGACCCACGCAGACACGGGGAGAATGTGCAAACTCCACACGGAAGTGACCAAGGACCCAATCCAACCAAGGTCTTTGGTGCCGTGAGGCAGCAGTGCTAACCACTGTGCCACCGAGCCGCCCATACCAGCCGGCTCCAGACCTGCCTCAGCTTGGTCATCCAAGAACTAGGCGCTCGGATCCGCCAGCAACAGGACTGCTCCGAGACGGAAGCAGGTCGACGCTCGCAGCAGCACGAGTTCAAACCTGCAGTCACTGTGGGGGCGATTCTCCAACATTGGGCCCAAGTGTTCGCGCCGTCGCGAACGCCGTCACGTTTTACGACGGCGCAAACCTGGACCGGGCACGACGGATAATGGCCCCCACAGGGGGCCAGCACAGCGCTGGAGCAGTTCACGCCGCTCCAGCCTCCTTATGCCGTGCCAACCCGCGATTGCGCAGTTGGGCCGCGCCAAGCTGCGCATGCGTGGGGGACTTCTTACGCGCGCCGGCCCCGACCCAACATGGGGTCGGTGTTCAGGGGCCGGCTGCGCCAGAAAGTAGGCCCGAGAGGGGAGAGGCCGGTCCGCCGATCGGTGGGTCCCGATTGCGGGCCAGACCCCATCGGAGGGCCCCCCGCTGAAGGAGCCCCCTCCCCCACCCCACAAGCCGCCTCCCGACCGTTCTCGCCGGCAGCGACCAGGGGTGACTGGCGCCGCACCAAATGCGCCGGCGCAAATGGCGCCGATTCTCACCACCTCGGAGAATCGCACGCCGGCGTCGGAGTGTCGTGGCGCGGTTGCGGCAATTCTCCGGCCCGGCGGGGGGGCTCGGAGAATCACCCCCTGTATTTGTGCACAATTTTGCCGCTGCACCATGTGAATTTCGGGCGTGGTAGTCCAGGCCACTGGTCCGGATTCCTATTCGACACAGGGACATGAAGCCAGCCGTCACCTAGACCACATCGACGGCCACATGTCCGCCACATGTGGGGGCCTCCAGAACAGACTCTGTATACGCCAGTCCAGGTCCGTCCACGGTCCCCATCGCCATCTAGGTCGTCACACTGGTCACTGTCGCCTCCGCCCGAAGCCCAAGAAGCTGGAATGCCTAACGCCTCATCAGAAAGGTCCGACATCGGCTCAGCCATGGACACTGGCACCATTGCCGGCATCACCGCCAAGGCCTGTGCTCCATTCGATTTCCCACTTACACAGTTGTGTGTGAACTCCCCCTGTAATTGGGGCGTGGTTTCCTTGAACAAGGGGAAACTACTCTGTATAAAAACCCTGACCTGGGTGCAAATCAGGGAGGGTGAACCTTCGAGGACAGGAGTAGTAGTTTTTGTGTATTCCGTAGTAAACCTGTCGTTTATTTCTACCCTACCGTGTGTTCCTGTTGTCAATCCTGTTCGGCTCCTCCCACTGGGGCACCTCAAGGCCTTTATTGCCACTACCCAGGGCTTTCTGTCACTTTGCACATGGATGTGGGGATTAGTGAGGCAGGAATGAGGGACATTCTCCAGGATCTCAGATCTGCTACTGCCATAGTCGGTGAGCATAAGCGGTGGCCAGTGATCATAGAATTGAGAAATAGGCAACTCCCCTCCCCCCTAATAAAACCCTTCTTTTTGTAAAGAATATGGAGAAGGCTGATTCACACATTGATTACTTGATTATGTTTTTGTTATCTCCAGGAATGTGTACCCTGAGCCATTGTGGTAGTCTGTGTAGAGGTATTACGGTACCTGCTAATGCTGGAACACCATTGGTAGATATTGTATGTTTCCTATTGGTCAAGCTGTATGGTAGCTCCACCCTGCAAGGCGGGGTATAAGAGCCCGTGCTGCCCCAGCAGCCTTCCTGTACCTGAGCTGCTGGGGGAAACATCGAGCTTATTAAAGTTAGACTACAACCTCGCTTTAGTGGTCATTGATCGTGCATCAATTTAATAAGCTAGATTTGAAAGGATGGAGCTCCAAATCAAGCCGGAGTGTCTGCAACTCAGCCCCCATGTAGCAAACTCAACGGCAACCTTCAAGCACTGGCTGGCGTGTTTGGTGGCTGGGGTGTGCGTGGGGCTCCGGCGGGCGGCAGGTCTCGTAGGGAGACCGTATCTTGTCGGCCGTCATGGTACGCCACGTAGGCGTACTGGGGGTTAGCATGGAGTAGATGGACCCTCTCATCCAACGTGTCCGACTTGTGTGTCCGCAAGTGTTTTATGAGCAGGATGGGTCCGGGAGCTGCCAGCCAGATCGGGAGCGAGGTCCCAGAGGAGGAATTCTTGGGGAAGACAAGGAGACGTTCGTGAGGTGTCTGGTTGGTTGTGGTACAAAGCAGTGACCGGATGGAGTGGAGGGCATCCAGGAGGACTTCCTGCCAGCGGGAGACTGGGAGATTCCTGGACCGCAGGGCCAGTAGGACGGTCTTCCAGACCGTTCCGTTCTCCCTCTCTACCTGTCCGTTACCCCGGGGGTTGTAACTGGTCGTCCTGCTCGAGGCGATGCCCTTGCTGAGCAGGAATTGACGCAGTTCGTCGATCATAAAGGAGGACCCCCTATCACTATGTATGTAAGCGGGAACCCGAACAGTGCAAAGATGCTATGGAGGGCTTTGATGACGGTGGTTGCGGTCATGTCGGGTCAGGGGATGGCAAATTGGAACCGGGAGTACTCGTCAATCACATTCAGGAAGTACGTGTTGCAGTCGGTGGAGGGGAGGGGGCCTTTGGAGTCCATGCTGAGGCGTTCAAAGGGACGGGAAGCCTTTATCAGGTGCGCTTTCTCTGGCCTGTAGAAGTGCGGTTTGCACTCCGTGCAGATTTGGCTATTCCTGGTGGCTGTCCTGACCTCCTCGATGGAGTAGGGCAGGTTGCGGGTTTTGATAAAGTGGAAAAAGCGAGTGACCCCCGGGCGGCAGAGGACCTCATGGAGGGCTCGGAGGCGGTCCACTTGTGCGTTGGCACATGTGCCGCGGGACAGGGCATCAGGAGGCTCGTTTAGCTTCCGGGACGATACAAGATCTCGTAGTTGTAGGTGGAGAGTTCAATCCTCCACCGCAAGATCTTGTCATTTTTTATCTTGCCCCGCTGTGCATTATCAAAAATGAAAGCAACCGACCATTGGTCAGTGAGGAGAGTGAATCTCCTGCCGGCCAGGTAATGCCTCCAATGTCGTACAGCTTCTACTATGGCCTTTTAGACTGAGGAGTGGCGGATTTCGGAAGCATGGAGTGTACGTGAGAAGAAGGCCACGGGTCTGCCCACTTGGTTGAGGGTAGCCGCCAGAGCTACGTCAGACGCATCGCTCTCGACCTGGAAGGGGGGGACTCGTCGATGGCGTGCATCGTGGCCTTTGCAATGTCTGCTTTGATGCGGCTGAAGGCCTGGCGGGCCTCTATCGACAGGGGAAAAACTGTGGATTGGATCAGGGGACGGGCTTTGTCCGCATAGTTGCAGACCCACTGGGCGTAGTAAGAGAAAAACCCTAGGCAACGCTTCAGGGCCTTGGAGCAGTGAGGGAGGGGGAGCTCCATAAGCGGGCGCATGCGGTCAGGGTCGGGGCCTATAACTCCATTTCGCACTACGTAGCCGAGGATGGCTAGACGGTCGGTGCTAAACCCGCATTTATCCTTGTTGTATGTAAGGTTAAGGATCTTTGCAGTCTGGAGGAATTTTCGGAGGTTGGTGTCGTGGTCCTGCTAGTCGTGGCCACAGATGGTGACATTATCGAGATACGGGAATGTTGCCCGTAAACCGTACCGGTCAACCATTCGGTCCATCTCACGCTGGAAGACCGAGACCCCGTTAGTAACACCAAAGGGAACCCTTAAGAAGTGGTGGAGCCGCCCATCTGCCTCGAAGGCAGTGTATTTGCGGTCACTAGTACGGGTGGGGAGCTGGTGGCAGGCGGACTTAAGATCCACCGTGGAGGAGACCTTGTAACGCACGATCCTGTTTACCAGGTCGGATGTGCCGGGGAGAGGGTACGCGTCCAGCTGTGTAAACCTGTTGATGGTCTGACTGTAGTCGATGACCATCCTATGCTTCTCCCCGGTCTTTACCACCACTACTTGAGCTCTCCAGGGACTGTTGCTGGCTTCAATGACTCCTTCCCTCAGTAGCCTTTCGACCTCTGACCTAATAAAGATCTGGTCCTGGGCACTGTACCGTCTGCTCCTGGTGGCGACGGGTTTGCAATCCGGGGTGAGGTTCGCAAACAGGGAAGGCGGGTCGACCTTAAGGGTCGCGAGGCAGCAGACAGTGAGGGGGGGTTTAGGGCTGCCGAATTTCAAAGTTAAACTTTGGAGATTACACCAAAAGTCTAAACCTAAATGTGGCCGCGCATAGGTGGGGAAGGACGTAGAGCCGGTAATTTTTGAACTCCCTTCCGTGGACTGTGAGGTTTGCTACACAAAACCCCTTTATCTCTACTGTGTGGGAACCGGAGGCCAGGGAGATTTTATGATTAACGGTGTGGACGAGGAGAGAACAGCGCCTTACCGTGTCGGGGTGTATGAAGCTCTCCGTGCTCCCAGAGTCGATTAGGCAGGACGTCTCGTGCCCGTTGATAAATACAGTCGTTGTAGCAGTTGAGAGTGTTCGAGGCCGACGACTTCCGGTTGCGGCTATGCGGAGCTAAGTCGCACATTTGGCGGCTCCTGCAAAAACAGACTTTTGGGCTCTTTTCAGGGCCCCAACGGCACTTTTTCGACATTACCCGGTGTGGGAAGGAGATTACAACAATTCCCCGATAGTATATGGATTTTACCAGGAGCGGGGCGACTAAAAAGGTGGTGGTGGACCCGAAGAAGGTGTGAGGGAAGAAGAACAAAAAATGGCGGCGGGCGGAGACCAGGCAGCGTGGATGCAGTGGGCGCAGGAGCAACAGGAGGGTATCCAGCGTTGCTTCAGAGAGATTAAAGCGGACCTGCTTGAGCCGATGAAGGCTTCTATTGATAAGCTGTAGGCCCAAGGCTAACGAGCCTCCGCGGGCGGTGCTGATGCGGTTTCATCGGTTCACTGATCGGGAGTGTGTGCTCAGGTGGGCCAAGAAGGAGAGGAGCAGCAGGTGGGAGAACGCGGAGGTTCGAATATACCAGGACTGGAGTGCGGAGGTGGCAAAGAGGAGGGCCGGGTACAATCGAGCGAAGGTGGTGCTGCACAGGAAGGGGGTGAAGTTTGGCATGTTGCAGCCGGCGCGACTGTGGGTCACCTACAAGGACTGGCACCATTATTTTGAGTCTACGGAGGAGGCGTGGGCCTTTGTTGAGGCCGAGAAGTTGGACACAGATTGAGGGTCAGGATGGACGTTTGGTGATTGCGGTGGATATGTTACTTTTTGAGGGGGGGTCCTTTGCTCTTGGTTTCTTTTTTTTTCTTGTGTTTTTCTCTTTCTGGTCGGTGAGGGTGGTTAGGGCGGGTTGGGCACTGTTTTGGTTGGGTTGGTCGTGGGGGCTCTTGGAGGGGGGTAAGCAAATGGAACAGGGGTGGATGGCCGGCGATGAGATGGGGCCCCGCGGGGGAGGGGGAGGCCCGAGTCGGGGGTGAGGGGACTGGGCCTGTAAAAGGAGCTGCGTCAGAGGTGGCGGGGCCGGGTAGGTGGAAAGCTCGTTTTTTTCCCGCGCTGAAGACTGGAGGGGGCAGGGCTGGGGCGGGGAAGCGAGGCTTGTTTCCCACGCTTAGGATGGAAGGGGGAGGGGGAGAGCCTGTGGATGGGGAGCGGGAGAGGAAGGTGTGTCACACAATGGGAGCAGTCGAAGGAGATGCGGGAGTGGCCGGGGTCAGCAGGAGTCAGCTGACTTGCGGAAGTGCAATGGGGGGAGTAAAACAGCTAGGATGGGTCCTAGCGGGGGTAGGGGGGGCGGCGGGGGGGGGGGGGGGGAATCGAGTTGCTGCTGCTATGGTCAAGGGGGAGCTGGAGTGAGTGGGGGGGGGTCGAGATGGGGGTCTGCCGCCGTGGGGAACGGGCTGGGAGGGGGGTGCGGGTGCGTGGCTGGCCGAGGAGGGGTTATGGATAGTCGGTGGGGGAGGGGGGCGGGTAGCCCCCTGATCCGGCTGATAACCTGGAATGTAAGGGGACTGAATGGGCTGGTCAAGCGGGCCCGCGTGTTCGCGCACCTGAAGGGGCTGAAGGCGGATGTGGTCATGCTCCAGGAGACACACCTGAAAGTGGCAGACCAGGTAAGATTGAGGAAAAGGTGGGTAGGTCAGGTGTTTCATTCGGGGCTGGATGCCAAAAATCGAGGGGTGGCGATCTTGGTGGGAAAGAAGGTGTCATTCGAGGCGTCGAGCATTGTGGCAGATAATAGCGGTAGGTACATAATGGTAAGTGGTAAGCTGCAGGGAGAGAGGGTGGTACTGGTCAATGTGTATGCTCCGAACTGGGACGATGCGGGTTTTATGCGGCGCATGTTGGGTCGGATCCCAGACTTGGAAGTGGGGGGCCTGATAATGGGGGGAGACTTTAACACGGTGCTGGATCCGGCACTGGATCGCTCCAGTTCTAGGACGGGTAGGAAGCCGGCGGCGGCTAGAGTGCTGAGGGGGTTTATGGACCAGATGGGAGGGGTGGACCCTTGGAGATTTGCAAGGCCGGGGCTAGGGAATTTTCATTCTTCTCACATGTCCATAAGGCTTATTCCCGGATCGACTTTTTCATTTTGAGCAGAACGCTGATAGCGAGAGTAGAGGATACCGAGTATTCGGCAATAGCCATTTCGGACCACGACCCGCATTGGGTGGACTTAGAGCTGGGGGAGGAGAGGGACCAGCGCCCGCTGTGGCGCTTGGAGGTGGGGCTGTTGGCGGACGAGGAGGTGAGCGAGCGGGTCCGAGGAAGTATAGAGAGGTAACTGGAGGCCAACAACTATGGGGAGGTCCGAGTGGGGATGGTATGGGAGGCGCTGAAGGCAGTGGTTAGGGGAGAGCTGATCTCCATTAGGACCCACAAGGAGAGGAGGGAGCGGGGGGAGAGGGAGAGGCTGGTGGGGGAGATGGTGAGGGTAGACATGAGTTTTGCGGAGGTGCCCGAGGAAGGATTGTAGAGGAAGAGACGCAGCCTCCAGGCCGAATTCGGCCTGGTGACCACCAGGAAGGTGGAGGTGCAGTGGAGGAAGGCTCAGGGGGCGACTTACGAGTATGGGGAAAAGGCAAGCCGGATGCTGGCGCATCAGCTTCGGAAGCGGGACGCAGCTAGGGAGCTCGGGGGAGTTAAGGACAGGGGAGGGAGTGTGGTGCGGAGTGGGGTTGGCATCAATGGGGTCTTCAGGGACTTCTATGAGGAACTGTATCGGTCTGAGCCCCCATGGGAGGAGGGAGGGATGGGCCGCTTCCTGGACCAATTGAGGTTTCCGAAGGTGGAGGAGGGACTGGTGGCGGGATTGGGGGCCCCGATTGGGCTGGAGGAGCTGATCAAAGGGATAGAAAGCATGCAGGCGGGGAAGGCACCGGGGCCGGATGGTTTCCCGGTTGAGTTCTATAAAAAATATATGGACCTGTTGGGACCGTTGCTAGTTAGGACCTTCAGTGAGGCAAGGGAGGGGGGGTCTTGGCCCCCGACGATGTCCCGGGCACTGATCTCCTTGATCCTGAAGCGGGACAAGGATCCCCTTCAATGTGGGTCTTACAGGCCGATTTCGTTGCTAAACGTAGATGCCAAGGTGCTGGCAAAGGTCTTAGCCACGAGGATTGAGGATTGTGTGTCACAGATCATCCACGAAGACCAGACCGGGTTCATGAAGGGGAGGCAGTTGAACGCGAATTTGCGGAGGCTTTTGAACGTTATCATGGCGCCGGCGAGGGAGGTGGAGGCGGAGATAGTGGTGGCGATGGACGCTGAGAAAGCCTTCGATAGGGTAGAGTGGGGGTACCTGTGGGAGATGCTGAAGGGGTTCGGGTTTGGGGAGGGGTTTGTCAGGTGGGTTAGGCTGTTGTATGAGATCCCGATGGCGAGTGTGGCCACAAACAGGAGGAGGTCCGAGTACTTTTGGTTGCACCGAGGGACGAGGCAGGGGTGTCCCCTGTCCCCCCTGCTCTTCGCACTAGGGATTGAACCCCTGGCTGTGGCACTGAGGGAGTCGAGGAACTGGAGGGGGTTGGTGCAGGATGGGGAGGAGCGTAGGGTGTCGCTCTATGCGGACGACTTGCTGCTATATGTGGCGGACACGGTGGGGGGAATGCCGGAGGTAATGAGGATCCTTAGGGAATTCGTGGATTTCTCGGGGTACAAGCTCAACATGGGGAAGAGCGAGCTGTTCGTGGTTCACCCAGGGGACCAGGAGAGGGGGATTGGCGAGCTCCCATTAAGAACGGCGGTGAGGAGATTCAGGTATTTGGGGGTCCAGGTGGCCAGGAGCTGGGGGGCCCTGCATAGGCTTCATTTCACAAGGCTGGTGGAGCAAATGTAGGAGAAGTTCAAGAGGTGGGACGCGTTGCCGTTGTCCTTGGCGGATAGGGTGCAGTATGTCAAAATGACAGTGCTCCCAAGGTTTTTGTTCCTGTTCCAGTGCCTCCCCGTGTTTATCCCTAAGGCCTTTTTTAGGCGGGTCAACAGGAGTATAATGGGGTTTGTGTGGGTGCGAGGGACTCCAAGGGTGAGAAGGGTGTTCCTGGAGCGGAGTGCAGATAGGGGGGGGCTGGCGCTGCCCAACCTCTGTGGGTACTACTGGGCCGCCATTGCGATGATGGTGCGCAAGTGGGTGATGGAGGGGGAGGGGGCTGCATGGAAGAGGTTGGAGACGGCATCTTGTGTGGGTACGAATCTGGGGGCGCTGGCAACGGCGCCGCTGCCGTTCCCTCCAAGGAGGTATACCACGAGCCCGGTGGTGGCGGCTGCCTTCAAAACTGGGGGCAGTGGAGACGGCACAGGGGGGAAGCTGGGGCCTCGGTGTGGACCCCAATACGGGGGAACCACCGGTTCGTCCCATGGAGAACAGATGGAGGGTTTTCGGGGTGGCACAGGGCAGGGATACGAAGGCTGGGGGACCTGTTTGTGGACGGGAAGTTTGCGAGCCTGGGTGAGCTGGAGGAGAAGTACGGGCTCCCCCCCGGGGAATTCCCACGGCTGCTGCCACACACAGTACAGGACAGGGTGCTCTTTGGGGGGGGGGGGGGGGGGGGGGGTTGGAGTGGGGAGGATCTCGGGAACTTACCAGGTGATGCAGGAGGAGGAGGAGGAGGCCTCGATGGTGGAGGTGAAAGGCAAGTGGGAGGAGGAGGAGTTGGGAGAGGAGATTGAGGAAGGGACGTGGGCAGATGTCCTAGGGAGGGTGAACTCTTCCTCATCGTGCGCGAGGCTCAGCCTCATACAGTTTAAAGTGCTGCACAGGGCACACATGACCGGGACAAGGATGAGCCGGTTTTTTGGGGGTGAGGACAGGTGTGTTAGGTGCTCAGGGAGCCAGCCCAGCAAATCACACCCATATGTTCTGGGCGTGCCCAGCGCTGGAGGAATTTTGGAAGGGCGTAGCGAGGATGGTGTCGAGGGTGGTAGGATCCAGGGTCAAACCGGGCTGGGGGCTCGCAATATTTGGGGTCGCAGAGGAGCCGGGAGTGCAGGAGGCGAAAGAGGCCAGTATTCTGGCCTTTGCATCCCTAGTAGACCGGCGAAGGATTCTTCTTCAGTGGAAAGATGCGAGGCCCTCAAGAGTGGAATCCTGGATCAACGATATGGCGGGGTTTATTAAGTTGGAGAGGGTGAAATTCGCCATGAGATGGTCGGCACAAGGGTTCTTTAGGCGGTGGCAACCGTTCTTAGACTTCCTGGCAGAATGGTAGACATTGGTCAATGGCAGCAGCAACTCGGGGGGGGGGAGGGGGGGGGGCGGGGGTGGCAGCAGCAACTCGGGGGGGGGGGGGGTGGTTTACTTTACTTTATTTTTATTTTTGTTTGCGTTATTTACACTGGAGGGTCTGAGGGGGTGTATATACCTGTTGTGTTAAGTTGGGGTGTCAATGTCAATTTATTATTTATGTACAGGGGGGAGGGGGGTATGGAGGCTTGCTTTTCTAGACTGGTTTTGTACTTAAACCTGTTGGGTTCCTTTTTCATTTTGTTATTGATATTTTATGGAAACATTAATAAAAATTATTTGTTAAAAAAAAAAGTGTGTTCGAGGCCGGGACTGATCCAGAGTCACTGAGGCTAATTGCAGCAGTTGAGTGTTCTCTTTGGGCAGTGCGTGGTCAGCTGAGCTGGGGTCCAGGGGGTCCATCCAAGATGTCGGCTCCCATTGGTCGCACATGGCTGGGGGTGCACAAAATGGCAGCGCCCATCCATCTAACGTGGCGTCCACGGGACAAGATGGCGGCGCCCGGTGGCCGCACGTGGCCCTGGAGTAGGAAGATGGCGGCGCCCGCTGGCCGCACGGGGACCGTGGAGAGGTTTGTGGTGGCGGTCGGCATTCGCCGCCGGAGACCGCGGCAACCGCACGGGCCTGGCATACCACCACGAAATGGCCCTTTTTACCGCATCCCTTGCAGGTGGATGCGCGGGCCGGACAGCGCTGGCGGGGGTGCTTGGCCTGCCCGCAAAAGTAGCAACGGGGCCCTTCGGGGTTGCCAGGCCGCCTTGCAGCACAAGCCTGTGGTGGGATGGGGGATGTCTCGGAGTCGGCTGCGGAGGGGTTCCACATTGCCCAGGGAACTGCCGCGCGGTCGGGAACGTAAGCACGGCCGTTTCTGGAGACCACATCCAGGGAGCCTGCAATGGCTTGTGCCTCCTTGAGACCTAGACTGTCTTTTTCCAGCAATTGCTGGCGGATTTGGGAGGACAGCATACCTGCCACGAAAGCGTCCTGGACCAAGACCTCAGTGTGTTCGCTCGCCGAAACTTGCGGGCAGCTGCAGTTTCTCCCCAACACCAGGAGTGCATGGTAGAATTCTTCCAACGATTCCCCAGGGATTTGTCGCGTCGTCACTAGCAGATGTCGGGTGGAGATCTGGTTTACCGGGCGAACATAATGTCCTTTTAGCAGCTCTATTGCGGCATTGAAGTCTTCCGCTTCCTTGATGGGGGTGTAAATCTCCAGGCTCACTCTCAAGTGCAGGAATTGTAATTTCTGTTCTCCCGTGGGTGTGTTTTTGGCCGTCCCGAGATACCCTTTAAAACACGCCAGCCAGTGCTTGAAGATTGCCGCTGAGTTCGCCGCGTGGGGGCTGAGTTGCAGACACTCCGGCTTGATTCGGAGCTCCATCCTTTTAAATCTAGCTTATTAAATTGATGCACGATCAATGACCACTAAAGCGAGGTTGTAGTCCAACTGAAGGCTTTAATAAGCTAGATGTTTCCCCCAGAAGCTCAGGTACAGAATGAAGGCTGTTGGGGCGGCACGGGCTCTTATACCCCGCCTAGCAGGGCGGAGCTACCATACAGCTTGACCAATAGGAAGCACACAATTTCTACCAATGGTGTTCCAGCATTACCAGGTACCGTAATACCTCTACTACCACAGTTACCATGTTGTAGTATCAAGCCACCACACCCGACGGACTCTTTTAACAGGCTGTTACGGTACCTGGTAATCCTGGAACACCATTGGTAGATATTGTATGTTTCCTATTGGTCAAGCTGTATGGTAGCTCCGCCCTGCAAGGTGGGGTATAAGAGCCCTTGCCGCCCCAGCAGCCTTCATTCCGTATCTGAGCTGCTGGGGGAAGCATCTAGCTTATTAAAGCCTCCAGCTGGACTACAACCTCGCTTTAGTGGTCATTGATCGTGCATCAGCCATTCCCTTCAATCTTGCTGCATGGTCATTGTTCTCACAAACTATTGCAATCTTTCAGTTTTCTCTGGGAATGTGTTCCAAGTAATCCTTCAAAAGCAGGGATTACCTCTACCTTTGTGCTGATCTAATAAAGATTGACTTTTTTGGAATGTTTCTGTTTAGTGAATAATTGCAGTTGGAAACATTATTTAGTTGAGTTATTTATATCTTTTGAACATTTTCTATTCTGCACTGTAGCCACTCACATAAATAAATGCATTTGGACAAAGCAGTGTATAATTCCATTTCATTTCTGACAGGCCACTCATGCTTAGCAAAACAGAACATGGATGTATTCATGCATTATGATTAATTTAATGGCACAGTTTCCTGATCTCTCGAATTTGACAGGGATTCTGCAGTGTACTTTAATCCAAGTTCACACTGCAGCAGTCCCAGGGGGCAGCCTAGTTCATATACATGAAATGGAGGGCACGATTTAACGGGGGGAAAAAAGTCTCATTTTGGGCGTGACTAGCGGGAGGGTGCAGCGCTGAGAATGACCCTGCTATCAAACAGGACTTAGGGCCTCTGCAGGGAACGCCCACCGAGGCTGCACTTACCTCATTTTCTCAGCTCAGCTCGTCTCTACAGGAAGAGATCAGAGCGCCCCGATCGTTTGACCCCCCTACCGCAACCTCTGGACCTCCCCAATGCCCTAACTTACTGATTAAGGAGTCTTTGAGCACCCCACCTCATAAGGGCACCACCAGGCCCGATCCCGGCCATAGGCAGCCTGGGTACCTTGGCACTGCCAGCTTGACACCCTAGAGGTGCCCCTGTCTGCCTGGTGGTGCTCTCTGGGCACCCTGGAAGTGCCAGGGTGCCATTACGGCAGTGTAAACGTGCTGCGGTGGCACTATCAAGGTGCCAGAGTGACAGTGCCAAGGTACCAGTCCACCATCGGAGGTGCCAGGTTACAACCCAGCCCAGAGCCCGACCACCCATCGGCCTCCGGTAATCTGTGAGACCCCACCAAGGGCCTTGACACCTGGTCCACGTTTGTGGAAACCAGTGCTAAACAGCACCACTACGAAGTATCCCAGCCGCGGGCGTTCAATCCTGGGCCTTGGGATATTCCGGCATAGACATATTTGGGTGGCACGATGGCACAATGGTTAGCACTGCTGCCTCACAATACCAGGGACCCGGGTTCAATTCCAGCCTTGGGTGACTGTGTGGAGTTTACACTTTCTCCCCGTGTCTGCGTGGGTTTCCTCCGAGTGCTCCGGTTTCCTCCCACAGATGTGCAGGTTAGGTGGATTGGCCATTAGAAAATTGCCCCTTTGTGTCCAAAGATTAGGTGTGGTTACGGGGATAGGGCGGGGGTGTGGGCCTAGGTAGGATGGCTCTTTCAGAGCGTTGGTGCAGACTCGATGGGCCGATTGGTCTCTTTCTGCACTGTAGGGATTTTAAGGGAAATGAACTGCTCACCTAAATATGCAAATCTGGATCCCGCCCAGTGAGGACGACATCCAGATCCCGACATCTGCGAGATCTCCCATGGTGTCCTGAGCATTGTAAGTCTCGGCTTCTTTGCGTCACCAACCCAGATGCGACAAGGCCATTCGATCCTGCCCAAAGTCCCAGAAAACCAAGATGGGCCACACAGTTCCCGTGGTACCTCAGACCTGCATTCAAGAGCACCTGACTTCACTCTAACCCACAACCGCCCTTCACTCCTCCTCTCCCAGTGTCAAATTCTGTTTTCTAAAACTCCAGTGAAGCACCTTGGAACATTGTTACCACATTAAAGAAAAATTGTTATTGAAGCACTCACCCGGTGGTCCATCAGAAGGTACTGATTCAGGAACAGGGTCAGAAACCAAGTTGAATCAAGCTCTTCACTACTTTTCTTCCCCTCTCTCCCACGTTTGCCAGATGTCCAGCTCATTACAGCACTAAATCTCTGGGCTTCATTCTTTCCTGGATTTAGAGCAGTGCAATTTGTGGAAATCCTTTTCACATGTGGTAGATGAAATGAATAATATAAATGCTTTTTTAGGGAGTGCTCAATAATGGCAGGAGGGAGACAGAATCGAACAATATTCAGAAGAAGTTGCTTTGGAGGGAGCATATGAGGAGCATAAACATTGGCAGAGAGTTGGACCCAATAGCCTTTTCCTATGTAAGGCAGGAAAAAAATAGCTTTTCTTTCCGAACCTCAGGACCTTCCAAAGAGCTTTACTGCAAATTAAGATCTTTTCAAAGTAAAGTCACTTTTGTACAATAGCAGATGCGGCAACCAATCTGTGCACATCCAGGTCCTGCAGACAATATGGATGTGACCAGATAATCTGTCTTTGTGGTAATCTTTGAGGTGTACATATTAGGCAGGGCACTAGGGAGAACCCCTGTTCTTCTTCAAACAGTGCTGTGCGGCATTTTACTTCCAACTGAGAGGGCAGGCAGAGCCTTGGTTCAACAGCTTGAGTGAGGGACAGCGCTCCGGCAGCCTCAGTATCAGGTTTGATTCTGTGCCCAAATCCCTGGGGTGGGGCTTGAACCCACAAGTCTTCTGACTGTGAGGTAAGAACCCCTGCTGATAAATCTATCATTCTGTGTAATGTAGTTATAACAGACACGAGAAATACATTTCATGAGGTTCATCCAATAACATTTTCAAAATTCATAAGCGGTAGCAATGCAGGATTCAACAAGCAGTTGAAACAGGCGAGCTCAGAGAACTGATGATGAATTTATCTTTATGGAGATAGAAGTAAATAAAAGAGATGTAACTAACAGAAGGATAGATACTATTTCATGGGGTTTGGTTCACTGGCACCAGCAGCATTGTGGCAGGAAGGAGCAATATAATGGGCTGGGTTCCACCTGAACCAGAGTGGGATTAATCAGAGTGGAAAGGATAATTAAGCTGAATACAGAACTTTAAACTGTTAAAGTGGTAGTGTGGGTGTCTGCTGACAATAACATAAGATGCAAGAGGACAAAAGTGAAGAATGAGTATAAAATAAATGGTCAGGGGAAAAAATACAACTATAAAACATAAGTATAATGGAACAATAGTTAACTTTTGGAAGGGAATTTGAATCTGATATCAAATATATTTGAACCTATGTGGTTTTATTCCGTTGACTAAGCATACAAGTCGCAGACCAACAGAGAATCAATATTACCCCATTTTCCTTTGGGTGGAGATGTAGCTTCATTGATCCTTTCAATCCTGATTCTCCGTGAATTATGAAGGAAAGAACGTCTTTCTAGACCTCTCATCATGCATGCAGCCCTCGATGACAAGAGTTATTGCAAACAAGATCCTGAGAAATGCTACAATTCCTAGAAAACAGATGATCCATCTGTTTACTATTCAACATGTAGCAAGTTATCTTAGCCCCATGGTCCACTTCCTTGCTCAAGACTATCTTGCCCATCTCCTTTCATACTGTGGCAGTAAAATAAATCAACAGGCATGAGTCATACATTCTGCAAACAACATCCTTTACCCTTCAGAAAATAAACAACAGTCATTCAAGATGTTTAATGATAGCATGCATGTTCATCAGAACAAAACCTTAATCTTGATTCTATGTATATCAAGATCAGTTACTTTGTACTCCATAGCAATGTATATTGCATCCAAAATAAAGCAGGGGAAATAGAGACAATGGGTGCGATTCTAACGGGTTTGGTAGGGCGATTCTCGGTGGCTGCAGCACCGAGAAACATCCAGCTACTCAACGGCACTTTGGCGGTTTTCTTTGCCTCGGGGGGGGGGGGGGGTTCTCCATGCTGAGGCCACACTTAAAGAGATGTCCTGCTGATCTCACCAGCAGGAACAGTTGCTCTCAGATCAGGGCACCATTTTGTCTGGCAGCCCTGGTCCGACCGGAGGCATTCCTTTGTTGTACCCAATGGGTACAGAGCTTGCTGTGTAGGCCTCTGGAGGAGCCTCTGTTTCCACTGGGGGCCTGTGTAGTAGGCTACATGGTTGGAGTGATGTGGTATTTCCTGGTGCTAGTTCCAATACCTGTAGTAGGTGAAGCCTGTTTCCAACATAGTGAGCAACGTCTGAGCCTACCACCTAACTGTTTGGCTGTGGAGCATGTCTTTGTACCACCGCCAACTTGACATGGCCGTGGGGTGGTCTGGCTCCTGACCATTTCACCAGGTGTTAGAGGGTCAAGTGTATAGCACCTTTTCCCTCTTAAATTTGCATTCCAAGAGGGCACCACTCATATTGGTTTCGATATTGAGCCTTGGCAGTAGGAATTGTCATCCTGGTGCATTTGGAAAAAGACATTGTACTGATGAGTGCAGACCCTGTCCATAGAACCATAAAATTTCTACAGTGCAGAAGGAGGCCATTCAGCCCATCAAATCTGCACTGGACTTCCAAAAGAACTCATGGGGAAGCTCCATTAAGGACTCCGGCCAGTGCCTCATGATGATGTTGTGTAGTTGTCTGCACGTGATGTCCGCTTGTTAGGCATCTTTGAGTTCCTAGATTCTACGAGAGGACAGCACCTCTATGGTAATGCTGTCAATGTCTTCCTCAGGATCTGCCTGGTCTTCCTCATGATCTGCCTGGCCTGTGATGGGTAGGAAGGCTCTGGAAAGAGCTGCAGCCAAGTACAGCTCTTTCCCACATTTGTAGATGACACTGAGGTTGTAGAGTTAGCATCGTGCGCTGCAGTCATGCAGATGCAGTGTGAAGAGGCTTTTCTCTTCGGAATAGTTACAGGTGGCTGATGATCAGTTTCAGTGCTTGCAGGGTGACTACATAATGAAGTTTCTGACAGGTCAAGAAGTTCCTTTTCGATCTGAGCATAACCAGTCTCAGTGTCATTGCGGGGCCTTGATGCAAAGGCTATTGTTCTGCCATTCTGGATGCAGGCTGCACTAAGCCGGAGCTGCGAGGAGCTTGCTGATATGAATATGGGTGCCCGAACATCAAAGTATTGTGGGGCTGAGAGAGCCTGTTTGAGTCTGTTGAGTACCACTGTGTGGTTCTTGCCAGTCTGTTGAGTACCGCTGTGTATTCTTGCCAGTCTGTTGAGTACCACTGTGTGGTTCTTGCCAGTCTGTTGAGTATCGCTGTGTGGTTCTTGCCAGTACCATTTGACATTCTGGTGGAGGAGCTGACAAAGAGGTAACAGTGAATGAACTTGGAAATAATTCATCATATCAGGGAAGTGCTGTAAAGCATGCTTGTCCACAGGAATAGTTGTCTGTCTAATAACCATCGTCTTGTCTGGATCCTGCTTCACGCCATCGACTGTGAGTAAATGGCACATGTAGGGAACCTGGTTGAACCGGCATCTGCACGTACAGGGTTCAGTTTAGCAGTATGGTTCTGCTTTTTTAGGAATGAGTCAAAGACATGCACATGTTCTTGAAAACTACGACCCCGAACCAGGATATCATCGACAAATGATTTTGCAGGATTGCCCTGCAAACGGTTGCTCCGTGCATCGCTGGAAAACATCGCTGTCAGTGGAGATCCCATAGGGCATACAAAGAAAATCATATCTGCCTACCAGAGACATGAATGTGTTAAGTTGCGAAGAATCCTCATCTCAGGAAAATAGCCAGGACCTGCAATTCGCACCCAGGATGCTGAAACTTTAGCATTGAGCATGTCAGCTTTTACCTGTTCAGCCATCCTCATAGGGTGATGAGATCTGAGCAGTAGCTTGTTTAAGTGAGATAGGCTGATGCAAATCCTGACCATGCCATCCTTCCTTAGCACAGCCAGCATTGCTGAAACACATTTGTTCCCTCATCGATAGGAGTTAGGACATCTAATGGCATCATCCGACACTGTGCTCATTGACAACGTTTTGCTTCATAGCTAATGGTACTCTTTTCAGAGCACAAACTGTTGGTGGTACTGAATCTTCTAATCTGGTGTGGTATACGACAGGTAACTTACCAATGGTATCGCAGTTGAAGCGGTCTTTGTACGCTCTCATTTCCGAGTCCTGGTATGGCAGAGCATGTGCATCTGGACCAAGGTGGATGAGCCCCAGTGTGATGCTGTCCCTAAAAACCGAACAGTTGGCTTATGTTCTGGTCGACTATGTGAAACTTGAAGTTCACCTGTGTGCAATGGAGAGTAACCAAACATTCCATACAGCTGATTTGTTCATCACAGGCCACGAGATCCACCTAGGTATTGGGGTCTGGTGCTGCATAAGGGTCTAGTTCCCATAGCATTTACCTGGGCAATATATTGCACTTTGCTCCCATGTCAATCTTTACCTTCAGTCTTGCGTTGCTGCGAACAATATTTGGGGTGGTGAAAATTTCACCTTTATCTGTGACAATGTTGACACTCTCGCAGTCAAGTGTTGTTAGTTACTCTGGCTAAGCTCCAGTTCACTTACCTTGCCCAAACCCCGAACCTTTGAGGAATAATTGGATGCAATGTGACTGGTGGCTCGGTAGCACAAGTGGATAGCATTGAGGCTTCGCAGCGCCAGGGTCCCAGGTTCGATTCCCCGCTGGGGTCACTGCCTGTGCGGAGTCTTCACTTTCTCCCAGTGTCTGCTTGGGTTTCCTCTTGATGCTCTGGTTTCCTCCCACAATCCAAAGACATGCAGGTTAGGTGGATTGGCCATGATAAATTGCCCTTAGTGACCAAAAAGGTTCGGAGGGGTTATTGGGTTACGGGGATAGGGTGGAAGTGAGGGGTCAAGGAGGTCGGTGTAGACTCGATGGGCCGAATGGCCTCCTTCTGCACTGTATATTCTATGTTCATGAAGGTTGCTGTGGTTTAGATCTGCAGCATTTTGCAAAATGGTTCCATTTGCCACATTTATTGCAGGGTTTACCAAATGCCTAACATGCTGCTAGGTTCTGAGGGTGATGGCCATCACAGATGGGACAGGGCATGCTCTACTGTGAAAACTTCTGTTTCCCACCTCAACGCTTTGCTTTTTTTTCCAAACTATTTGTTTAGCGTGCAGGTGCTGATAGCTATTTGCAATGTTAAATCTTTCTCTTGAAGTAGCTGCTTGCTCTCTGAGGACCTCACAGACTACGCAATCCCTGATTAACTCATTGGTAAGGGTGCCTAACGCACATTTATTGCTAAAATATTTTAAGTTTGCAGTATATGGCTGCATCGATTTGTCAGATATTTGGGTTGTCGTGTTAAACGCACACCGGTTGAGTATTATGTTCTTCACCGGCAACCAAACATTCTCAAACTTTTTTAGCAGTATCCTGGGGTCATCTTTCTCCTCCTCCATTTGGAAGACAAAAGATTCAAACTTCTCAACAGCTTTGGGCCCTCTAAATTTAGCAAGCTTGCACCATTTTAGATTTGTCTAATAATCCGGCACCATGGTTGATGTGCCTTTTTAAACTTGGCCCAGTTGTCTGGAATGTTTTTGTCAAGCATGAGCGGCTTGAAGCGGCAAAGTACTTGTGCCATACTGCCAACTCCTGACACCATGTAGAAGACTGTGTTCCAATGACTGGCAAACAAGGACTTATAACAATAATACTTTCTTCAGTGCTCTCAGTAGCTCTTACTCGCTTCCACTCTTTCCCCGCTTGGGGATAACCCCCATGCTTCTGACACCCTTTAGGTAGCAGCCACATCATCATATGGCCACTCGGTCTACAATGGGCAAAGGACATGGAATAATATTAATCCAAGATTTTAGCTACCCCAATATAATCTGGCAAGAAGAGGTAGTCAGAGAGGTACAGGGAACAGAGGTTTTACAATGTATACAGGACTCCTTTCTTACACAGTATGCAAAAGGTTCAAGAAGATGGACCTAATAATGCGAGATGAGCTGGAACAGGTCAGAGAAGTAAATAGAGGGGAGCATCTAGACAATTGTGATCACATTCCATTTTTAATAATATTAGGAGTGTGTTGCCAAGTTGTCGGCCGTTTTCGATGCAGCAGTCCCTAAGTTGCCAATTGTCTGCACTTAAGCCACACTTCTATATTAAAGCCAGAAATTCACAATATGCTGTAGCTGTACCTTAGAATGCTGAGTCAATCACAAAGTCCATATATAGAACATTAGTGCAGAAGGAGGCCGTTCAGCCCATCGAGTCTGCACCGACCCACTTAAGCCCTCTCTTCCACCCTATCCCCGTAACCCCTCCTAACCTTTTTGGACACCAAGGGCAATTTAGCATGGCCAATCCACCTAACCTGCACATCTTTGGACTGTGGAAGGAAACCGGATCACCCGGAGGAAACCCACGCAGACACGGGGAGAACGTGCAGACTCCGCACAGACAGTGACCCAGTGGGGAATTGAACCTGGGACCCTGGCTATGTGAAGCCACAGTGCTATCAACTTGTGCTACCGTGCTGCCCACATATAATGCTATCAATGATGTTTCACACTTGGCCTCTTTACTTCATACAACACCTTCATAAACAATGGGGTCAAATTTGATGTGATTGATAATGCAAAACTGTTGGTAGCGAACAGGCAGCCCAATATTTTACCATTGCAAATTTACGTTGTCTATTTTTATCTGATTTGAAAAATGTGCCTGGATTTGAGTGCAGAAGGTTCACTTCAATATAGGGAGGTGGCCTACGCTAATTTCGGTCATCGCTGCCTAAACTGAAATGCCCTACTAAATTTAGCAGTAGCCTGTGCATATATCCAGAAATTGGGCCTTCCAACCACAAAATCGATGGAGGCAACGTTGCTTATTTTTTTAAACCTCCCCCCACTCTCCTCAGTGTTCCCACCTGGATCTCTCAGGCTTGTATACAGAAATTTTTACTTAAGAGTAAGCCATTATTTGATGAACTAAGATTTCAGAAACAAATATTAGTCCTAATGGCAGCTTTTTGATCTCCACAATTTATTTATATTCCTAGAAGCTAACAGGATAAATCTTGTTACCTTCCCAACGAACTGTTCTGTCTTTTGATCTACCACAACAGGAGAGAATCGCATATCTTCGGCTACAGGAAAGCAAACAGGAGTTCTCAGTGTTCCAAGAACTGTACACAAATGACCACAAGCGCCAGGAAATAAAAATATTTGCGAAATGATAAATGTTCTGACTCAATGAACATGCAGCTGTGGTTGCTATCATTGGTGTCTCCAAACTGATCACTGTCTCCCCATGCAAGATTTGAGACATCTGTCTTCTTAGCTAGTTTTCTGTAATGAGAGTTCATTCCTGTGGGCTGCACAGAATTTCCTTTTCTAGCTAACATTTCCTCTATTTTAGTTTTCACTAGTGTATTTTGTTTCTTGATCCAATATTCTGTAAGAATATATGCTATTACTGGGAGTTATTACTGGTTCTTCTGATAACTTTTGTTTTGACAAGTAGCTTACCCTTATCATTATTATGTGATAGGACATTAACATATCCTGTCAAGTTATTGATAACATACTAATAGCGAGATATTACTAAAGTATCGGTGTCAGAAACCTGCTGGATGTGATCATTATTGATCAGGTGGAATGACCTTGGAAGTGCTTTGGCACTGGATGCAGTGACTTTCAAACAAGACATGAAACCAGCTGGATGTAAAAGATCTTACGGCACTGTTCGAAGAAGAGCAGAGGGGGTTTCTGGATGTCGAGTCCAATGTTTATCTTTCAACCAACATGAAGTACTTCATTCACTGTAAAGTACATTGAGATGGTGAGATGATGATAAACACCATGGGCGCAATTTATCGGCCTCATCGTGTCCAACTTGGTATCGCGAAAATGCCGCTGAATCTAGCGAAAGGCCTCTTGCACGATTCACGACGCTCGAGATGTCCACAAGATTGAACGGGGCATCGCGATCTGGATCTCGCCATTTAAATATGCAGCGCCGGATTCTCTGGGCTCCCAGTAACTAAGTGTCACCCCAGTGAAGCCTTGACCGGGTGCCGTTTAGTACTGGTTCACACAAACGTGGACCAGGCATAATGGCACCTGGGGGTCTCCTAGGCCATTTAGACCTCATGGTGGTTGGGAACAGGGCATGGCAGAACCCTGGCTCTCCCTCTGGCACCTGGGCACCTTGGCACAGCTTTTAAACACTCCCTCACAACTCACTCCCAGTCAACACACAAGTATGGCAGCACACGGACCTACTCCACGCTTCGGGGATGCCAAACTGGCCAGGCTTCTGGATGCCCTGGAGGAGAGACAGAACATCCTGTTCTCCGAGGAGGTCAGAGGAGCAGCAGGGCC
Source organism: Scyliorhinus torazame (assembly GCF_047496885.1). Classification (NCBI taxonomy): domain Eukaryota; kingdom Metazoa; phylum Chordata; class Chondrichthyes; order Carcharhiniformes; family Scyliorhinidae; genus Scyliorhinus; species Scyliorhinus torazame. The sequence goes on from NC_092713.1 coordinate 262,890,926, forward strand.
GCCAATGGCACCTGGGAGACAGTGGCAGAGGCCGGTAGTTCGGGCAGCGTGACCAGGAGGACTGCTATTTAGTGCAAGAAATAAACCAACAACCTCAACTGACCCGCAAGGTTAAGTGAACACCTGCCCCCTGGCATCAATTCCACCTGCCATCCCCCTGACCTACGCCACCTCCCCACCCAAGCAGGTCAGCTGCTGGCACCCTGGGCCGTCCCCACATCAGATGACGGCGCTTGTCCCTGGCATCTACCAGCATGACCCCTCCATGTCTAGATGCAGTACCCACACATGCCACCTGCCGTAGACCCCCGGAAGCATCAAGCGCATTGATCACGATGCCTCCACTCTGTCCTCGGAGGAGAAGTTAGCTCAGAATAGGCGTGAAAGGGCCCAATCAGCGGAGTTCCAGATATCAGAGTCCTCACCGTTATGAGGAACAGGCCCTGGAGCTCATGGGGTTGTCCGAGGAGAGAGCAGTCACTGACAGCAAGGTTGGCCAGCACCGCAGAGCTGAGGATCCACTGCCAGGTAACCGGTCTTAAATTAGTTGTCATTTCAGACAAAATGATCCTTCCCTCTCACTGATGACGACATGTCCATTTTCATGCAGCATCTCCACCTGATGGGGATAAGCCCCCCCCCCCCCCCCCCCCATGCCCTGTCTCCCAGGGGAACATACCCGCAGAGGAAAGCTCCAAGGAGACTACCATCAAGACATCACAGCTGTTATCCCCACCTTCCACCAGTGCAGAGACACACCCCTCTAGTGGACAGGCCCCTGGGGCTCAATCTGTTGAGCATCATACAGATGTTGATGCACAGTAGATAGAGGCAGGAACATCCAAGGGAACCGGCAGTCTGAAGTCTGCTGGGTCTAGGACTCAGCTGAGACCCAGTCAGATGCTGGCCCTCTGGGCAAGGGTATCCCGGGACTGATGCAGACACTAGGGCACGGCCGTGACATTCAAGAGGGGATGTCTGCGACACCTCGAGTGCATAGCAAATTGGAGGAGCCCCAAATGTTATGGGTGCAGGAGATGATGCCAATGATGTGAGGCACCGCTGCCAACACTGTTAGGGTGGCGTCCGCAGTGGAAAGCTTGGAGCATGACGTCAGTGTCTTGAGTGGTGGTGTCCAAGGCTGGCTCAGTCTGTGGCAACCATGGCTGAGGACCTCAACTTTTCATGTCCCAGTCGCTGAGGGACATGTTCCAGATGCAGGTGGACATTGCTGAAGCACTCCACAGCATGGCCCAGTTACTGAGGACCATCGCTTACGACGTCAATACCATGGTGGAGACAATGGAGAGCCGACAGGACTACTGGCAGAGCCAGATGGCTCAGAGGCTTCTGGAGCTCACTCCAGTTGCCATGGAGATCTTCAGGACCCTACGGGCAATTGGATGAGGGAGCAATAGAGGCTGACCCTGTGCCTACTACAAGGGAGCTGATAGCCGTCTCGACCTCATCCGAATCCCCCCTCCCCTCCTGAGACCAGGGGTCTCAAGGTCAGCAGGCAGAACAGGGTGGTATGGTGATGACAGTGGCACTGGTAAGTCGGCCGGGGCCCTCTGGCTCCAGGCCCTCCAGAGGACATCTGCCAAGGGCAACAAAGGCCACAGGGTGCGAAATGCCTCCTCCTCTGATGTGCATACTCAAACACACCTAGACGTAGCAGTCGAGCACAAAAAAATCCAGAAGATCAAGGATCATTGAGTGGGCATTGGGGGCATGCGGAGGAGGGCACTATTAGTAGCTAGGGGCAATTGAATTTTCAATTGTTCACCATTAAACATATAACACCTGATAAAATGTGAAGCCTCTGTCATGTTACTCTCCACAGTGGGCCTGACAGCACCCCCACACACTGCCGTCCTCCACTCCCCCCTCCGTCTGCCTCCCGGGCACAGTGGTCCACAATGAGCTCCCAATGCGGACCCCGTTCAGAGGATGGGTGAGAGTGCTGTCAACAGAAAAACAGGAGTCAGACTTTGAAATAAATGAGGCGCATCAGAGCTAACCTTACAACGGGTATTATCACTCGCCTGTCTTGTATATTGAACAGCTGGCAATGCTGACGCAGAGGTGATGTTACACAGACCCTGGGAGAGTGGAACAGGGTAGGGCAGATGGGGTGGGGGAGGTTGGGAAACGGCTGGAAAGGATTGGGGTGGGCGTGGTCAATGGGAGGAGCCAATCAATGTGGGGGGGGGGGAGGAGGAGGTGAGCTGATGGATTAAAGCTTTGTCCTATGAGAAGCGGGCAAGGATGAGGTCCTCCCTGGCTCTCTGGGTATGCCGGACCCTCGCCGCCACCTGTCCTCCAACCTCAGGCTGATCCAATGGGTCCTGCGTGGGCTTGTCCTCCAGCCCCTCCTGGTCTGGCCCATCCTCATACGAGGCCACATGTCCCTTCTCCTCCAGCATGTCGCCTGCTGCTGTGCCAGGTTGTGGGGGGCATGGGTAGACCCTCTGGGGGTATACTGCAGAGCACCACCAGAGCGGTCCAAGCATTGGAACCGCATTAAAAAAAAAATTTTGAGTACCCAATTCATTTTTCCAATTAAGGGGCAATTTAGCGTGTTCAATCCACCTACCCTGCACATCTTTGGGTTGTGTGGGCGAAACCCATGCGAACACAGGGAGAATGTGCAAACTCCACACGGACAGTGACCCAGAGCCGGGATCGAACCTTTGACCTCGGCGCCGTGAGACTGCAGTGCTACCACTGCGCCACCGTGCTGCCCTGGAACCGCATTTTTAACAGCCCAATGGACGACTCAATGGCAGCACAAGTGGCAACATGGCTTTTATTGACAGTGCAGTGAACTTACTGTGAAAATCCACTAGTCGTCACACTCCGGCACCTGTTCGGGTACACAGAGGGAGAATTCAGAATGCCCAATTCACCGACTAGCATGTCTTTCAGGAATTGTGGGAGGAAACTGGAGCACCCAGTGGAAACCCACGCAGACACAGGGAGAACGTGCAAACTCTGCACAGACAGTGACCCAAGCCAGAAATCGAACCCGGGTCCGTGGTGCTGTGAAGCAACAGTGCTAACCATACCACCCCAAGTTGAACATTCAGCATGTGGAACCTCTGTTTATGAAGGGTACTCCCTGATGCCCCAGTGTGCACAAGGCGACATGCATGCCATCAGTTACCGCCTGGACCTGGGGAATCTCAGCGATGGCGGAGAATCCTGCAGCCTGGGCACCTTGCTGGGCTTGCCCCAGCTCAAAGTTTATGTAGTTTGTTGCGGGGCATACGGGACATCCCTGACTGCACAGATGCACTTGTGGGTTGTAGCTTGGGAAATGCCACGCAAGTATCCACTTGACCCTGGAATGACACGGTCACATAAAGGTTCAAGGCTGCAATGACCTTCACGACCTCCAGGAGTGGGTGTCCTCCTCCACATGGTGCTAAGACTGCGAGGACATGGCACAGGTGCCGCATTATCTCTTTGCTGAGATGCAGTCTCCTGTGCCTCATGCTGTCTGTCATCTCCCCGTACGACCACCGAAGCCTATGGACCTTGGGCAGTTGCAGCCGTTCCTCTCTGGCTCTCTCCTCAGTCTGAGTGCCAGCCGGGTCTGCAGGGTGTGTGGCGACCCCTGCATAGGGGGTGGTGCCTCCAGCCTGCTTCAACGCTGCTGCTTCTACTACGTCTGGCCACCTGGGCTGCTGCCAGATCCGCGAGGGCTGTGCTGCAGGGTCAACAACACCACCCATTTTAATATCTATAAGGAATTGGAGAAGGAGAGAGATGGACAATCAGTTCAGGCTTCCTCTATGGGATCCTAAATTCCCCAGGCCTCCCCAACCCGTACGTGCCCTGCCTTCTCTCAGAGTGCCTTCCATCAAACCAGTTGTGCCGGAAAACTTCACTCTGCACAATCATCCTTGGCCACAGCAGAGAGCTCCTAGACCCCAGACCCAGCCAGGAACATGAGGGAGACCGTGATCAGGTGCTCTCCCCTGATCCACACACTCACCTTTTGGTCACGCGGATGTTCCCAGTGCGGAAGCCCCTCTCCTGAGTGTCTGATTGTTGGCCCCTGCCTCTGTGACATTGATGTCTCCAGGGTTCAGGCAGACTGTTCGGGCCTCATAGTTTGTTTGGAATGCCGGACAATAACACTCGTCTGAGACATGGCATGTGTACCCATGAGAATGTACTTAGAATTTACAGTGCAGAAGGAGGCCATTCAGCCCATCGAGTCTGCAACGGCTCTTGGAAAGAGCACCCTACCCAAGGTCAACACCTCCACCCTATCCCCATAACCCAGTAACCCCACCCAACACTAAGGGCAATTTTGGACACTAAGGGCAATTTAGCATGGCCAATCCACCTAACCCGCACATCTTTGGACTGTGGGAGGAAACCGGAGCAACCGGAGGAAACCCACGCACACACGGGGAGGACGTGCAGACTCCGCACAGACAGCGACACAAGCCGGAATCGAACCTGGGACCCTGGAGCTGTGAAGCAATTGTGCTATCCACAATGCTACCGTGCTGCCCTATGAAGTTGGGAGCTATGAAGTGCTCACATAACTAATACTGCATTCTGTGAGGATAGGGTCTATTTAAAAAGCACCAAAAATACCCAACTTTATTCTCATTTGGACCATTCATTATGAGTTACAATTTACAATGAACACTTTGTATATAACATAAATATAACGCATTCGGAAAACAAAAGGGCAGCAAGGTGGCTCAGTGGTTAGCACTGCTGCCTCACAGTGCTGAGGACCCGGGTTCGATCCCAGCCCTGGGCCACTGTCCGTCTGGTGTTTGCACATTCTCCCCTTGTCTGTGTGGGTCTCACCCCCACAACCCAAAAAGATGTGCAGGGTAGGTGGATTGGCCGCGCTAAATTGTCCCTTAATTGGAAAAAAAATAATTGAGTACTCATTTTTTTTTTAAATTCAGGAATATCTCTCCCACACCGTAGCCTCGATTTAACGGTCTCGTCGGGCCCGACCTGATGTCTCAATGGGGCTGTTGAATCTCGAGAGAGGCAATTAGCGACACTCAAGACATCTCGTGTGATTCAACCGAACCTCGCGTGATGTCACGATCTGGATCTCACCTGCGCTGTGCGAGATCCACAATAGCGCATATAAATATGCCTGTGCCATGTTCTTTGGGTTCCCGGGAACTAACAGCGTCCCCAGCAAGGCCTCCACCGGGTACAATTTAGTACTGGTCCACACAAACAAGGAGCAGGTGTAACGGCACCTGGGGGGTTTTCCCATGCCTTTGGCGACCCTTGGTCGGTTGAGGACAAGACAGGGTGCTATCCTGGATCTCCCTCTGGCATCAAGGCACATGGCACTGTCAGGCTGGCAGCTTGGCTCTGACACCCAGGACAAGCAAGTGTGCCCAGGTGGCACTGCCAGGCTAGTAGGAGCACTGTCAGGGTGGCAGTGCTAGGGTTCCCAGGGAGGCACTGTCAAGAGTCAGGGCTTGAGGGGGGCCATGCCCATAAAAGGGACGTTGAGGGAGATATGTAGGGCTGAAGGGCGGGTATGAAGGGGCCTCATAAAGGTTGGGAACACGCAGGTGGGGTCCTGAAAGGGAAGGTATGGTCCTGAAAGGGAAGAGAGGTCCAAAAATGCAGGTGGGAAGACCTGACGATGCAGGAGCACACAGCGATGTGTCCTCACTTGTGTGTGGAGGTGGGTGTTGGTAATGCCCATGTGTGGGGGAGGGTGGAAATGTCCATGGGTGGGGGGGTGTTGGGATCCTCAAGCTCACTTAGAGATCAGGATGCCCTTTCAAAATGGTGGCCCGATATCTGAAGAGTCAGTCTAGCAGGCGAGTTCAGCTCTCCGGTGTTGAAAAAATTTTCAAATGTGGGCTGGACCGGGGAGAAATTCCTCAAGACACCAAAAAATAACTAGGGTGCTATCTAACCAAAAAACCCGTAGTCCGTTCTGGGTGGGATTATCGGGGTCGTTCCCAATGGTTGTAACACTGGGAGGACCCTAACTAATGGAATTCTGCCTGTTTAGTGCTTGGCGGGGAATGCCCCATTATTTCACGCCCTGAGGATCCCCGGTGAGCGGAGCTCCTCAGTGCATGATGAGGTCGGACGCCATTTTTAAATGACATCCTAATCTCTTGAATCCCTGACTCGACCCCCAGACTCCCCCAAAGCCCCAACTCACCTATAAGGGGGTCTCAGGGTCTCGGCCCCTCCCCCCACACCCCTCACTCACACGAGCAGTGCACCCCTAGCCTGATCTCGGTACGAGCAAAAATGCCAGCCTGACATTTTGCCACTGTGTAGCGCATAAAGACTCCATGAGACGAATATAGTGAAGTCGATGAGGCTTTATTAAGCGTGTCTGTTCCCCAGCAGCTCGATAGTAAACTGGCTTGCGGGGGAAGACACCGGCTTCTTATACTTCGCCTTCAGGGCGGAGCTTGAGGTCAACGGCCAACCAGTACCGGGGATCTGTCAGCCAATGACATTAGGGCTTCCAGTCCCACATGACCCCCAATACATACTACCACACACTGTCTGCCTGCCATCCTGGCAGTATCCCTGCCAGCGCCACCTGGGCGCCCTGGAAGTGCCAGGCTGGCACCTGTGTGGCATTGCCAGGGTGCACTGCTGGGAATGCCAAGGTGCCTGTGTGGCATCCACAATGCCAAGGTGCCACCTTGCCCAGAGGCCAACCGCCTGGGGGCCTCTGACCACCTGGGAGACCCCCCACGTACCGTTCCATCTGTTCCCAGTTTGTGGGAACCAGTACTGAACAGCACCCGGCTGGGGTCTCCTCGGTGAGGCCGATAGATGCCGGATGGCCGTTTGATCTGGCGGTAGCACGGCTATGTTGGTTCTGCAGGACCCAGATTGCGATGCCCCATGAGATCTGGTTAGATCTTGCGAGACGTAACGGCCATCAGGAATCCCCCTCCCAGGATCTACAGGCGGCATCTCGTCCGGTTCCGGCAGGATGCGGCCAGTAGGTTGCGCCCTAAGGGCGTCATTCTCCGACCCCCCGCTGGAGTGAATCCTGCCCCCGCCGGTTGTCGAAGTCTCCGGCATCAGATATTCGGCGGGGGCGGGAATCGCGCCGCGCCGGTTGGCGGGCCCCCCCGCTGGATTCTCCGGCCCGGATGGGCCGAAGTCCCGCCGATAAATTGCCTGTCCCTCCGGCGTGGATTAAACCACCTTTTGAACGGCAGGACAAGGCGGCGTGGGCGGGCTCTGGGGTCCTGGGGGGGGGGGGCGCGGGACGACCTGGCCCCGGGGGGTGCCCCCACGGTGGCCTGGCCCGCGATCGGGGCCCACTGATCCGCGGGCGGGCCTGTTCCGTGGGGGCACTCTTTCCCTTTAGCCTCTGCCACGGTCTCCACCATGGCGGAGGCGGAAGAGACTCCCTCCACTGCGCATGCGTGGGAAACTGTCAGCGGCCGCTAACTCTCCCGCTAATGCGCCGCCCCGAGATGTAATTTCCGCGCCAGCTGGCGGGGCAACAAAGGCCGTTTCCGCCAGCTGGCGGGGCGGAAATCCCTCCGGCGTCGGCCTAGCCCCTCAATGTTGGGGCTCGGCCCCCAAAGATGCGGAGCATTCCGCACCTTTGGGGCGGCGCGATGCCCGTCTGATTGGTACCGTTTTGGGCGCCAGTCGGCGGACATTGCGCCATTTCGGGAGAATTTCGTCCCAGGTGTGGACGAATACCAGTGTGAATCTCACCCAAAAATCTAGTATTGTTTATCTGCCCCTTTGATATTCAATTCCAGGGTCTGCAATGGAACTGAATGCTGGTGTGCAGCACTCTTCTCTATTGTGACAGATGAAATTCTACCTAGTGTGTGTACTACATGGATCAGAAACCTTTACTTTTGAGTTAAGTCATATTTTAAAAGCGTCATCAAAAACATGACATAAGCAACCATTAGCTGTACAACAAAAAGAACAAAAGGGGGGAAATGCTCGCAGCATTTATTATGTAATTAATGTGAATTATGCTTTGGCTGGTAATTACACAGCAACATATTTCCAACCACTACCACTTACACTGACTTGAGGAATCAATTTGTAATCAGGTCTGTTGCCATCCCACCAGTCTAAGCACTGGTTTTGCAGGATGTACAAATAGAATAATTGAGAGCCTTAAACTTTGCTTTGGAAATTGATCCAGCATGTTACTATTAAACATGGTGAAAATAAAGGCTTGCTTTTCATGGCCTCAGGGTGTCCCAAAGTTCCTTACAGATAATGAACTACTTCTTAAAATCTGGTGAAATGTAGGGAATGCAGTAGCCAATTTGCACACAGCAAGGTCCCACAGGTGGCAATGATATAATGACACATAAATCTGTTTACAAATATTGGCTGAGGGTTAAATATTGGCCATGAAGGAGAACTCTGCTGTTCTTCATGTAGAAAAACTACAGGAGCTGGTTTGGTTTGCGTACACTTAGTTGTGTTATAAGAGTAAAATAAGATATTAACCATGACTGCAAATTCTACCCTTTTACTGGAATTCCCTCATTTTTCAAAATTCGCAGAAACAATTGATAATAGGCAGATATCGTCAACTCTGGTTTCTGCCTAATTGGAAGCTCACTACCCCTAACGGTAAAGCAGTAATTTCAGGTCATTCCCATACTGTTGGTTCCGTGGTTAACCATAGCGGACGCTATGATTATACATAAATGTTAACTCCAATCTTATGAAACCATGCCTCACACTAAATTATGGTAGCAGACAGCCTTTCCTAATTTTCAGAGGCAAACAAGTTATGCCCCTTTGGGCAGAAATATCGACTGAGACAGTTCTGGACAGCAACGAGAATCATCAATCTGCTTGCAGTGTTCACAGAAACGTCACTGTTCAATAGACACAAGTAGGCTGTTCAGATAATATTACTATTCTTGAGTTATACTATTGTACAAGCGGAGGTAAGGCAATGGGAGCCAACTCACATAAAAGAGAGAGTGACTGATGCTACTAATCCGGGAAATACCAATGGCAAATCGGAATTTGTACAGTGGGCGATGGCTGAGACCCAATGTTTTAGCCACCTACTAATTCTAACAGATTTAGGCTCACACGTGAAGAATCAACACTTTTAAGTTACTGTGTAAAGATGCTGGCACATAATTATCCAGAACAATTATCCAGTCTGAAACATAACTTCAAAAGAGCAGGAAATTTAAGCACTAAGAAAAACAAAGGAGCATCAGTGAAGAATATTTGAAAAGATGTAAGAGCTGAAGAGATTATGAATTTAGAGATATTGAGAAAGGGAGATAAAGAGATTTTAATTATTGTTCCCACCAATATAGCACCCAAGCTATTTTGCGGTTCAGAGCTGCTGGCAAACTGCACCTTCTCAACGGACAACTCACCGAAGCATCTCTGCTGGTGGCCAGCATAATATTGGGTGTTTCATACATTACATTTGGCTACAGGTAGGTCCTGAGGTAAAGTGCTGGAACAGCTGTGGGATGTGGGGGCAAAATGAAGAGCCTAATCTGGCAATGACCTTTGGTATTATTTGTGGAGTCAGGAGAATCATTCCTTCAGGGACCACTGATGGATGGACAGTGTGCAGCAAAACCTCCACTCATTTGTCCCTTAAATTGCAGACAGACACCTAACTATATCATAGGACGTCAATATGCATAGTAATTCAGTTCTCCAAGCCAATCGCCTGAAACAGGTGGTGTTTCAGAACCCATGGAAAATGCAGAAGGAGGCCATTCGGCCCTTCGAGTCTGCACTGAACCTTCGAAAGACCACTCTACCAACTCCCCCACCTTATCCCTTTAACTCCACCCAACCTTTGGACACTTAGGGGCAATTTAGCATGGTTGGTAAAGACAAGTGGCATTGGGGTACTTCAAGCCAAAGTATTTTAATATGATTCCCACATGTTTCAGGCAGAAGCATAAAAGGTTCATTTCAAAATCTATCTGAACATTGCGTCATGCAGGTCTTGGCTGTTTTTTCAATAGCTAGTCATCCTATTTTTAACTGAAAATTTTCAATTGAAAATTCTTCAAGGTGATTTGGTGCCAAAGTGCTAACCTGATTAACAAAGTCCGGATTTAGCACCATCAATGACTAGTTTAAATGTGGAATTTTTTAAAACTCCCTGGTAATCATTTAAAAATGTAATTTAAGTAATGGGAAAACAATGAACCAAATGGAAAATCCAATGTGCATGTAGTTGTCTCAGAACCACATTACAGTCGTACACACTGAGTAGACTGGTGTTTCCTTGTGGTTTTTGAAATTTGCAATAGTTGGAGTTCTTGATATTTCTGAAGTACTGCTTCATATCAAAAACTCACTTGTTTAACTTTGCTGATTCCTGTGATGTGATAGCTAAAATTTATCATTCAACTGGTTTCAAATTTTACAGGCTTTTGCTTCTTTATGGATGTGTAACTCTAGGGAAGAGTAATAGAGACGTAAATCCCAGTCATGGTGTAGATTGTGACAACTGAAATAAAGAAAAGATTGGATGATAGAGCCATTATCTAACCACTCTAGAGCACAAAGTGATTGTTTGAAAGCAAATCCTCTCACCTTTCTTGGATTTCTAAAATAAAATTTATAATAGGTCTATGTGTACTTCTAATTCATAAAATAATTCATACAAGGGCCTATCAATAGAGAATACATGAGGAAATATGGATATGATTTGTAATCCCAGCGGGATTCTCCTGATGATTTGTGAACAATATGTTTTGATGGTTCCACGAGTGGATGAAATCGTGTCAGGTGTCTCCTCATCATGTACTCTGCTCATACTCTATTAGGTAATTTGTGTGGGTGTGTCATCACCATCAAACATTTTTGTTGCTTTAGAGCATTTGTTTTCAATTATGATGCTGCCACATGGGTATAAAATTTATCTCAAAAAGTTTTCTGTGAGGAATATAGAAACAAACTGATTTATAAGTCTCCATGTTAAGGTGAAGTTGTAAAATTTGCTGAAGAACCAGAAACATCTGTCCTACCATCGTGCAAATAATATGGAGCAAACCCACACGGTTTCCTTTACATCGTCTGGATCACGTTGATCCCATTTAAGATTAAATATTCCACGAAATCAGATCTCTGTCATGGTTTCCCTTCCCCAGTGGCCTGCTGATGTGAGTGGCACCATGTGCTTGTGCAGTGGTTGGAGCCAGGCTTAACTCAAAAACCTTTAGCTGCCACAACAAAAGAAGATTTGTCAAAAATTTCACACTGCAGGTCATTTACCACAGCTTGCTAAACTTGTCCCAAATACACTGTCCTTTCAGATGCAAAGTTACTTCATTCAAATGCTTTTACAGCCGATAATCATTTCCTCCACATACATTCCATTCTTCCATTTATTGCATTTTTACGGCCAATGTGCTAACTATATCCAGACAGCACAGAATTGGATTTACCTGTCTGAGGAAATCAGACCTCACCATACACAACACAAAGTCCACTGTCAAACCATCATTTGCAATTTACCTATACTAATACAGTTCTGACTCTGTCAATGTAAAATTGAAAAACCAGATTATAATATTGTTTATTTTAATTTTTGCAGGTAAATTATCAGTGTATATTCTTTCATCAGTACATTAGTACAATTTCAGCCAAACACGTAAATAAATAACTTTTAAATATTTTGTTTATGTGAAAAATTAGGTTATTCACAGAGAAAATACTTTGACACAAAAATCAAAGTTATTCGAACTTTATTCAGGCCAAATCCACCACCCGCTTGTGATTATAACTCAAAAATCTACAATTTTGCTCAAGATTTTTAATTTTATGCCACTATTTAGGATTGAATTTAAATGGCGTGATACTCACGTTGGTTTGCCGCAGATTTTCCGATGGTACCACTGTTTGCAGTTGGTGAAGTACTTCTTGTTGGATCCCATTATTTGCTGCATAGCACATACATTGGGGCTGAGGGGGAACACACACACACACATTTTTCTTTTTAAAGCAAAGAACGGTGACCAAGGGCTTTCCAGGAAGCAGCAAGAGCATAATCCATCTGCTGTCCAGCTCTTCAATGGAACCATTGTTTCAAATCAAGACTAAATTAAAAACGGTTATACCAAATTTGAACTTCTTTTACCATAGAGCAACACAACACTGCCAACACTGTTTTCGTAGTTATGTAGGTTTTTAAAAAATTCTTAATGAACAGGAACATGCTTAGACTTCTGTCTTTATAACATACTTTAATTTGAATGTAAAATTCAGCCTTTTTGATCCTGGGACAAATATATATCTTTTAAATCAGATTCATTAGTTTTTTCACATGCACTTTATATTTATAGAGTGCAGCATGTTTGGTCACATTTGCATTACGTTGAATTAAAGGTAAGATGTGCAGTAATTTCATACAGAACTTTTGTTAAACTTTCTTTAAAAGTTGCTTACCCATGCTGTCTGCCTCTGATCCTGCTGTGCTGTAATACTTGTTTGTAGGGTAAAAAAGCACTGGTGCAAACTAAAACCAAAGGAAAAACAAATAGAACAAAATAATTCATGCTGACTGAAGACTTCAGCCTCTTTCGTCTGCAGAAATCCAAGCAGTCTCCTGAGGTAAAAGGCTGCCTTTAACTGAGCTGCAATTTATAGGGCCCTGAGCTGAAGGGGCGGAGAGGAACAGTTAACATGCAAAATCCTAACTGATGTAACTAGTGGGCAGGTCAGGACCCCACAGACTGGGGGAGTAACACAGAGCTTTGTCATTGAAACATTAAAGAAACATCTCTCTCTCTCTTCCTATTTGCTTTGTTGTGGTAGAATGATTGCATAATTCTATGCTTTTAAGGTTAAAACAAATTAAACAAAGTTTTAAAGATTATATAGTGTTACACATGGAAATGAAATAATATAGGCGTTTGAAGGTTAAAAAGAGACACAAAGGTTATGGGAGCATCGGAATAGGAATAGATCTTTCAGCACCTTGAACATGTTCTGCTATTCAGTACACTGGACGAAGCAAGCATGTAGCTAAGAGCACATATTATATCAATATTTATCATAGGTACGTTTGAACAAACTCAAGATTTATGTTAGGGTCCCCTGTTGGCTCAGCAGGTTTAGGTGATGAACAATTGAGCTGTAAAAACTAGGAAGAGCAGATTTGATCTTTGATTTTTTTGCTGAATTAGCTCATCTCAAATGGAGAGGATAGAAGGCATGACAATTGGCATTGCTGTCCGAGATCAGGGAGAGGATAATCAACTAGAGTTCCTGCATTGAATCAGTATAAGTACCTTAATGGAAGTAGACATGTTTATAGACATTAGGCTGAATTATTAACTGAGAAAAGCAGGGGAGATGGAGTCGATTGAGCAGTTAACATGCCAGGAATCTGCTCCCTGATCCAAACTTGCCTCCGACCTTTTTAATTTCCGGCTTTAACTGAGGACAGAAGATGGCCAACCCAATCCAAGGAGGGAAGCAGGAACTCTAAACACAAGAAAGAGTTTGCAAACCTCATTGTCATTCCACTTTTGAACTTTAACAACTGTCAGCCAGTCGAGCACCGGGAAACCTGGCAGATTTCACAAGACAAATAGCAGATTCAGGAGTTACGTGTTATCATGCCTCCCGCTTGGATCCAGGTCCCTTCCTGAGGAGTCTCCAAGATCAATGCTTCCTCTAAGACCTCCAAATTCCCCACACCACTGGACCCTTCTCTCCCTCCCTGCACCACTAGGCCCTGCTCTCTCCATTGCTGGTTTGCCGTTTACCTTAGGTGACTCTTGCCAAATCTACAATAGGTTTATTTACAATACTTTAAAATCACTTTAGAACTGACTGGATTTTCTGTACAAAGCCATCACTCTCAGAATTGGCAGCCCCACAATTTGAACCCTCCCATACCCTGATCACCAAACCCCCACCACCGTCGAAACATCCCACTCTGGTTGATGCCCCTCCTACTGGCACCCCCCAGCCCACTGAACTCCTACTTTCTAGACATGAAGATACCTGCTCTCTGACCATGATCAGTGACAGGCTCACTGCCCAACTGAAGACCCAGCTATCAGTCTGGCTGGGCCTTCAGGTGAGGAACCAATCATTAACATTAAGCACACACTGTTGAATTAAAACTTCACAGCCTGAAATGCATTCCCATGCCAACTGTAATGTTTATCGTCTAATAACTGAAATGTTCCTAAATTACAGGTTCTGTCCCCCTGACATTCAGACCAAGGCACTTCCTGTGAGTCAGGTCAGTAAAAGTTCTGCAATTGTGCCATTGGCCAAATCGTGTTGGAGCAAGGCATTTCATGGTATGTGCTTTGCACAGACTTTATTCCCTACCCTGTAGTTTAAAGCATTTTTCTTGGAAGTGCGAGTTTACAACTACTTTGAGGCCATTAGGGTTTGTGAATGATAGAATCAAGAGTGTCCATCTGTAACCAATGAGATTAAAATATTGAGAAAGAAACAGAAATGATGGAGAAATAGTGTGAATTTGAGTCAAATACAGATAAATAAATAGAGAGGGAAAGAAAGATTGGATAAGTAGCAATAAAAGAAACAGAAAGAACTGAAAGAATAAAAATTGTAAAATGTAAAATTAGATTTTATTATTTTCAAATAACTCATTATTTCCTTTCACAGCCAGAGAACTTAATTGGCATCGCATTAACAATCATCGCTTCATTGAAATTACACTTCCACTCTTAATTACTCTAACTTTCTTCAATTAGTTTAATGACCAATTAATGTGCAAATCCAGCATGTTCTTCAAAGTAATAGGAAGACTAAGGGCAAGATGTTGTTGATGCAAAGCAAATGATGGTGCGATTTTAATGGACCAGCAAGTTTTGGAGATTTGCAAGGCTGGCATACCTTTTAATACCCTGAATTTGCTGGATGGTTTGTGCACTAATGAAGACATACGTATTTAAAATGCTGTTATTTTTCAAGCAAGATTCAGCCCATTGAATTAGTTATGATGCCTCGAATCCTGACCTGCTGTGCTTTAACAGGCCCAGGTCATGCTCAGTCTAGCTCCTGGAGCTGTTCCTGATGCTCTCTTCTCCCAACTGTCCCTCCAACCAGAGTACATAAGCAATGCTGTCACTTATGACAAGCAAAGAGGGCTTAGTGAAGATAATTTAAGGTAAAAATTAGGAAAAAAACTTAATATGATAGTTTGTCAATGCTGTGGAAATCCCATAATCTCTACAGCACAATCGTCCCTATATTCCTTTGTAAGAAGTGTTACAACCCCAGGTTAAAGTCCAACAGGTTTGTTTTGAAATCACTACCTTTCGGAGCACTGCTCCTTTCTCAGGTGAATGAAGAGGTGGGTTTGAAAAACGTATATATAGACAAAGTCAAAGATGCAATACGATACTTTGAATGCAAGTCTTTGCAGGTAATTAAGTCTACAGGTCCAGGCGGAGCAACTGGAGAGAGGGATAATCACAGGTTAAAGAGGTGTGAATTGTCTCAAGCCAGGACAGTTGGTAGGATTTCGCAAGCCCAACCCAGATGGTGGGGCTGAATGTAATGCAACGTGAATCCAAGGTCCCGGTTGAAGCCGTACTCATGTGTGCGGAACTTGGCTGTAAGTTTCTGCTCGGTGATTCTGCATTGTCGCGCATCCTGAAGCCACCTTGGAGAAGGCTTACCCGAAGACGCCCTTGTCTGCTGAAGTGTTTCCCAGCACTCTACACCAGCATCCCCCATGACGACGGCATTGCTGCAACAGCCTCAGTACTCAGCACCAACAACTGCCCAATCTCCAGACGCAATTCTGCAACTCATTCGCTTCATTCTGGATCACAACGTCTTCACCTTCGACAACACGTTTTTCATCCAGACACACGGAGCAGCCATGGGGAACAAATTCACACCTCAATATGCCAACATCTTCATGCACAAGTTTGAACAAGACCTCCTCACCGCACAGGACCTTCAACCAATGTTATACACCAGATAATCAATGACATTTTTTTCCTTTGGACCCACAGTGAAGAATCGCTGAAACGACTACACAATGACATCAATAAGTTCCATCCCACCATCAGACCCACCATGGACTACTCTCCAGAATCGTTTGCATTTTTGGACACACTCATCTCCATCAAGGACGGTCACCTGAGCACTTCGCATTACCGCAAGCCCACGGATAACCTCACAATGCTCCACTTCTCCAGCTTCCACCCTAAACACATTAAAGAAGCCATCCCCAATAGACAAGCCCTCCGTATGCACAGGATCTGCTCAGACGAGGAGGAGCGTAACAGACATCGACAGACGCTGAAAGATGCCATTGTATGAACGGGATATGACGCTCAACCAATCGATCGACAGTTCCAACGTGCCACAGCAAAAAACCGCACCAACCTCCTCAGAAGACAAACACGGGACACAACCGACAGAGTACCCTTTGTTGTCCAGTACTTCCCCGGAGCGGTGAAACTACGACATCTTCTTCGCAGCCTTCAACACAACATTGATGAAGACAAACATCTTGCCAAGGTCATCCTCACACCCCAATACTTGCTTTCAAACAACCACGCAACCTCAAACAAACCATTGTTTGCAGCAAACTATCCAGCCTTCAGAACAGTGACCACGACACCACACAACCCTGCCATGGCAATCTCTGCAAGACGTGCCAGATCATCGACATGGGTACCACCATTACACATGAGAACACCACCCACCAGGTACGTGGTACATACTCATGCGACTCGGCCAACATTGTCTCCCTCATACGCTGCAGGAAAGGATGGCCCGAAGCATGGTGCATTGGCAAGACCATGCAGACGCTACGGCAATGGATGAACGGACATCACGCAACAATCGCCAAGCAGAAATGTTCCCTTCCTATAGGGGAACACTTCAGCAGTCAGGGGCATTCAGCCTCTGATCTACGGGTAAGCGTTCTCCAAGGCGGCGTTCAGGATGCGCAACAATGCAGAATCACCAAGCAGAAACCTGTAGCCAAGTTCCGCACACATGAGTACGGCCTCAACCTGGACCTTGGATTCATGTCGCATTACATTCAGCCACCACCATCTGGGCTGGACTTGCGAAATCCTCCCAACTGTCCTGGCTTGACACAACTCACACCTCTTTAACCTGTGGTTATCCCTCTCTCCAGTTGCTCCGTCTGGACCTGTAAAGGCTTAATTACCCGCAAAGACTCACATTCAAAGTATTGTGTTGCATCTTTGACTTTGTCTATATATATGCTTCTGGAACCCACCTCTTCATTCACCTGAGGAAGGAGCAGTGCTCTGAAAGCTAGTGATTCAAAACAATCCTGTTGGACTTTAACCTGGTGTTGTAACACTTCTTACTGTGCTCACCCCAGTCCAATGCCGGCATCTCCACATCATATATTCCTTTGGGTTCAAATAAGTTCCCTTTAAATTCTTGTAGCAACTCTGGTCAGTCAGTTTCTGAAGACTATCCTATAAGGTTTTAGAAAGAAATGTGATATTGGGCAGTTTTCCATCCAACCCACTTAAAATAGCATTTCAATGATATCAGGGAAGCACAATTTGTAAGGCACTGTTTCTTTCTGCTGTTTTCAGGCTGAAGTCCAATTGACCATCAGCCAGTTCCCAGTGGGAACAGGATAGTAAATCAACTTTTGTGCTCATAGAATCACAGAATGGCCAGAGCACAGAAGGAGACCATTTAGCCTGTCACGTCTGAGCCAGCTCTCTGCAAGAGCACCTCAGCTAGTCCCACTCCCCTGCCCTTTCCCTATAGTTTTCCTAGGTCTCTGTATTCCTGCACCCCTTTAGCTTCCATTGCCTCTCCTTATTCTTCCTAGCAAAACATACCACTTCACACTTAATCCATTAAATTTCATCTGCCACGTGTCCACCCATTCCATCAGCCTATGTCCTCTTGAAGTCCATCACTATCTCCCTCACAGTTCTTGATATTTCCAAGTTTTGTGTCATTTGTAAACGTTGAGATGACTGTACATTTTCTTTTTGTGTGACTTTAAGACCAAAGTGAAACTGTGGGTATTCTGAAAGATGAGTAACTGGTTTCCTGGTTATGCATCATTGCAATCCAATGGTGACCTGAGGTGGCTATTGGGGTGAAAGTTGAAGCCAAAAGTAAATAGAAAGCTAATTTCAGTGGCGTCTGGTTCTGGCCAGTCTTGTAGCAGACAGTTCAGAACTCAGAATTTGTGTCAGGGAAGTCAGCTGAGCTTTCTACAAATAGATTAATTTTCTGTTTCACAGCAAGAAGAAAATTCAACTCCAGGTACTTTTGGTGAGGCAGTGAGCAAGCTGAACGTTTCTATCAGAGAACCGGACTGTGAAGCGGGTGTGTTGGTTGGTTGGTGAAGCGAGCATTCTGGATAGCTGCTGGATTGTTATGGCCCGAGTGGGACAGAGTTAGCAGTTGTGTACCTCATTGGTGTTAACCATGTCGAGGGTCTTGAGATGGAATATAACTGTTGGTGTTTCCGAATCAAGGGTTAAAATGATTCAATGGAAACTGAGAGACTGCACACAACAAAGATTAAATTGAAAAACCTGTCACATTTATGCAGGAATGAATGTGAGTGCTTGTAACTAGGTGAGGTGTAGCTTTATTGTATCAGCAGTGCAGAGTGAAATTTACCTTTCCATTTGAAATATCCTGGGCGGGATTCTCCCATCCCATGACAGAGTGTCCACGCCGTCGTAAACGCCGTTGTAAATGCCGTCGCATTTTATGACGGTGTGAACGGGCCATTGCCAGGAGTAATTCTGGCCCCTACAGGGGGTCAGCACGGCGCTGGAGCGGTTCGCGCCGTTCCAGCTGCCGATCCTGGCACAAACTGGACACCGCGGGATCCGCGCATGCGCAGTGGCACCAGCGCCAACGCGCGCATGCGCGGTGGCCTCCTTCAACGCGCTGGCCCCGACGCAACATAGCGCAGGGCTACAGGGGCCGGCGCGTAGGAAAATAGGCCGAGGGACAGAGAGGCTGGCCCGCCGATTGGTGGGCCCCGATCGCGGGCCAGGCCGCATTGGAGGCCCATGGGGTCGGAGCCCCCCCTCCCCCCCCCACAGGCCACCACCCGACCCTTGCACGCAGAGTTCCCGCTGGCTGCGAGCAGGTGTGGACGGCGCCGGCGGGACTCAGCATTTTAACAATGGCCGCTCGGCCCATCCCGAGCCGAGAATCGTCAGGCCGGCCACGTACAGCGGCCCACGACCTGCGCCGTGCCAACTACGCTGGCGCCAATGGCACCGATTCTCTGCTCTGCAGAGTATCGCGTGCCGGCGTCGGGGGGCATGGCCCGGTCACGGAGATTCTGCGGCCCGGACCCGGGCTGAGAGAATCCCGCCCCCTTTGCCTGTTAAGTAATGTTTGAATTACAGTGGTTTGTTATAGTAAAGGTTTAAAAAGTGAAATCTTGTCTGTGGTGTTCTTTGTGATGCTGTTTTCCGGATGGATGTTGTAGTGTTCACAAAGACCACAGAAGCTAAGTTCATTAACAAAACTAACATTTATTTACACTACTTAAATTAAGTTCGACCACTTACTCTGTAGTAAACAATAATGATGGTAATCTACACTCTACTAACACTAGTCTCTACACTCTAACTCTAACTGTACTCTTTCCTCTCTAGATATCTCCTATGCACTCTACTCCAGCCTTCACTCTGTCTCCCAGAAGTCTGAGAGTCAGTGTTTTACATAGTACTGCATCTAGCTCCATCCAGTGGTTAATTGTAACATGACATTAACTCTTTGTATACTGAACATTTCTATAATGTCACCTTGTTCATCGGTTTTCCTTCAACTGGCTTTAGCCCGTCCACCGCCTGCAAATCAACGGCAAGGTCCCGTAAAACTCTCCTCAACGTGAAGTAATAGACCAGTTTAATCAGATGACGTTAGCAGCAGGTTAATAAATTTAAGTTGTATAACACTTCTGTTGTAATAAAACAGTAGTGTGAGCAATTCCATGTTAGTTCTGCTGGATTATTTGAATGACCGATGCATCAAAATGATTTCATTTCAAGTTGTGTTCCCGAAGTTTAAAATATCATCTGAGCAATGTTGTTTTTGGCTGATCTCCGACAGCATACAGCATGATCAAAGAATCCTACAAGTGATAACAAACTCTCAGTGTGAATTTCTGCGCAAAGGATAGAGTTTCAGAAAATTCCACGCTGTAGGAGGCAGCTTCAAAGGCAGGAGAATAAAAACATAAAGCCTTGATGCTGGCTGCTGCCTGTTGTATTGGCATCGAAGGGGGAAATTTTTTATAATGTAATGGGGACTACACTTCCTATGTTGTCATGTGGCACTGAGCCAATAATGCATGGAAGCCATGCAAACTCCAAGTTGAACCCTTGATTTTGCTGAGTCAGCTGATCTCACTGAGGATAGCCATGACCATGATGCGATGGACCTCGGCGCAACATCAAGGGCCGAAGGGCTTGTACTGCGCTGTAATGTTCTATGTTCTAAGTGTCCCCAGCTAAGCAGCAAAAATCAAGCAGAGTTTCAACTCCTTCAAAAGTATCATATATTTGTTAAGTTGTACGCATGCGAATGTCAAGTAAGGATGGGATCAGATGTTTCTCACAGAAAAACAATGTGTTAATAGCTAACGTAGTAGATTGCAAAATGAAGACACTGATGTTATTTTCTGCCAGCACCAGTATGAACTTTTCTTGATCCATCTCAGCAGGAAAGTTGGTTAACCAGTCCCTTGTAAATGGCGATGTGGGATGATGGACAATGTTTTGTGTTTAAAGACAGCTGAGCTTCTCAGTGGTTTCTCATTGTCGGTCTTTTTTGAACTGATCTAAGATGGTAGCTTACAGAGATCGCTGCATGGCAGAGGTGACCTGACTACGGCAAGGCAGATAGGACTTGTAGTACTGTTGCAGTTCAAAATCCAAACATCCCCCTTTTGCTGTCGAACAAAAGACAAATTTGCATGAACCATTTCTCAGTCAGAACATTGTATTGTTCTGTTTACAGTAGTGCTCTGGTTGCATTTTCTTTTAAATTCATTTTTACGGGAGGTGGGCATCGTTGGCTAGGCCAGCATTTGTTGCCCATCCCAAGTTGCTCTTGAGAAGTGGTGGTGAGCTGCCTTCTAGAACTGCTGCAGTCTATGTGTTGTAGGTACATCCACTGTGCTTTTAAGGAGGGAGTTCTGACCCAGAGACAGTGAAGGACGGCGATATATTTCCACCTTACAGACCACTATCACCATTCCTGGGTATGTCCTATCTCAGCGGCAGGACAGACCCAGCAGAGGTGGCGGCACAGTGTTCTCCAGTCGGGAGGGAATTGCCCAGGGAGTCCCCAACATCGACTCAGGACCCCATGAAGTCTCATGGCTTCAGTTTAAACATGGGCAAGGAAACCGCCTGCTGATAACCATGTTCCGGCCACCATCAGCTGATGAATCAGTACACCTCCATGTTGAACACCACTTGGAGGAAGCACTATGGGTGGCAAGGGCACAGAATATGCTCTGGGTGGGGGACTTGTCCATTACCAAAATTGGCTCTGTACTACCACCACAGACCGAGTTGGCCAGGTCCTAAAGGACATAGCTGCTAGACTGGGACTGCAGCAGGTGGTGAGGGAACCAACAAGAGGGAAACACGTACTTGACCTCATTCTCACCAACCTGCCTGCTGCAGATGCATCTGTCCATGACAGTATTGGTAGAAGTGGCCACCACACAGTCCTTGTGGACACAAAGTCCTGTCTTCACATTGAGAATACCCTCCATCGTGTTGTGTGGCACTACCACTGTGCTAAATGGGATAGACTTCGAACAGATCTAGCAACTGAAGACTGGGCATTCATGAGGCACTGTGGGCCATCAGCAACAGCATAATTGTATTCAACCTCATGGCCCGGCATATCCCCCACTCTACCGTTACCACCAAGCCAGGGGATCAACCCTGGTTCAATGAAAAGTGCAGGAGAGCATGCCAAGAGCAACATCAGGCATACCGAAAAATGAGGTATCAACCTGGTGAAGCTACAACCCAGGACTACTTGTGTGCCAAACAGCATAAGCAGCAAGTAATAGATCGAACTTAATTATAATTTAGAGGGGTATCTAAGCCAGAGATCGGAGAGTACTATATTTAGCTTTTTCATTTATATTAGCAATCTAGTGCTAGGAAACAGATAGTTAACATTAACTTTTAATTTTAATTAATTGACGCAATGTCAGTTAGAGGGGTGCAGTGCTCTGACTGTGAGATGTGGCAGGTCCGGGAGGCTTCCAGCATCCCGGATGGCTTCATCTGCAGAAAGTGCACCCAACTGGAGCTCCTCACAGACCGCATGGTTTGGTTGGAGCAGCAATTGGATGCACTTAGGTGCATGCAGGTGGCGGAAAGCGTCATAGATCGCAGTTATATAAATGTGATCACACCCAAGGTGCAGGCAGAGAAATGGGTGACCACCAGAAAGGGCAGGCAGTCACTGCAGGAATCCCCTGTGGTTGTCCCCCTCTCAAACAGGTATACCCCTTTGGATACTGTCGGGGGGGATAGCCTATCAGGGGAAAACAGCAGCAGCCAGAGCAGTGGCACCACGGCTGGCTCTGATGTTCAAAAGGGAGGGTCAAAGCACAGAAGAGCAATAGTCATAGGGGACTCTTATAGTCAGGGGCACAGATAGGCGCTTCTGTGGCGTGAAAGAGACTCCAGGATGGTATGTTGCCTCCCTGGTGCCAGGGTCCAGGATGTCTCCGAACGGGTAGAGGGCATCCTGAAGGGGGAGGGCAAACAGGCAGAGGTCGTTGTACATATTGGTACTAACGACATAGGCAGGAAGGGGCATGAGGTCCTGCAGCAGGAGTTCAGGGAGTTAGGCAGAAAGTTAAAAGGCAGGACCTCTAGGGTTGTAATCTCGGGATTACTCCCTGTGCCACGTGCCAGTGAGGCTAGAAATAGGAAGATAGAGCAGCTAAACACGTGGCTAAACAGCTGGTGTAAGAGGGAGGGTTTCCGTTATCTGGACCACTGGGAGCTCTTCCGGGGCAGGTGTGACCTATATAAGAAGGACGGGTTGCATCTAAACTGGAGAGGCATAAATATCCTGGCCGCGAGGTTTGCTAGTGTCACACGGGAGGGTTTAAACTAGTATGGCAGGGGGGTGGGCACGGGAGCAATAGGTCAGAAGGTGAGAGCATTGAGGGAGAACTAGGGAATAGGGACAGTGGGGCTCTGAGGCAGAGCAGACAGGGAGAAGTTGCTGAACACAGCGGGTCTGGTGGCCTGAAGTGCATATGTTTTAATGCAAGAAGTATTACGGGTAAGGCAGATGAACTTAGAGCTTGGATTAGTACTTGGAACTATGATGTTGTTGCCATGTACTGCGGGAGGACACCTCAGAGGGCAGTGAGGCTATATGGGTAGAGATCAGGAATAAGAAGGGTGCAGTCACAATGTTGGGGGTTTACTACAGGCCTCCCAACAGCCAACGGGAGATAGAGGAGCAGATAGGTAGACAGATTTTGGAAAAGAGTAAAAACAACAGGGTTGTGGTGATGGGAGACTTCAACTTCCCCAATATTGACTGGGACTCACTTAGTGCCAGGGGCTTAGACGGGGCGTAGTTTGTAAGGAGCATCCAGGAGGGCTTCTTAAAACAATATGTAGACAGTCCAACTAGGGAAGGGGCGGTACTGGACCTGGTATTGGGGAATGAGCCCGGCCAGGTGGTAGAAGTTTCAGTAGGGGAGCATTTCGGGAACAGTGACCACAATTCAGTAAGTTTTAAAGTGCTGGTGGACAAGGATAAGAGTGGTCCTAGGATAAATGTGCTAAATTAGGGGAAGGCTAATTATAACAATATTAGGCGGGAACTGAAGAACATAGATTGGGGGTGGATGTTTGAGGGCAAATCAACATCTGACATGTGGGAGGCTTTCAAGTGTCAGTTGAAAGGAATTCAGGACCGGCATGTTCCTGTGAGGAAGAAGGATAAATACGGCAATTTTCGGGAACCTTGGATAACGAGAGATATTGTAGGCCTCGTCAAAAAGAAAAAGGAGGCATTTGTCAGGGCTAAAAGGCTGGGAACAGACGAAGCCTGTGTGGAATATAAGGAAAGTAGGAAGGAACTTAAGCAAGGAGTCAGGAGGGCTAGAAGGGGCCACGAAAAGTCATTGGCAAATAGGGTTAAGGAAAATCCCAAGGCTTTTTACACGGACATAAAAAGCAAGAGGGTAGCCAGGAAAAGGGTTGGCCCACTGAAGGATAGGCAAGGGAATCTATGTGTGGAGCCACAGGAAATGGGCGAGGTACTAAATTAATACTTTGCATCAGTATTCACCAAAGAGAAGAAATTGGTAGATGTTGAGTCTGGAGAAGGGTGTGTAGATAGCCTGGGTCACATTGAGATCCAAAAAGACGAGGTCTTGGGCGCCTTAAAAAATATTAAGGTAGATAAGTCCCCAGGGCCTGATGGGATCTACCCCAGAATACTGAAGGAGGCTGGAGAGGAAATTGCTGAGGCCTTGACAGAAATCTTTGGATCTTCACTGTCTTCAGGTGATGTCCCGGAGGACTGGAGAATAGCCAATGTTGTTCCTCTGTTTAAGAAGGGAAGCAAGGATAATCCAGAGAACTACAGGCCGATGAGCCTTACTTCAGTGGTAGGGAAATTACTGGAGAGAATTCTTCGAGACAGGATCTACTCCCATTTGGAAGCAAATGGACGCATTAGTGAGAGGCAGCATGGTTTTGTGAAGGGGAGGTCGTGTCTCACTAACTTGATAGAGTTTTTCGAGGAGGTCACAAAGATGATTGATGCAGGTAGGGCAGTGGATGTTGTCTATATGGACTTCAGTAAGGCCTTTGACAAGGTCCCTCATGGTAGACTAGTACAACAGGTGAATTCACACAGGATCAGGGGTGAGCTGGCAAGGTGGATACAGAACTGGCTAGGTCATAGAAGGCAGAGAGTAGCAATGGAAGGATGCTTTTCTAATTGGAGGGCTGTGACCAGTGGTGTTCCACAGGGATCAATGCTGGGACCTTTGCTGTTTGTAGTATATATAAATGATTTGGAGGAAAATGTAACTGGTCTGATTAGTAAGTTTGCAGACGACACAAAGGTTGGTGGCATTGCGGATAGCGATGAGGACTGTCAGAGGATACAGCAGGATTTAGATTGTTTGGAGACTTGGGCGAAGAGATGGCAGATGGAGTTTAATCCGGACAAATGTGAGTTAATGCATTTTGGAAGGTCTAATGCAGGTAGGGAATATACAGTGAATGGTAGAACCCTCAAGAGTATTGAAAGTCAAAGAGATCTAGGAGTACAGGTCCACAGGTCACTGAAAGGGGCAACACAGGTGGAGAAGGTAGTCAAGAAGGCATACGGCATGCTTGCCTTCATTGGCCGGGGCATTGAGTATAAGAATTGGCAAGTCATGTTGCAGCTGTATAGAACCTTAGTTAGGCCACACTTGGAGTATAGTGTTCAATTCTGGTCGCCACACTACCAGAAGGATGTGGAGGCTTTAGAGAGAGTGCAGAAGAGACTTACCAGAATGTTGCCTGGTATGGAGGGCATTAGCTATGAGGAGCGGTTGAATAAACTCGGTTTGTTCTCACTGGAATGAAGGAGGTTGAGGGGCGACCTGATAGAGGTCTACAAAATTATGAGGGGCATAGACAGAGTGGATAGTCAGAGGCTTTTCCCCAGGGTAGAGGGGTCAATTTCTAGGAGGCATAGCTTTAAGGTGAGAGGGGCAAGGTTTAGAGTAGATGTACGAGGCAAGTTTTTTTACACAGAGGGTAGTGAGTGCCTGGAACTCGCTACCGGAGGAGGCGGTGGAAGCAGGGACGAGAGTGACATTTAAGGGGCATCTTGACAAATACATGAATAGGATGGGAATAGAGGGATACGGACCCAGGAAGTGTAGAAGATTGTAGTTTAGTCGGGCAGCATGGTCGGCACGGGCTTGGAGGGCCGAAGGGCCTGTTCCTGTGATGTACTTTTCTTTGTTCTTTGTTCTTAACTAAGTGATTCCACAACAAACGCATCAGATGCAAGCTCTGTAGTCCTGCCACATGCAGCTGTGAATGGTGGTGGACAATTAAACAACTCACTGGAGGAGGAGGCTCCATGAATATCTCCATCCTCAATGATGGACGAGCCAAGCACATATGTGCAAAAAACAAGGCTGAAGCATTCGCAACAATCTTCAGCCAGAAGTGCCAAGTGGATGATCTATCTCGGTCTCCTCCAGAGGTCCCCAGCATCACAGATGTCAGTCTTCAGCCAATACGATTCACTCCACATGATATCAAGAAACGGCTGAAGGCAGTGGATACTGTAAATGCAATAGGCCCTGACAATATCCCAGCAACAGTACTGAAGACTTATGCTCCAGAACTTGCCGCACCCCTAGCCAAGCTATTCCAGTACAGCTACAACATTGGCATCGATCCGGCAATGTGGAAAATTTCCCAGGTGTGTCCTGTACACAAGAAACACGACAAATCAAATCCAGCCAATTACTACCCTATCAGTTTACTATCCATCGTCAGCAAAATAACGGAAGGAGTCATCAACAGTGCTATCAAGTGGCACTTACTCAGCAATAACCTGCTCACGGACACTCAGTTTGAGTTCCACCAGGGTCACTCAACTCCTGACCTCATTATAGCCTTGGTTCAAACATGGACAAAAGAGCCGAATGCCAGAAGTGAGGTGAGAGTAACTGCTATTGACATCAAGGCAGCATTTGACTGCATATGGCATCAAGGTGCCCGAGCTAAACTGGAGTCAATGGGAATCAGGGGAGAAACTCTCTGCTGGTTGCAGTCATACCTGGCTCAAAGGAAGATGGTTGTCTTGGTTGGAGGTCAATCACCCTCAGCTACTAGCCACTTCTCCAGGTCATCACTGCAGGAGTTTCTCAAGGTAGTGTCCTACACCCAACCATCTTCAGCTGCTTCATCAACGACCTTCCTTCCATCATAAGGTCAGGAGTGAGGATGTTTGCGGATGACTGCACAATGTTCAGCACCATTCGCGACTCCTCAGATAATGAAGCAGTCTCAAGTCCAAATTCAGCAAGACCTGGACAATATCCAGGCTTGGGCTGACAAGTGGCAAGTTACATTCCCGCCACACAAGTGCCAGGCAATGACCATCTCCTGCAAGAGAGGACCTAACCACCACCCCTTGACACTCAATGGCATTACCATTGCTGAATCCACCTCATTCAAAATCCTGGGGATTACCATTGATCAGAAACTGAACTGGACTAGCCATATTAATACTGTGGCTACCAGGTGTTGCCAATAATGTTGGTGTTTTTTGGTCCCACCCAGCAGCGTTGCCAATACTGTGGATATTTCTTAGTGAAATCATCATATTATCTTAGTGAACCACAAGCCTTCCCTTATATCGATCAAATGACCAAACAATCAGTTAGTTAGTTCAAAAGATGGTTTATTTACATACACAAGAGTTATCTCGACATGCAAACACAACATCTACTACGAGTTAAACTACACCTATCAGCTACAATAACCTATACTTAACTTCAGGGCAACCGGCACTGTGCAAATGGATAAGGCCTTAATCTGGATTTCACTTGGCTGGTTCGAAGAAAGTGGCTCTGTCTCTGCTGGGCTCATCCGTCAAGTAGCGAACATTGGTCTTGAACTTAGCTGGTTGTTCTTGCTGCAATTGGGTTGGCACAGGCTGGATCCAAAAGAGACAGAACACATGGCTGTGTCCTCTTTTATCCTTCTGGGATTTCGCACTCTTTGGGGCGGTCCTTAACCTTGGATCTAATAGTTCGACAGGGCTCTGATCACTGTCTTCGACTTCGGCCAATAAAGGGGTGGGTGCCTTGGTAGCTGGGTGGGTCCTTAGTGGTCATTGACCTTGGCAGTTGTGCTTTCTGAGTAAAGGGAGTGTCGCCGATCAGTCTGTGGCTGTACCGGTTGCTTGATTGGAGTTCTATTGTCCTGGGAAAATGGGCCATTAAAATGCAAACGAGCGGGCGTTTCGATCAGGTCTGGTTACCTGTGTTTTAGATACACATAGGCTGTGTATCTGTCTGAGTCCTGGGTTGGCCATAATTCCCATGGTCCTTTACAGGTGGCCATCTCAGATGGCTACGCAGGGCAGGTCAAAGGCTAGGAATCCTATGGCGAGTAACTCACCACCTGACCCCCCCCCCCCCCAAAATGCTGTTCACCATCTACAAGGCACAAGTTAGGAGTGTAATGGAATACGTTCCATTTGCCTGGATGAGTGCAGCTCCAACTACACTCAAGAACCTTGTCACCATCCAGGACAAAGCAGCCCGTTTGATTGCTCCCCTTCCACAAATACTCAAACTCTCCACCACCAACGAACATTGGCAGCAGTGTGTACCATCTAAGGTTCCTCAGGCAGCACTTTCCAAACCCACGACCACTACCATCTAGAAGGACAAGAGCAGCAGATACCTGGGGACCCCACCATCTGGAGGTTCCCCTCCTAGTCACTCACCCACCCTGACTTGGAAATATATCACTGTTTCTTCACTGTCACTGGGGCAACATCCTGCTAGTCCCTCCCTAACAGCACAGTGGGTGTACCTACACCTCAAGGACGGCAGCGGTTCAAGAAGGCAGCTCACCACCACTTTCTGAAGGGCAACTAGGGATGGGCAATAAATGCTGGCCCAGCCAGCGATGCCCACATGCCATAACTGAATAAATAAATAACATGCTGATTTATGTTTTCCTTCAGAGAATCCCACCTCATGTTTTGTGTTTAAAGACAGCAGAACTTCTTCTCAGTACTTTCTGATTATCAGTCTTTTATTCAGTTGATCTAATATGGCAGTTTGGAGGGGTTACCTCGTGGCAGAGATCATCTGACTATGGCAAGCTAGGTAGAATTTGAATTGCCTTTCAAAACCCAAATAGACAGGAGTCTGGAAAGCCGCCTGGTTTCATTGGCTTAGGAACCAGCAACCACAGGAACCTCAAGACCCTGGGTGGTGGCAGAAGCAAAAGCACCTTTTTGGTGGAAGCATGCAGAGTTCTGAGAATCTTATCTATCATTTCTACCTCCAGTCATTGGCTTTGAGTTGGCCTTAGTACATTAAGAATATAAAACAGAATTTTACAGTAGATTTCAAATGTTTCTGGCCCTTTCAAGGCAGCTCCTTTCTTTCTACCACTACAATGGCTGTCTTGATACACGATCACCTCTTGTCCCATGTAAAAAGGACCAGTAATCCAAATCATATAAATCATAGAATTCACAGTGCAGGAGGCCATTCAGCCCATCAAGTCTGCTCTTGGAAAGAGCACCCTACCCAAGCCCACACCTCCACCCTATCTCCATAACCCAGTAACCCCACCCAACACTAAGGGCAATTTTGGACACTATGGGCAATTTAGCATGGCCAATCCACCTAACCTGCACATCTTTGGACTGTGGGAGGGAACGGGAGCACCCGGAGGAAACCCACGCAGACACGGGGAGAAAGTGCAAACTTCAAACACACAGTGGCCCAAGCCGGGAATCGAACCTGGGACCCTGATGCTGTGAAGCAACTGTGCTAACCACTATGCTACCGTGCTGCCCTCTCTGTAAATGGAATCCTCTCTGCGTTATTAATGACTGCTGGCACAGGAAGTAGGTTTGTGTTCTGGCCGAGTTAGGTCTGCAGGCAGAAACCAGACACCTCCTCTGGCAAAACAAATCTGCTCTGGAGCAAATTCAAGCCTTCACTGTCCAGGCTGGTAAGTGAAAAATAGTCACAGTCATCGAGTCACTTACAACACTGAAGGAGGCCATTTTGCCCATCGAGTCTACGCCAGCTCTCCATTCGTACCATTCCCCTGCTCAATCCCGGTGACCCTGCTGGTTTATTTCCTTCAAATGCCCACCCAATTTCCTATTGAAGTCATTGATTGTTACCACCTTCATCACCCCCTTAGGCAGCAAGTTCCATGTCATTATCACTTCTTCCTCTCACTCCCCCTGCATCTCATTGCTAAAATCTTAAATCTGTCTATTCTAGTCCTTGTACTATCAGCTAATGGGAACAGTTTTTTCCTTGTCTACCTTATCCAAATCTGTCATTGTACCCCCTTTTAAATCTCCCCTCAATGTCCTTTGCTCCAAAACGAGCAACTCCAGCTTCTCCAACATAACCTTGGGCCTAAAACCGCCATCCGTAGAACCATTGGGTAAATTTGCTATGCACTCTTTCAGGGACTCTCACATCCCCTCTAAAGTGTAGTGTCCAGAACTGATGCAACACTCTACTAATTGGGGCCTAACCAGAGCTTGATAAAGGTACGCCATAATGTCCATGCTTTTATACTCAATGCCTCTATTCATGAAGCCCTACACCCTATATGCCTTCCCAACCCCTCCCTCATTATGTCCTGCCACCTTCAAAGACTGATGGATGCATTACCAGAGGAATGTCATGTCCTGTGGAACTTTATCCCATCATGAATCAGGAAAGAGGAGAGAAAACCGAAAGATAAATCATCGTTATTCAGTTACATACAAACGCTTATTTCACCATCTCCGAGCATAAGGAATCGATGCAGGAATAGACCATACAGCTGGACCCAGGATTTAACAGGATCATGGCTGATTTTCTCAACTCTCAAATCCTTTATCCCACATGATCCTCATAATCACTTTATTTCCTTAGTCATTCATTCACTACTTAAAATCTTCCTCTTTGACCAAGCTTTTGGTCATCTGACCTAATATGTCCTCATATGTCTCACTGTCATACTTTGTTTTATAATGCTCCTATCAAGTGCCTTAGGAGGTTTCATTACATTAAAGGCATTATATAAATATACGTTATTAGCATTATATCAGCCTTAAATAACAACTGAGTTTCTGCAGCCTTCCGGCATATAGAATTCCATAGATTCGCAGCCCGCTCCAAGTAAAAATATTTCTCTTCTTTTTATTTCTAAATTGCCATGTCCTTGGGCGAGATTCTCCAATAATGGGGCTATGTCACCACGCCAGCGTCAAAATTCTCCAATTTGCAGGGGGCTAGTAGGGCCCCGGAGTGCTTCCTGCAGCTCTGGCTGCGGATACGGGGCCCTGCACTTCCGGTTGCGAATCTGCACATGCGCACGCGGGAGAATCGCGGGAGTGGGTCACACCGGATTTCAGCATCAACACTCATTCTCAGCCCCCACGCCGATTGCGATTTCAGAACGGAGGCTCTGGGAATTCCGCCCCTTATCTTTAGAATGTAACCTGTTTGAAATATATATTGATGCACTATCAATTACGGCGAGACGTGAGTAGAATGTAATTGAGGCTTTATTAAGCAGAGATGTGTGGCCTCCTCCAGCTGCTGCTGAAATGGCTGCAGCTTGGTGAGCACACACATTTATACTCCACCTACTGGGCGCAGCCAGCAGGCAGGGATCTACCCCGGTGCCTGTAGTACGGGTTCCTTACCGTATTACATCTCGGGCGAGATTCTCCGACCCCCCACCGGGTCGGAGAATCGCCGTGGGCCGTCGTGAATTCTGCCCCCGCCGCCCGCTGAATTCTCCGAAGGGAGAAAAGTCGGTGGGGCGTCAACCGCGCCGCACGCCTCGGAGAATAGCACGGGTGGGCGCGAGGCAATGGATTTCGGGGCTGCCGATATTCTCCCGTCCGGATGGGCCGAAGTCCCGCCGACGTGATGACGGGTCACGTCGGCGTAAATCAAACCACCTTTCAATCGGCGTCAACCAGTGCTCAAGGTTTACGCCGACCAGCGTGGAGGTGGGTGACGGCCTGGGGGGTTGGCCGCTGGAGAGGCGATGGCGTGGCCGCAGTCTGTATGTGTGGGGGAGAGGTGTGTGTAGGGTTGTGTGTGTGTGTGCGGCGGGGGGGGTGGGGGTGGTGGTTAGAGTGGGCTGGGCTCCGGGGGAGTGCCGGGAGGGGGGGTGAGTGCCGGGGACGGGAGGATGACTGCCAGGGAGGGGACGGAGGACGGGGTCCGTGCCGGGGAGGGGGACGGGGGGGGATGGGGGTCAGTGCCGGGGAGGGGGACAGGGGACGGGGTCTGTGCCGGGTAGGGGGACGGGGGACGCGGGGTCCGTGCCGGAGAGGGGGGCGGGGGTCCGTGCCGGGGAGGGGGACGGGGTCCGTGCCGGGGAGGGGGACGGGGGATGGTGGTCCGTGCCGGGGAGGGGGACGGGGGTCCGTGCCGGGGAGGGGGTCGGGGGGGGGGGGGGCCCGTGCCGGGGAGGGGGGTGCGAGGGCAAGTGAGTTGGTCCACCTGGCCAGGTGCCAGCCTCCAACAGTCGGACCCATGCGGTCCATGCCACCTGGCTGGGGGGTGGAGGGGATATGGGCAATGATGACATGTCGTCGTTCCCCTCCCCCCCCACCAGGCCATCGTGTTTTCAGATCATCCAGCGATGTTGGCCGCCGTGGCGGTAGCCGCTAATGTCCATGTTGCCCTGGATGAGGAGGAGGAGCGTGCCAGAGAGGCGCAGGCTGCCGCAGAGGGGCAGGCGGCAGCCGCCCAGGCTGGAG